>NW_012114766.1:6164833-6180505 GCF_000951035.1 Colobus angolensis palliatus | reverse complement strand
TGATTGAGTTTCTTAGTCCTGAGTTCTAGTTTGATTGCATTGTGGTCTGAGAGACAGTTTGTTATAATTTCTATTCTTTTACATTTGCTGAGGAGTGCTTTACTTCCAATTATGTGGTCAATTTTTGAATAAGTGTGATGTGGTGCTGGGAAGAATGTATATTCTGTTGATTAGGGGTGGAGAGTTCTGTAGATGTCTATTAGGTCCACTTGGTGCATAGTTGAGTTCAATTCCTGGATATCCTGGTTTAACTTTCTGTCTCGATCTGTCTAATGCCTGCCTCTGTAGACTCCACCTCTGGGGACAGGGCATAGCTAAACAAAAAGCAGCAGAAACCTCTGCAGATGTTAATGACCCTGTCTGACAGCTTTGAAGAGAGCAGTGGATCTCCCAACACAGAGGTTGAGATCTGAGAACTGACAGACTGCATGCTCAAGTGGGTCCCTGACCCTTGAGTAACCTAGCTAGAAAACATCCCCCACTAGGTGCAGACCGATACCTCACACGGCTGCGCACACCTCTGAGATGAAGTTTCCAGAGCAAGAATCAGACAGCAACACTCGCTATTCAGCAATATTCTATCTTCTGCAGCCTCTGCTGCTGATACTCAGGCAAACAGGGTCTGGAGTGGACCTCAAGCAAACTCCAACAGACCTGCAGCTGAGGATCCTGACTGTTAGAAGGAAAACTAATAAGCAGAAAGGGTACCCACACCAAAACTCCATCAGTACATCACCATCATCAAAGACCACAGGCAGATAAAACCACAAAGATGGGGAAAAAGCAGGGCAGAAAAGCTGGAAATTCAAAAAATCAGAGCGCATCTCCCCCTCCAAAGGAATGCAGGTCATCGCCAGCACCGGATCAAAGCTAGATAGAGAATGAAAAATCAGACTCTACAAAAAAATTTGAAAAATAGCTGGGTGTGGTGGTGCATGCCTATAGTCCCAGCTGTCTGGAAAGCTGAGGTGGGAGGATCACTTGAGCCTGGGAGGTTGAGGCTGCAGTGAGCTGAGATTGTGCCACTGTACTCCAGCCTGGGTGACACAGTGAGACTCCCTCTTATTAAAAAAGAAAGACTCCTTCATTTGTCTTGAATGATTATATCATTTGCTTTACGACTCTAGCATTTATTTTCTGTCAAATTTCAGAGCTCATTGGTGGCTTCTACAGCATGGCAATTTCAGGACTCTGTGAATGTCACATTTTGTTTGGTCAGTGGCAACTAAGGCCAATCGGGTTATTTTCATGGGTTTGTTTGCAAAGTTCCTCTGAAAATTTTGGTCAGAAGAATGTTTTAGAAACTTGTTAAGCCACACTAGTTTACCTGAAATTGAGAAATATACAAATTGATTACTTGTAGAAGCAGCTTCAAGAGTTCATCAATATTTTATGCCTTTTATTTTATTTATTTATTTATTTGAGATGGAATCTCGCTCTGTCACCAGGCTGGAGTGCAATGGTGCAATCTCAGCTCACTGCAACCTCTGACTCTTGGATTCAACTGATTCTCCTGCCTCAACCTCCTGAATAGCTGGGATTACAGGTGCCTGCCACCATGCCTGGCTAATTTTTGTATTTTTAGTAGAGATGGAGTTTCACTATTTTGGCCAGGCTGGTCTCGAACTCCTGACCTCAGGTGATCTGCCCACCTCAGCTTCCCAAAGTGCTGGGGTTACAGGCGTGAGTCACCGCTCTCGGCCTTACGCCCTTTTCTAATAGCAAAGATGTTCTTTTTCCTCAGTAAAGAACAAGGGATATTTTTTGCAGGAAATTGTTGGGCACAAATGATACAATGAACCTTGATATCTGCAAAGAGACTTTTAGGCAGGGAACCAAGCTAAGCATTTGATTACATGTTGTTGCAAAATAGGGACCCACCACATCATTTTTCTCACCTTGTATTTAAAAGTTTATATCTTCTGGCCGGGCGGGGTGGCTCACGCCTGTAATCCCAGCACTTTGGGAGGCCGAGGCGGGTGGATTACGAGGTCAAGAGATCAAGACCATCCTGGCAAATATAGTGAAACCCTGTCTCTGCTAAAGATACAAAAATTAGCTGGGTGTGGTGGCGCATGCCTGTAGTCCCAGCTACTCAGGAGGCTGAGGCAGGAGACTCACTTGAACCCAGGAGGTGGAGGTTGCAGTGAGCTGAGATCGCACCATTGCACTCCAGCCTGGTAACAGAATGAGATTCCATCTCACACACACACAAAAAATAGAAAAGAAAAAAGTTTACATCCTCTTCCTTGGATTCAAATCTTCAAGGAAGTTTGTTGATGTAAGAGCAATGCCACTTCTTTGTTTGATAATGTTCTTATCTGTTCTGTAGAGACAAATCAAGAAAACTGGGGGACAAAATGGGAATCATTTTGGATGTGAGTCTCCACAGTTTAGAGTAAATTACATTGTAAACATCACAGATAAGTCTCAAAGAACTGTAGATTCGGACTTGGACTCCATAAAAAATTCCAGACTACAAGTGGCCAGATGTGTAAAGTATCTTTCTGGGGCCCTGGAACTGCACTTCTCAGATGTGCGCTCCGTCTCCTGCCACTGCCCTGTGCCGGGATCCTCACCTCTTAACTTTGGCAGAAACACCCTAAGTGGTGGTCTCACTATCACTGTGTCCTGTGCTCCAAGGGTGCTTATATTTTTTCTAACTTCTTAGGGCAAAGCACCATAATAAATGTACTCTTCCCTTCCACGGTTTCCAGTGGAAAAGAATTCAGGGATAGCAATGAAGTTTCATGGTACAAGTGCCTTCAGTGAAGCAGGGTTAAGTGTAGATTTGCTTTAACTATGGGAGCGGGAGTGAGTCCTATTTCATCTGCAGTTCAGGCAGTTCTTAAAGTCTGGGCCCAAAGCATGAATGAGCTAGCACGCATTGTAACACGGAGGGATAAACAAGCAATCCTGCAGACCATCCAACAGGCATAGTTTTTCATCAGAAGCTGAGTGAACAATGATTGATATTTGAAATACAAGAGATTTCAGCCATTGAACACCACCGCCAGCTCAAAAGGTGGTTGATAATGAACTGATAATATAATCAAGTATTTTCCAAAACGCTGGCTCTCTATGGATGCCTGTGCAATGGAGGCTTTACTTTGTTGCCTGACGTTTTAGTGGCCACAAGAGCTCTCACTAAAATACTGAGTTAGGATCCTCAGTCCTCTCCTCAAATGTGCTACCTTTAGTTTATAAATATTATAGTTTAATAACATTGAAAAATAGCTTTGTGTATCACTATTCAAAATCCCATATCTTAGGTGACCATATAATATGTCACCCAAACTGGACAATTATGAGAGTGAAAGGGACCTTGTTGACAATTATACTGGGACAAGTGTAGCGTGGGCTGTCCTGGCCCAACAGGGACAGACACAGAGTTGTCGCCTCCCAAGACGAATGCAAACGTCTGTGCAACGAGTCACCATGTGCACATAACACAAGACAATGTAGCTTAATTTTGTGACCCCAGAAGCACCTCGCAGCGCTCTGCTGGGCCACACACTGGACTCTCGGAATTTGAGATTCCATCCAATCTCCATAAATTACCAAACTCGTCTTTCATTTTGGGGCTCCCCTGCTCAAAACCATCAGTAGTGAAAGCCAGACTCAAGAGCTCTCGAGGTGAGAGACCCCTAAATGTGGAATCATACCGCATTTCCTCCTCTTGTTCTGCAGGAGTTTTTGTGGATGCCAGACAGATGAAGTGCATTCATCAGAGCCTCCCCTCATATAGTTTCCCCACCTGCCTTGTCACCACTTCCTTACCCCTACTTAAATCTTACCTGTTTTTCAAGTTATAATCTCTTTGAGAAAACTTTCCCAACAAGTCTAATTTATATTTATCAGTTCTTTTGGTGAACGTGGATAATGATAACCTATATGATAAATTTTGAGAGTCGTTTGGTAATTTAGCATGTTTACCCTGAGAGTATGGTGAGATCTTCCCTTCCCTTCTCTTTTCTCTTCTCTTTTCTCTTCTCTTCTGATGGAGTCTTGCTCTGTCTCTCAGGCTGGAATGCAATGGCACAATATCAGCTTAGTGCAATCTCCACCTCCTGGGTTCAAGTGATTCCTGCCTCAGCCTCCTGAGTAGCTGGGATTACAGGCATCTGCCACCACACCCAACTAATTTTTGTATTTTTTATTAGAGATAGGGGTTTCACCATGTTGACCAGGCTGGTCTTGAACTCCTGACCTCAGGTGATCCTCCTGCCTTGGCCTCCCAAAGTGCTGGGATTACAGGCATGAGCTGCTGTGCCCAGCAAGTATGGTGAGCTGTTATAGTGCAGCCTCTTTTTGATCTTGCCTTTCTTCTTCTGCTCTCCCGTTCCAGCTCTCAGAACACAGAGTATTCACGGAACATTGGTCAAATCAGTGATGGTTAATATTTTAGATGAGTTGGAACATTTTGGAGATCAGATTATCTAATTGCTAGTTATTTTCACTTACGTTATTTTAGGTGAATTTCTTTGTTTGGTTCCCTATATCTTATTTAGCTTGTGGAATTTGAATTTATGACTCTCTTGCCTCTGCTAGTTCCTTAGACACTCATGTTCAAAATCTGGATAGAATTCTCAATAACTTTAAATATTTACTTGGTCTCTTTAAAAAGGCTAAATGTGTCCAATTCATAAATAGGAACAAAACTTTAAAATCTTTTCTTGTCTCTTCCTCCAGCCCTGTTCAGCACGGACTGGCAAATGCCTTCAGTTTCTGTCTCTGTTTGTGTCAAAACTTCCTTAACCTTCTCAGACTCAGCCCCAAGTGGCCTTGGATTTCTTGGATGTTCTATTGATCTCCCTTGAGAGATGTTTTGCTTTTCTTAGATAGTTCAAGCAAGGCAGATTTTAAGACTCAAGAATGGAGCTGGCTAAGACAGAAGGCCTTTCACTGTGTGTTGCATTTTGGAAATTGAAGTGGGATGAAGCCGGGCAAGTTGGATGAAGCAGGAGGGAAGATGCTGTGAAAACTTATTTTAATACATTTTTTCCTGTCACAGTTATTTTCTTACATTAATTTCCCTTCTAGTAAAGTGATTGGTAATCGTAAATATTCAGTGAATGACCAGAGAGATATGATGTTTTATAAATGAACTTCTCTTTGAAGTGATCGAACTCAAAATGAAATCAGAAGTTGTTTTGGATACTGTATCATTTCAAATTTCACAAAATGCAAATGTTACCAAAAGGATTCTAATTTTTTTCTTCTTCTCCCCCTAGTTTCAAAAGAAACATCTTTGGGTGGAATCTAGCCATGAAGAATTAAAATCTAAATGAAAAAAT
Source organism: Colobus angolensis palliatus (assembly GCF_000951035.1). Classification (NCBI taxonomy): domain Eukaryota; kingdom Metazoa; phylum Chordata; class Mammalia; order Primates; family Cercopithecidae; genus Colobus; species Colobus angolensis. The sequence continues at coordinate 6,175,208 of NW_012114766.1, read as the reverse complement.
CAGCCAAACATTATACATGATTAAAAAGAGCTCTTTAAAATGAAGATCATTTTTAAAAATTTATTTTATATATTTATTTTTATTTTACTTTAAGTTCTGGGATACATGTGCAGAATGCGCAGGTTTGTTATGTAGGTATACATGTGCCACGATGGTTTGCTGCACCCATCAACCATCATCTAGGTTGTAAGCCCCGCATGCATTAGATATTTGTCCTAATACTTTCCTTCTCCTCACCCCACACCCGCAAACAGGCCCTGGTGTGTGATGTTCCCCTTCCCATGTCCATGTGTTCTCATTGTCCAACTCCCACTTACGAGTGAGAATGCGCAGTGCTTGGTTTTCTGTTCCTGTGTTAGTTTGCTAAAAATGTTCTCTGCCTTCCTATCATCAGTGTTAGAACAGGTTAACACTTTCATTCAGAAACAAGAAGTATTTATTGAGCACCTACTGCATACTAGGCACTGGGCAATTCACTGGGTAGTAAGTGGTTCATAGCACAGACAGATTTAAAGCATGTGTGCGAGGGTATAAACATAGTCGCACAAACAAGTGTGTGTGTATATATGTGTGTGACTACGTTTACACAGTGGTAAGTTCTGTGAAGGAAAACTGCATAATAATGTGGAAAGCCAAAAAAGTGAAATGTGAAGGAAGGCACCTCTGAGGGAGGGGCCAGCTGTGGGTGACACAGAACCCACGATGAGCAGGGACTGATGCGGCCGGACGGCGGCCCTGGTGTGTGGCTGGAGCTGTGCACCTCACGCAGGTGGGGTGAAGTGAGGGGCTGAGGCAGGAGGGGCAGGCAGGGCTCAGAAAACATGGGGTCTTGGGGGCCATTTAATAATTCTGGAATTAATCGTGTTAAGAGGAAAGGTTTAAATCAATTAAATTTAGCAGAGTTTATTTGAGCAATATACGATTCAGGAATCGGACAGCCGTCAGAACCCAAGGAGGTTCAGAGAGCTCCACTCAGCAGTATGAACAGCCAGCTTTTATAGGCCAAACATGGAAGCAATATAGAGAGGTCACCTGATTGGCTACAGCTCTGCATCTGCCTCATTTGGGCAAAGGATGAAGAGTTGGCTGCCTGTGATTGGCTGAAATGTGGCTGTTCATCATACTCCTAAATTGGGTTGTGGTTTGTTCCTGGGAACTCAGACTATGGAGACAGCCTCCTGCTGACTTGAGAATCTTAATGGCTGTGGAAAGCCACAGGATATAATCACGTTCTGTGACAGCCTTCGAGGTGGGCTTTTAACCCAAAGACAATGAATTGCACCATCTGGGTTCTGTCCTTAGCTCTGCCACTATGTTAGTGGCTTATGAGTATCCATTAACACTTTGGACATTCCTCTTCTTTACACTTCTATTTGCTTATTTGTAAACTATGGACAATAATAATTGCCTGGGATTAACAGCAGTGTAAGAAGTAATGATAAAATAATGAGAGATTTTCACATATGGAGCCAGGCTATGTTTTACACTTATCTCCTTGGTACCATGGCATGCAAGGTTAATGCAGCTATAGAGTAATATGACGATGAACATATCGGTAGGGCCTGCACAATGATTCTAATGAAATGCAGCACTTGGTGAGCACAACCAGGATCATTTTGCTTCACGGGCAGTTGATTACAATGTTTTCTCACATGTTCTAAAGGGAAACATTTGGGTTCACGGCATTTTATTTATGGGTAGTGCTCCCTGAAGGGAAAAGGCAAATTTAATTTAATTTTCGTTTTACTTCTTATGTCCGTTCATTTAACATATCTGTACTGAGAGTGAATAAGTTCAGAACGGAAAGAAATGCTTTAATTTGTGCAGTTTGGGGCTGAAAATTGCTTGCTGTTTTGAAATTCTTCTCCCAGACTTGTGAGGTGCTTTGGGATATTATTTCTGAGATAATAAGGCACATGTCCTTTGACAGGGAAAGGCAGCATGCTGTGCTCCTCCTGTTGTTATGACTTCAGGAAACCTTTCAAAAGTTACCATTTACCAGCCCACCTTGAGATACCTTCAAAAACTGCATTTAAGTCTTGTTTGAAACCTTAAGCATTGCATATAGATCAATACTTCTGAAGAAGTAATGGACGGCTGGTGAGTGGATGGCAGTATCCAAGGGGGACACATTCATTAATGGGAAGGTCATCGAGGAGGAAACAGCCATTGGTGCAGCTCCTGGTCCTCTTCCTACACGAGGACCCATATCCCTTTATGCCTCCACTGTGGGAAGGCAGATAAATTTTGTGATTCTCCATGATAGCTATTGATGGCAATGATTGAAGGCATTAATACTGTTTAGTGCCAGCTGAAGTCAATGACTTTATTACGTGTATACTCTCCAGTGGGAAATCACATCGAAAAGTTTATTTCCTGAGCATTTCCAAGTCGAGACCATCTCTTGTCAAATGTAATTAAATAAAATGTCTCTTCACAAATATTGCATCTGTGAACAGTCTCAAGAGATCCCATACTGAAATTGTGTTGATAATTACTTTGTTACAAAGTCTAATTAGTCAAAGTCAGTCAGGTAAGAGTGGATTTTTATTCTTCTCTCCAGGTCTTGTAGCCTGGGGCTGGTGGGGAAAGCATGAATCTGGTGTTAGGAAGTCCTGGTTCTAGTCCCTGCTTAGCCACACATTTGCTATTTCATAGCTGTAACATGTTGAACTAGATGGTCTCCAAGTTTCCTTAAGCTCTGAAAGTCGCTAATTTTTATTCGTGTTTCATATGACTGAACTGTACTCCCTCCATTGTATAAAGTCAAGCGCTCTCCTACCATGTCTTCTCTCTGCAAAGTACTTTTCCATTTCTACTTTATTTATAAAAGTTAATGCTAGAGCTGAGCTCTCATGAGGCTTAATTCAATTAAAAATATTTTAATCAAGTCTTTTTTCTTTTTCTTTTTCTTTTTTTTTTGAGATGGAGTCTCACTGTGTCACCCAGGCTGTAGTGCCATGGCGCAATCTCGGCTCACTGCAACCTCCACCTCCTGGGTTCAGGTGATTCTCCTGCCTCAGCCTCCCAAGTAGCTGGGATTACAGGTGTCCCCCACCACACCTGGCTAATTTTTGTATTTTTCAGTAGAGACGGGGTTTTGCCATGTTGGCCAGGATGGTCTGGAACTCCTAACCTCAGGTGATCTGCCCACTTCGGCCTCCCAAAGTGCTGGGATTACAGACGTGAGTCGCCGTGCTTAACCAATCAAGTCTTTACAGACCTTTGCCATCGATCTCTACCTGTGCAGGGTAATGTCCTAGGCTCTTTTTGGTCCTCTCTCATGCCATTGCTTCATTCTTTCTCAGAATTTTTCTTCTTCCTTGCTTTTGTCCCCCTCTGATCACTTTTCATTTTATTTTGATGCTTATGCATACTTGTAATTCTACTTCTTGGTTGCCAGTTTCATTAGTTAGGGTAGGCTTAGGCTATGTGGTGATAGAAATGAACCTTGAAATTTAAGTGCCTCAGTGTAATAAATCTTTATTTCTAGCTCATGTCAAAATCTATGACAGATTGGATAGGTCTCCTAGGAGGCTGTCCTCCAGGATGTGACTCAGGGATCCAGGCTCTCCTCCAGGATGTGACTCAGGGATCCAAGCTTTTGTATCTTGTGATGTCGTCCTACTCCACATATGCCTCAAACACACAGAGGATTCCCCAGTGGAAGGGTTTAGGCTTGGTCTGGAGATGATGTACATCACTTTCTTCTACTTCCTATTAGTCTTAATCTGGGGACATGACCTCATTCTAACTATAAGGGAGGCCTACAAATTCTTCATGAATGGCCAAACTAATGTCAACCAAATCATGTTAAAGTCTAGGCATTTAGAAAGGAGAGAATTTTAGAATTGGAGGAATTGAAAAAGTGACAAAGTGAAAAATGGGAAGAAATACATGAGATTTAGTATTCATAATAAGTTAAAAGTAAATAACTTGTTAATTTTGTGAAAATAAAATCAATTATGGTGGTAATGACAATGATAATATGAGCTAATATATATTGAACGCTTTCTTTCTTGAAGGCACTATGCTAATGTACTTTACATGTGTTGGTTTTTATAATCCTTATAAATTTATAAAGATTATTGTGATTCCATTTATGGATGAAGAAGCCGAGGCTTGGAGATGAACTCAAGGTCTTTCAGAGAGTAAGTGGAAGATTGAGGTTTCGCAGCCAGACTCTAAAGCCCATTCTCTTAACGTCACCTTTGTCTGTATCCTCTAAAATAATAATGATGCTTTACCTCATTTACTTTCATCCTCACTACAGACACATGACACTGGGGCTTTTACAACTTTATAGATGAAGAAACTGAAATTTGGAGAGGTGCAATTACTTGCAGCAAAATCATAGTTCCTAAAATCAAAAGGAACAAATAATTGAAGCCAAATAAATCTAATTGAGTTAACTGAAGTTTTACAGCATGACCTTTAAATCTAAAACATCCTGCACAACTTTAAAGGCTTCCAGCTAAAAAATCCCTTCTTGCCTGCCATAGCCTTCTCAGGAAGTATCTATCACTGCTATTTAGCACTAGCAGAGTATACAAGGTTATTGGAAAAGAATGATTGGTCCCGGTTTGAGTCTAACTGGACTATTTTGATGACTCCTGCTGCTGTAAGATAACACCATACTATGTTTCCACTCTGTTCTGATGTTTTTATGCAAACAATACTGGAGTTTTAAATTTCATTGAAGTGTACCACAAGTAATCTTTTATTTTACAGTATTCTCTATCTTTCAGTACATCACAGAACTGAGTAAAGATTTCTTAAAAGACCAGAACATAAAATATTGCGTTGCTTATTTGAGAGCAATTTATTTTGAAGGCCTTGCTGTATTCATGGGGAGAAAAAAGCAACTATGATAAAACCATAAAGCAAAGTATTCTGAAAGGTTACATGTCATTGAACTATTCAAGCTGCTTTTCTGTGTTGCCTAAGAAACTGGATAACTTCAAACATCCAATTCAAAGTCATAACCTCTAAATTGCATTCTTAATAGCACATTTTCCCTGTAGTGACAATGAATTAATTTAATATCAATAACATCTGCAGTTTATATAAAGAATTTTTGCTTTTTTTTTTTTTTTAAAAAAAAACCCTCACTGCATACTCACAGGCAGCATGGCTGTAGTTGAGGGCATGGACTGGACCCGTTGACTGTCTGTTGAGTGGCTACTGACTGGTTGTTGAGTGACCTTGCACAGCTTACTTCACTCTCTTGCTGTGGTTTCTGCAAATGGAGGTAATAGTGCCCAGCTCATAGAGTGGTTATGAAATTAAATAAACAATATTTGTAAAATACTTAGAGCCATTTCTGGTACAATGAAAACTATTCGATACTTAAATAAACCTCATTTTTATGCTATTAATCTGCAGTGCACCCTTACATAGAGCCAGTATCATTTACATTTCACTTAGAAGTAGTTTTTCTTTTGAGAGAGGTTGGTCCACTAAGACTGGAGGTGGAATGGCTGATTCATGACCAGGACCTGCCCGGTCACTGGGAATAGGATATACTGTTCACTCTTCCTTTTGCAGAGAAAAGACCCTGAAGAAATAGATTAAATGGTAGCAAATCAGATAGGGTAATGCATTACTTATCTCAAATCTTCTTCTGTAACAAGCTCACATTCAAGAGAAGGTGATACAAGTGCACATAAATGACCACGTCGGAACAGGATATGAGAGAGGACTGTGAAGATGCTTGAGAGAAGACGTTGTGGCTAATTTTGCACAAAGGGTGTCCATCAGGAGAGACTATGCAGAGGTGGTAGAAAAAGGCCTCTGCAGGCCGGGCATGGTGGCTCACCCCTGTAATCCCAGCACTTTGGGAGGCCGAGGCGGGCACATCACAAGGTCAGGAGTTCGAGACCAGCCTAGCCAACATGGTGAAACACCATCTCTACTAAAAATACAAAAAATAAGCTGGGCATGGTGGTGTGTGCCTGTAATCCCAGCTACTTGGGAGGCTGAGGCAGGAGAATAGTTTGAACCTGGGAGGTGGAGATTGCAGTGAGCTGAGATCGTGCCACTACTCTCCAACCTTGGGAACAAGAGTGAAACTGTCTCAAAAAAAAAAAATTTCATAGTTTCTTAGTATTTGTAGATGAGATATTATTACTATTTTATATATGGGAAATACAAAACAGATGACTGAGAGAAAACTGGTCCTTAAACTACCTTGGCCATTGGATAATTACGCATTTTAATCAAAGAGTTTCCAGGAATGGAATATTCTCAAAATGAAAAATTTTCCCATTGTCAAATTACACTATTCAATAATTTAAATGTAGTGGAATTCCAGGAAAGAATAGTTAACTTTTACTTTTAATATTATGAAAATAAGAGAAAAAAGGAGATGATATTCAAATAAATGCTGTTTCTTTATCTATTTGGGTTTATAACCTTTATCTTTTCATGTGTCATAATATTCCTTTGAGAAACACATACAATTGAATTTTTTAACTTTAGAATTGAGGCTCTAAACATTGGCACCATATTTAGGGTTAAGGTTAACCTAGGATTTGTTCTGAGGCTATGAGCCTTGGGGTGTTGACCTGGGTTCAGCTGGGCATTGATGAGTGACTTACAAGGCACACGTGAGAGACACAGTGGATGGAGGCATCACGGGGGTGAAGAGGAAAGAAACAGATCTGGAACAGGGCCTGAGCAAGCTGGAGGGGAAGTGGCTGACGGCACTGTGGAAACTAGGCAGGGGGGCCAGGGACCCCTTTCACTGGGTGCTGGCTTCAGGGGTCATTGTGCAATTTAAGATCACAGAGCCAGCCTCGATGTCTGACCCTTCCTCCAACAATGCGATAGGTGTGCCTAGGACCCATCTCACCCGAAAGTCACGTGTGTGCAACATCCAGCTCAGGCGTTTCCAACACTCGGTACATGTGTGAATCACACGTGCCCATCACGGGCGGTAAGGACTGTGTGTTTGGGGATGGGGAAAGAGAAGTATTTCTCCTAGTCCTCCTCATAGGTGGTGATCAACATTGCCCTTGGGCTATGCTGAGGGACAGGGAACAAGGGGATGTGGGTGGGTGGGAGAGATGGGTTGGCTTCCATAGTGATTAGACCCTGCGTCAGCCTGGCTAGCGAGACTGGGCCTGGACCACGGCATCACAGACTACATACGTAGTTCTGCCATGGTAGTAACTGATCTCTTGCTTGACAGTTTGCCTTTGCCTTTTTGACCCTTTCTCTGGCATAAATAAGAAATCTCCTGAATTCACTTTTCAGGTGAGTGACTCTAGATCCAAAATGTGAAACACAAAATCCGATAACTTGGTTGGAAATAAGGCCTGCTTGCTTCTCTCCCTTTATATGGAGTTAAAGATTCTGAGAAGTATGGACACCTCCAAAATTCTTGACAACAGGAGTAGCCCCAGAGTTCCCCATCTCACTAAAGATGATGCAGGAGGGCCGGGCGCAGTGGCTCAAGCCTGTAATCCCAGCACTTTGGGAGGCCGAGATGGGCGGATCACGAGGTATGGAGATCGAGACCATCCTGGCTAACACGGCAAAACCCTGTCTCTACTAAAAAATACAAAGCCTGTAGTCCCAGCTACTCGGGAGGCTGAGGCAGGAGAATGGCATAAACCCGGGAGGCGGAGCTTGCAGTGAGCTGAGATCTGGCTACTGCACTGCACTCCAACCTGGGCGACAGAGCGAGACTCCATCTCAAAAAAAAAAAAGAATGCAGGAGTATTCAGCAGACAGCTGAGTCTTACCGCCTCAACTTAACTGTGTGAGTCACATGGTCAAAAGGGGAATCTCTTTATTAAGTATACGCAAATAAGATAATTGTAATTTATTTGAAGAAATTAGGAAACTTACCACATTCATTTGGATAAGCCACATCAAGACCTTAAAAGCACAGATTGAGCTAAAAATCTTTATTGCCGGTGGTTCCTACAGCACCTTTGAACTCTGCAAAGCACTTACTGTGTGTGCACCATAAGTATTAGATGATTTGATCATAGGCAAAGGAGCTTTAGAGAATAATAAATGAATTAAGCTATCTTCATGAAAGAAGGTACTCAGAGCATTTATTAATATCATTGAAGAGACTTTTCAGCTCTTAAATGTGTTAACTTTTTTCAGACTTCCGTTTAAGAAACATTGAGTTAATAATCTGCCCCTTCACGCCTGTAATCCGAGCACTTTGGGAGACCAAAAGCAGGTGTATCACAAGGTCAGGAGTTCAAGACCAGCCTGGCCAATATGGCGAAACCTTGTCTCTACTAAAAATACAGAAATTAGCCAGACGTAGTGGCAGGTGCCTGTAGTCCCAGCTCCTTGGGAGGCTGAGGCAGAAGAATCGCTTGAACATGGGAGGTGGAGGTTGGAGTGAGCTGAGATGGCACTATTATACTCCAGCCTGGGTGATAGAGCAAGACTCCATCTCAAAAAAAAGAAAAAAAACAAAAAAAACAAAAAGACTCTACTCTTGAATGGTTTATAAACCAAATGTTCTTGTTTGTGCATGAGTCAGGTAACATTAGTATTTATAGTAGACATTTGTTGATTATCTCCTCAGTATTGCAGCTGATAATTTCTGATAGGGACAAATGAGACTAAAGAAAAATGGATTCTAACCTCATTTTATAGAACATGACTGCAGACTAACTAACTGGCACATTCCAGTTCCCTGACCACGTGTGAGTTGGGGGTGAAATGTGACTCAAACCTGGATAATAAGAAAATCTTATTTTCTTGGGAATATTGGAAAAATGCTTTCCTTGGATGGATGAGAATAAATAGGCAAGGAAGTAGCCCTGTGTTGGGTCCCCCAGGTCCCCCTGTTTTCTTTCTGTGTCCTGACCAGTCTATAACCCAGCCAGTGGCAGGTTTCTCCCAGCAGACTTGAACCCCAAACACGGTCCTTGAACTGATAAAATGATCTAGGTTGTTGCCCAAATCAATGAAATAAACTAGCCTTGGGCCTCAGCCAAACTTTTTAAACTCATATGAACTTCATGCCCCGCCCCCCTCACTGCAGACATGCGTGGGTAGAACACCCTTTTCCCTCTCTGTCTGTGGCGAGGATTGCTGCAGCCTCTAAGTTCCCCTCATCAACGCTCTGGGCTGATCAGCCTGCACTTAGTGCTCCTTTCTTTGGAATCCCAACCAGCCGCATCTCGGGATGGTTTGGGGCACTTTCTTGTGGGAACTCGCCCTGCTGCCACTTATGGGGTGATTCCAGTCTCTGGTTCTCCTGGACGGAACAGGCTGGGACCTACTGGAAACATCCTGAGGCCATCGGAACCCACGTGATGCTATGGATGGCAGAGCTGAGAGGCAGGCAGGCAGGAAGGAGGCTCCTGCTGCCCTTACTGATCTCATGGAAGGGCTGGACCCATCCTCACCGAGGCTCCAGTGCTTCTTTTGGATGCTTCATTACTTGAGTCAATGCAGTTTCTTTATTGCGCAATCCAATTTCGGTAGAGTTTCCTGTTGTTCGCAGTGGAAAAATTCTTTACTGTTACAGGATTTCTACTCTAGTGCCTCTGATTGCAGCTCTTGTGGGAGGACGTTGCTCTTCTTGGGATGCTGTCACCAGAGCTCCCCAAAATTGCAAAATTTAGCTGCTACCTGGGTGCTCCATTCCTTCTAACCTTGTTCTTGGATGGCATCTTGCACTCCCCCTGCTGTCTTCTCCACCCTCTGCTCTGAGAATCCATGCACTAAGGGATTTTCTCCTTGAAGGTTCTCTTTGCCATATGCAAAATGACCTTGAGAATCATTGTCGGGCAGGGCAAGGCCGTGGAGTTGGATTGTGGTTGATTTGAAAGCAACACAAGGGAAGTTAGACTTGGGTCATGTGTGGTTGAGAGGGCAATTTCTGGGTGATGCCTGGGCCAGTCCCTGGTTCACCTCTTCAAGTGTAAGTTATTCAGTTCCTCCAAGCCTCTTTTACTCATTTGTAAAGAGGAGATGATCAATATTCTTTCCTCAGAGGATCGTTGAGAAAGCAATGAGATGCTGTGTGTGATGAGTCTGGTATATAGTGAGGTTCTCTGAAAATATAACTCATAATTGACCAAGGGTTGCAACTCGGATTCTGTAGTTGGTAGACTAGCATTCTTTCACTATACCTTCTTTGAAAGTCTACAGCTGTCTAATGATGCAGAAAAATATGCGGGTAAGACAGCAAGCCAAGGCACAGAAAGAGCCACGCTCCCGATGTCCCATCACATATTATCAGTGGTTACTGCTCTGCTATCTGACAGCACAAGACCTGTCTTCTCCATTGCGCTCCACCTGATTTTTCTGCAGCAATTGCAGACCAAGCCCCAAGCAAGAATATGGAGGCCTCAGAAGGCAGCTTGCTCAGAAGCAGATCCTTGAGGGTTCA
>NW_012114766.1:6149531-6163458 GCF_000951035.1 Colobus angolensis palliatus | reverse complement strand
GGATCAGCATTTCCTTCCTCTTTATGGCTGCATAATATTCCATTGTGGATTCGGATCACATTCTGTTCCTCCGTTCATTTGTTGGTAAGTACTCAGGTTGCTTCTCCCTTTTGGCCATTGTGAGTTCTGCAGCAAGGAACGTGGGTATGCAGATATCTGCTCGACTTCCTGCTTCCCATTCTTGTGGGTATGTACAGCAAATGTTTACTAAACTGACATTTGAAGTGGGAAAAGGCGCCAGGTCTACAGGGCTTACCCTGGTTTCCAGGCAGTTTCTGATCTGACCCCTACATCACCTGCGGGGGTTTACCTGCTGGGGCTCCGTGCATCCCCCCCAACGCCCGTGCCCCGAGTTTCCCACCTTCCATGCTTGTGCCTGCTCTTGCCCTGCTGGGACTCCACCTCTCCTGTAGGTCTGTCGTCATTCTGAGATCCTGCAAGGACCCCTTCAGGCCATGTATCCACAGGTCTTGATGGTCATTAATTCAGCAAGATTGCAGCCTCTGTTAGAGCCGGGGCCATGTCTGCTGTTGTTCCCTCTGTCCTAGCCTAGGGCAGACCTCAGGCTCTCCTCCAACCCCCATGGCTGGGTCAGGGGTGACAAAACAGTCTCAGGGGAATGCGCCTATGGTGACTGTCCACTAGGTAGCTGATGGGAGCTGGAGCCAGGCTGTTAACTGGAGCTAAAAAGAAGAGGTTCAGCATCCAGAGGTAAGAGCTTTAGTAGAAAGGAAATGAGTTCGGAACTGGAAAGGTTAATACAGCTAATGATTTCAGAGAGGGCAGGGCAGGAAGAGGGCAGGGCAGGGAGAGGGCCAGCCAGCACTCCCTGTATGCTCCCTGCACATCGGTGAATGCCGACGTTCACATGTGAGAAAATTGGAACATGAAAAAACCCTGCAGTCAGAGAGGGCTGTCAATATTGAATACAACGCTCTTTAGAACAGGGACAGAGTTCAAAAGCAAGTTTCCCTGACCCCAAGACTGTTGTCTTCTTTCTGTAACCTAGGGCTTTTCTGTCTCTTCCAAGGAAAGTTATTTCCCACCCTCAATTCTTCCTGTTTTCCTCTCCTCTTCCCGGTGACTCTTCCTTTCCTGCCAGCCTAGCTAGACTCACCTTGTTCTACTCGGAATTCAGAAGGCTAGATTCCAATTCTGACGTGAGTGGGTGACAGGATCCCAGCAGTCGAAGCTCAGTCTTCACCTATCACGTCCTAGGACCAGGAGAGGTCATGGCAGAATATGTGTCCCAAGAAAATGTGAACTTCTTCTGTGTCTCTCTCACTCTGTGTTCCTAGCGCCCGGGGTGCTGCCTGCCATATTGCAGGGGAGATCTAGGTATATATATGTATATATTTTATGGCAAATAAAGAGTTTAATGATTGCAGGCTGTCTGCACAAGAAGATGGGAGGAACCCTCAAATCTGCCTCATTGAAAAGTTCTGGCTTGGAATTTTTAAGGGGATCATGGTGTGTGAGGGGATGGAAAATTGGAGTCATTGATTGATCAGGGTAAGGAAAAATGAAATAATCAAAATGTAGAAATGCATTATTCGGTGAGTCAGCTTCTTGTGGGGTCCTTCAGCCCGGCTGACATCAGCAGTTTCACTGGTATAGAGGACCTCAATAATATCTCAAACTGAAAACGTAACTTTTACAACACTTAAGTTGTTATCTATAGAGCAGTTAACTGGAACTATAATCTTTATATATATTTGGTGAATCGAATGATTGAAAAAAAAGTCTACATGATCCTTTGTATAAATAAGCTCGTGAGTGGAACCCTAATATAAAAGGTAGAGAAACTGTGGGCACTCTGGGTTGCAGTCGGGGAATCCCATCAACCCAGCCGCCTCCTGTCCTCCGAGGCTCTTCCTGGGGACTCCAGAGCTCCAAGGACAACTCCAGGATTGTTTCTGAGGCTCCCCCGAATCCTGACATTTGGTTATGTTGTTAAACCAAGGCCAGGGTCCCCATGTGTGGGAATCCCATAAGCAACCAAAATGCTGCCTGCTGTGGGACACAGCCACAGTGCAGAGTCTAGGAGAGTTCTGGAGAAGCTGGACCTTGAACTGGACTTCCAAAACAGAAGAACATGGATAAGCAGGATGGGGAGGGGCAGGCTTTCCAGACTGAGTGCCACACAATATTTACTGACTCAAGGATCGGATTGTGCTCAGGAGGGACCTCCTGAGAGGTTCCTTGAGAAAGAGACACAGTGGAGCTTCTCTGTTCCATTGGCTCCAAGTCAGGCCAGTGTTCTTTCCTGGGGCAGAGCCCTCTCCTCTCTCCCCCTCGCCACGTGCTCCCAGCCCTTGTCTCCACTGAGCACAGATGAATCCTTTCGTAGTAATCTAGTGTCCATGTTCTCTCTGTATGCTGCAGGGAATGATGGAGAACTTGGAAGTGGCGGGGTTACTTTGTTAGGTAAGACCATATTTCATCTCATTTGATCTTCAGAGCAAAGCTAGGAGGCAGATGCAATTTCCAGAGTAGGAAAGTGAGGCTCAGAGAGGTTTAGCAACCTGCCCTAATTCCCCAGCTAACAGGTAACTGTACTGGGAGTCAAACACATGTCATCATCTGATACTAAGTTCTGGGAGCTTTTTGATAGACCCTACTTCCTGCTGCTCCCAGATACAGATGTGCACCCCTTGAAACTTGGTGCATTGTCCAGAGGGTGTGCATTAGCTGGTTAGCTGCTTAACAACGACTGCTAGTGCTAAGTGCCAGCCTGTCTTCCCTTCCCTAGGCTGGGTGTTAAGGAGCTTCTCTGGCTGAGGGGAATTCCTGCAACACGAGCTTCCTCCTCCTCCTAGGCCTCCTAGGCTTGGGTCTGTTCCTTCTCCTTTGGAGACTGCAGTCATTGCTAGTCAGCTTGGGGATTTTTGGAGTCTGCTGTGGAGATGAGATTATTAGGTCCCTGTTGCCTTAGCTAGAGTTAAGCTGTTCTTACATCTAATAATTGATGGTAGTTTTATTTCATTTCAGTGGTAATTTTGGCTTCTCTTTCTTTCCCGTACTCCCCACACGAATTACCCTGGTTAATTAGGAATTGACTGCAGTTCCATTGGTATTTAATGATTTACTTTTCATGCTACGGTCCCAACTTCTTGCAACAAATCCTACTTCCTCCTGTATTTTTACCACCTGCTGAGTGTGAAGTTGCTAACAAAAGAAAGTTTCATTTGGAGGACAGTGTTCTTTTTAACAAAGATGTTACAGATTGTTGAGGGAAACATTTATAAACCACCAAGCAGCAACAATGCTCTGCGAGGAGCTCAGGCCTCCATGGAAAGTGTCCTGGACGAGGAGCATCTCGCTTGTGCAGGTTGGATTTATCCAAGTTTAGCAAATGTTCTCACTGTTAGAAGCTGAAGCTGGGTGCAGTGGCTCATGACTATAATCCCAGCACTTTGGGAGGCCGAGGTGGGACGTGCACATAAACCCAGGAGTTTGAGACCAGCCTGGGCAGCATAGCAAGACCTGGTCTTTACAAAAAACATTTAAAAATTAGCTGGGGGCCGGGCGCGGTGGCTCAAGCCTGTAATCCCACCACTTTGGGAGGCTGAGACGGGCAGATCACGAGGTCAGGAGATCGAGACCATCCTGGCTAACACGGTGAAACCCCGTCTCTACTACAAATACAAAAAAAAAAAAAAAAAAAACTAGCCGGGCGAGGTGGTGGGCGCCTGTAGTCCCAGCTACTCGGGAGGCTGAGGCAGGAGAATGGCGTAAACCCAGGAGGCGGAGCTTGCAGTGAGCTGAGATCCAGCCACTGCACTCCAGTCTGGGTGACAAAGTGAGACTCCGTCTCAAAAAATAAATAAATAAATAAAAAATAAAAATGAGCTGGGTATGGCGGTACCTGCCTGTGGTCCCAGCTACTTAGGAGGCTGAGATGGGAGGATTGCTTGAGCCCGGGAGTTTCAGACTGCATTGAGCTATGATTGTGCCACTGCACTCCAGCCTGGGTGACAGAGTCACTGTCTCTAAAACAAACAAACAGAAGACAAAACCCAAAAAAACAAAAAGGAGAAGAAGTTGAAAGAGAAGTTGTTGAGGGCAATCCTTTCGCATCAGCAAAGCAAAAACAAAACAAAAAAAGTGTGTTGACTGCCTGGGAGAAAGGACATATCCTCCTATGCAGAAACAAAAGACACAGCCCCATGCTGCCTGTTGGATTCAGAGGACAGGGGCAGGTTGCTACAAGGTGGAGCTGTGTCATTTCGGTGTGTGACAGGAGCAACTGACTTTTTTTGTCACAGGTTTTCAGATCAAGAAGACTTGTCCCTGATGCAGATGATGAGATCATGGAGTTCAAGCCTGAGATGCTGGAGGGATTGTTTTCCATGTGGGGGAGACGTTCCACGGGGGCCTGAAGATGGACTGTGGGAGATTGTCATAGTCCTACCTCTAGGGGCCATACTCTTGGGAGTCCCCGCCAACACTGAGTTTGAGTTCTGCCATGTCATTGACGTTGTTCACTGAGACATCCCGTAAATCTGCCACAAACAGGACTGATGAATATTTGCAAAGTGAGATTTGCCCTCTTAAAACCCAATGACCACATAAAGAAGTCTGGACTGGGCGGCCGGGCGCGGTGGCTCAAGCCTGTAATCCCAGCACTTTGGGAGGCCGAGACGGGCGGATCACGAGGTCAGGAGATCGAGACCATCCTGGCTAACACGGTGAAACCCCGTCTCTACTAAAAAATACAAAAAATTAGCCGGGCGAGGTGGCGGTCGCCTGTAGTCCCAGCTACTCGGGAGGCTGAGGCAGGAGAATGGCATAAACCTGGGAGGCGGAGCTTGCAGTGAGCTGAGATCTGGCCACTGCACTCCAGCCTGGGCGACAGAGTGAGACTCCGTCTCAAAAAAAAAGAAGTCTGGACTGTCTTGCTGGAAAGGAGGAGAGTCGAGGTGATGCATGTCAGGTGAGCCCCCAAGGTGGAGCTTAACCCATGAGAGTTCTTGTCTTTGTCCAGAAAAGAATTCAAGGGCAAACTGGAGGGAGAAGGAAACAGGTTTATTGAAGCAGCGTTGTTACAGCTCCTGCAGAGTAGGAGCACCCCATAGGTGGAGAGCAGCAGCTCAGGGCAGTTCTGCAGTCATATTTATACCCACCTTTAATTGCATGCAGATTAAGGGGTGGTTAATGCACTTTCTAAGGAAGGAGTAGTAACTTGTGGGTGGTTGGGTCATTGCTATGGAAAGGGGCGGTAACTCCTGGGTGTTGTCATGGCAATGGTAAACTGACATGGCACACTGGTGGGTGTGCCTTACGGAAAATTTCTTCTGCCCTGTCCTTGTTTCCCGTAGTCCTCAATTTGGCTGGGTGTCTGAGCCCTGCCTCTGGAGTTGAGTCCCACCTCCTACCTCAGGGGTGCCTCGTCTGACATCCCACTAACCCCAGGCATCCCAAAGAGGCTCCCCAGTCTCAGCTGAGCTATAGATGACTGCTTGGTGGGAATGACCACAGATAAGACCAACAGGAACTGCCCCACTAAGCAGAGTCCCCACGCAGAGCCAGGAGCCCACGCATTTGTTGAGTTTGTTGTGAGGCAGTAGTTAACAGGGACAGAGACTTTTCAGGAATCCAGATTTTACATCTTCTGTGTTAATATGCTGGCTTTCCTGTGAAGCCCCCTCCGGGGGAGCTGCCTTACTGCTTCTCCTTCACGGCTCCCAGTTTCATCTTATAACAGAAGGGTGTGCCTCGGAGTCCCTCTGGATCTTACCCCATTCCCAGAGCTTACACAAAGCAAGACAAAATAGGTCCACACAAAAATAGGAATAGAATTGGTGCTGATCCCTAGTTTGTTCTAGTGATAAGTTACATTCATTCTTGAATACGTGATCTAATTGAAACAAAAAACCATTTGTAATTGGATTTTGCTATTTTTGTTTAATAATTTTTAAATATATGTCACTTTTTTGCTTTCTTATGTAATTGCAAATGATTAAAATAATCTGGCTGGGCGCAGTGGCTCATGCCTGTAATCTCAGCATTTTGGGAGGCGGAGGCAGGCGGATTATCTGAGGTCAGGAGTTTGAGACCAGCCTGGCCAGCATGGTGAAACTCCGTCTCTACTAAAAATACAAAAATTAGCCAGGTGTGGTGGCACATGCCTGTAATCCCAGCTACTTGGGAGGCTGAGGCAGGAGAATTGCTTGAGCCCGGGAGGTGGAAGTTGCAATGAGCTGAGATTGCACCACTGCACTCCAGCCTGGCTGACACAGCGAGATTGTCTCAAAAACAACAACAACAAAATCTAATAATTATTATAAATAATTGGAATAATCACTAAATCCAGAAGAAATAGCTAATGTATAGGATCTTATGGTATAGAAAGTTTAAAAAGTTGATATTCCATATTCCTCTCTCTGTTTTCCCACTGTCTGTTTTTGGCACACACACACACACACCCACCCCGCAATACATGAAGTGTAAAAGGGTGAGCAATAAGTACTTTGAAGCATAAAAATGTACTGAAGTACTAAAAAGATGCTGTAATTGCACTGGGAAATACTAAAACATAAGTTCAAAGTGAGAACAAATAATGTAAAATTTCCAGTCATTAAATAATAAATTATATTTCAAATTGATTTTTTTTACCTAAGTTCCATTGAAAAATTTTAAAAGAGAGATGTAATACCTTATTTATTTATTATTTTATTTATTTATTTAGTTTTTTGAGACTGAATCTCACTCTGTCACCCAGGCTGGACTGCAGTAGCATGATCTCGGCTCACTGCAACCTCCACCTCCTGGGTTCAAGTGATTCTCCTGCCTCAGCCTCCCGAGTAGCTGGGAGTACAGGCACGTGCCACTAGGCCTGGCTAAGTTTTGTATTTTTAGTGGAGATGAGGTTTCACCATGTTGACTAGGCTGGTCTTGAACTCCTGACCTCAAGTGATCCACCTGCCTCAGCCTCCCAAAGCACTGGGAGGTGTGGGGAGCTGTGCTGGCCTATTTTTTAAAGTTAGTATTTATAATTTATAAATTTATAGTAATATATATGTAAGAGAACAGAATTTATAGTAATATATATGTTTTCTGGGGCAAGGTCTTGCTCTGTCCCCCAGGCTGGAGTGCAGTGATGCAGTCACAACTCACTGCAACCTCTGCCCCACTGGGTTCAGATGATGCTCCCACCTCAGCCTCTGGAGTAGCTGGGATTACAGGTGCATACCATCACGCACAGCTAATTTTGTATGTTTTGTAGAGACAGGGTGTGGCTGTGGGACCCAGGCTGGTCTCCAACTCCTGGGCTGAAGCAGTCCACCCACCCCGATCTCCCGAAGTGTTGGGATTACAGGCACGAACCACTATGCCTGGCTTACTGTTCTTTTGCAACTCTTTAAACTTAGGTTGACACGTTTTACACATCCATTAGAAAGTGTATGGGGACAGATACTGAGGTTTCCACAATTATTTTGGAGAGCAAATAAGCCAGACTTTATATTTCATCCCAGGTTAATTTTCTGTGAGTCATAGTTACTGAAAATTCCCATTATAATGTAAAATATAATGCAATAGTGAACTCTCAAAATGAGTAAAAATGGAAGGATAATATTAATTAGTATAATTGGGTTCTTTCATACGTTAGAAAAGGCCCCAAATTATTTATTGGGTTGTGTATTGGCTGTGCCTGAATTTCTCCCTTGGTCTTTGATTCAGGTACTTAACCTCCTTGGGTTACTTATTAATAATTTTAAGAAGTAGGCGTGAGTTCTTTCTCTGGTGACACATAGTCGTTAAGGAGGCATACATTGGAGCAGCATTCAGCTAGCTGTGTTGGAGCATAGCCTCAAGTTCACAGCATTCCTCTGCTTTATAAATAAGACCACTTGCGGGAAGTGATATTTTTAGGGGATTTTGCACAGTACACGTGGTTCACACATAGCACTAAGGTCTGACTTTGAATTAAGTGAGACCCTATAGAACAGGGTACCTAAACCACAGCAACTGGCTTGTCAGTACATTTAGTGACTGGCACCTGCTGTGATGCTGGGGCCTTCACAGAGACATGTCACAATAGATAGCGCAAGGATACTTCTGAGAATGTGGCTTATTTCTTTACAGAATTCCCAGAGGAGACATTTCTCACTAGCTGTGCTTGTGTTTATTAAACCATTAGCCTAACTCATATAATTAACCATGTTTCTCACTTTATATTGACTACTAGAAAATTTATCACTAAACTTCTCCATATCTCCAGCAAATAGAAAGTGTTCCGCATATTAATTCTATTCCTGGCTTCATAGTATGTTTTTCTCAGTCCAGACTTTCTTGCTTATTCGCTTTGAGCTTAAGTTTATCTTGTTGTATTGTATGTAGCTCAGTGAGTCACCTTAAATTATGCTTAGAACAAGGAGAAATATAAATAAGCAAAGTAGTTACCAGGAGGCAGCAAATGAGGAACTCATGATTATAATGTGTGCCGAGTAGATGGAGAAGCCCATGAGGCTTAAGCGCCAAGGTTCCTCACTTGCATAGGTGCCTTCAGAGGCCCTGTACTTAATTTCGTATTAGGGATTTCCTAATCTTCTCTGCTTAAAGGTGAACCACCCTCCAAAATGCATAAGCTCCAGGCTCCACAAAATAAGGAACTTCCCCACTTACCCTGGTCTAGTGGCATAACGACTTTTTTTTTGTTTTGAGGTGGAGTCTCGCTCTGTTGCCCAGGCTGGAGTGCAGAGGTATGATCTTGTTTCACTGCAACCTCCGACTCCCGAGTTCATGCGATTCTCCTGCCTCAGCCTCCCGAGTAGCTGGGACTACAGGCGCCCGCCACCACGCCCAGCTAATTTTTGTATTTTTAGTAGAGACGAGGTTTCACCATGTTGGCCAGGATGGTCTCGATCTCTTGACCTCATGATCCTCCCACCTTGGGATCCCAAAGTGCTGGGATTACAGACTTGTGCCATTGTGGCTGGCCCTGCATAGTGACTTTTGATAAGAGCAGAAGTCATAGCACAGGTGGAAACAGAGGAACAGTATTTAGTGCCTGGCTGGGCAACTCGGTCCTATCTTTTATAGGCAGCTACTGAGGTCTGCTCAGCCACCTACCTCGGTGGTTGGCTTGTAGTCTCCAAATGTTGGAGCCAGGCCATGTGTGTGCTGTGACCACACAGCCTTGCAACCTTTATTCAACAGGGAAAGGGACCCCATTGGGCACTGAGTGAAAGTCAGTTATCTGAATGATTATCTCGAAGATGTATCATATGTATGTCCAACTCCTATAAAAATGAGTTTTTGAGCAGAATAGAGAAGATTAAGGAATTAGTTGAGTGTTGACTCATTCTGACATTCGATGGTTGTAAGTGGCAGCCTACAGACATGCCCAAAATAACTTGTGCCAAACAAGCCTTGTGGTTCTTTCAAGGTGGCAACTGATCTTGCAGGCAAAGGGGAACCAGGGCTGTGTTCTTAAGAGCGTCTTTGGATTCTGGCTCATCTGAGTTCATTTGAGGGATGTGGCCCAAAAGGGGAAACCTGAAATGGTTTTAACTGTTCATCGCTAAATGGAAAGCAGGTATGAATTGGTTGTTATCCATAAATTCCTCTTTTTAGAGTGATTTGAGACTTTAATAGCTTCTTTTTGTTTTGGATTTTATTCAAATCAAAATTCTGAGCCCAGTGTAGGGGCAGGATCTTATCTTTCTCCCTACATTTTCAGAGTAACGTGTGAAACACACTGTTATGTTGTTTAATTGTTTTTGACTGTTTTCTTCCCGTAAGAAATAACAATGACACAGAGAAAGGCTGTTTCATAACCCAACCTAAGTGTCACTAGAATAGGATACGTGTTAGTAATCAGATGAGGATGCTTCATCCCATGTTCGCATCATCTAATGCTGGGGTAGAGCCAGATCTCTTACTGTAATCAGAGTTGATTCAGATACGATGGCCATTTTCTCCTATTGCCACGTTACGGAGGAGGAGAAGACACAACTTAATGGGACCTTTGGCATTCTTTAAAGTGCAAGACACAGTATATTATGCTGATGCTGAAAATGACACCTCTACCTGCTGACTTGTCACTTGTCTACTTGGGGTAACTCCAGATTTGCTGATCTATGTTCTTTGGAAAAGATGACTTACTGCCCTTTTCATGGAAGCTGTATTTCCTAATTATCATGATCTATGCTTTTCTGTTTCTTGATTCCATTTCATCGTAGAATTATTTTATTCTCCTTTTGGCTATTATTTTTTCCTCCTCTCTGTACTTCTTGGATTTTGCCATTATTTTAGAGCATCCTAACTGTTCTCCCTGCCTCCAGTCACACTCTGTCCAGATTTATTTTCCACATAGCTACTTGAGTGATTTACCTCCAGCGGCTCCCGTTGCTGCCTTCCCTTACCACATTCTGCAGCAACGTGTTCCTCTAGCAACACCCAAATCAACATTGCTCTTGGGAAGCAGTGTAAGGTTCTCCGTCTTTGATGTTAGTGTTGAATATTCTCTCCCAGCCAATGCTTCCTTTATCTTGCCATCTTCTGCTTGCTTTAAATACATAGTTTGAGGTTACCTCTTTTTTATTTTATTTTATTTTTTGAGACAAAGTCTCACTGTCTCCCAGGCTGGAGTAGAGTGGTGCGACCTCGGCTTACTGCAATCACCACCTCCTGGGTTCAAGCGATTCTCTTGCCTTACTCTCCTGAGTAGCTGTGATTACAGGCATGTGGCACCACGCCTGGCTAATTTTTGTAGTTTTAGTAGAGATGAGGTTTCACCACGTTGGCTGGTCTTGAACTCCTGACCTCAAGTGATCTGCCCACCCTGGCCTCCCAAAGTGCTGGGATTACAGGTGTGAGTCACTGTGCCCAGTTGAGGTTACCTCTTCTAAGAAGCTTTCACTTAACCCATTTATGCCAGAGATTGCAATTTTTTGAATTGCAGATGTGAAAAATCAGACCTTGGCAATGACCTTGTGCAGTAAGATATAAATAACTCCCACATGCTTGGTGTTCCAATAATGGAGTGCTAGGCATAAATGGGTTCACCCCTGCACACCACCTGCTCCTAGCAGGCACCTCCTTGTGTGTGATCTCTTGACATCCTGTGCATAACTCTATTGCTGTCTATTTTGGGTAACAGTTTTATTCAGATGTAATTCACATACCATACCATTTTCTTATTTAAAGTTTGCGATGCAGTGGATTTTAGCATCTTCACAGAATTGTGTACCATCACCACAACCAATTGTAGAACAATTTTATCACCCAAAGCCCCAAACTGGAAATAACCCTCTGTTCATCAACTGATGAATGGGTAGATAAAAGGCAGTATGTCTGTACAATGGAATATTATTTGGTCATAAAAAGGAAAGGAGTATTGATGCGTGCAATGTGGTTGAACTTTGAAAATACTAAGCTGCTTGAAAGAAGCCTGTCTTTTTAACATTGCTTTATAATTATTGATTGCTATTCCTATCTCCTTCTTCAGAGTATGGACACCCCAATGCCAGGAGATAGCTAATGTATCAGGTATCCCCAGCAGAATGTTTGGTATACAGCAGGCACTCAGTAAATATTTGTTGGTTAAAAAGACAAACGATAAATACATGAGGCTGGGAGTACTGGTTCACATCTGCAGTCCTAGTGCCTTTGAAGACTGAGGTGCAAGGATTGCTTGAGGTCAGGAATTTGAAGCTGCAGTGAGCTGTGATTGTGCCACTGCACTCCAGCCTGGGTGACAGAGCAAGAACCTGTCCCAATCAATCAATCAGTCCTCAAGACTCAGCCTTATAGAGTAGAGAAGTAAGAAATAAATGACCTTAAATCACATAAAATGGTATCATATGTTGCTTGGCTCTGGAAATTCTTTAAATAAGATAAAAAGGATGAAATCAAGGGAGAAATTTTCTTATTGGAGGCACATTCATTCTTTATATTTGTCCCTACCTTCACAGCTCTCATTCTGTGAAGAATTGAAGCAGTTTCTTTTTCCCTTTGATAACATGTATTTCTTATAAAACTTTACTTCCAATGCCAAATAAAACTGAACTCTTCCACTATGACTACGACTATTTTTGTTTACAACATGGTAAATTATTGTATGGAAAGTGACGTGGCAGGATAAACAGAGGCGTCTAGTAGACTAAGAAGCTATTGTAAAGAGAGTATGAGCTAGAAGAATACTAGAGGGTCAGAAACTGCTCTAAACAATGTCTCCGCCTACAAGATACAGATAATAATACCTTGTAGTGCTGGCATGATTATTAAATAATTTAAGATATGAAAGTTTTAAAGAGAACCACAGTTTGAACTGTTTGCCTACTTTTCTCTAAGAGACTCTGGGGTGAATCCCCCCATTCTACTCAGCCCAGCTGACCTCATTCACCCCTGGAAAGTTGTGCCTCATTTACCTACATCAGGCAACGTCCTGAATCTGTTTCAGCCACACACGGCCTTCCCCACTTCTCTGACAAGCCTCTGCCTTCATTTGCTAACTCCCCTGTATCTTCAACCTAGTTCTGAAATCCTAGCCCACCCTTTCCTGGCCCTTTCCTGTCTCTCAAGGACCCTCCCTTTCCTAGAGCCTGGGTAACTGCAGACTTAATTCCCCTGCCCAGTCACTGCAGGTCCTGTGTCTGCCTTCACCCACTGCAACTCGGAAGCCACTTTACCTCCTCCCTCTTTGGAACCTTCTAGATCCTCTGAACTTCATGATATCTGGCATCAGTGTTTCCTTTTCTCCGTTCTTGTCATTTTCCTTCATTTTTGAGAGACTCTGGCTCCTGGTTTAGGGTTTTTTCCTCCACCCCCGTGGATGTCGCCCTGCAGAGACTTTCACATCTGCATGCTTCGCGTCTCCCTTGTGCTGGCCTTTCCGGGTCTTGGCCTTCTTAGTTCGTCATCTTTCCCCCACCCCAAGTCAACCCTCTACTCTCATGCTCATGTCCTAACCACAGTCATCACCAGTAACTGTGCTAAGTCCTGACTCTTGCTGATAGCATAGTTAACACATTGGGTGGGTTACTCTGTGCCAGATGCTATCCTAAGAACTTTCATATTTTAAATTATTTAATAATCGACTGGGTGTGGTGGCTCACGCCTGTAATCCCAGCACTTTGGGAGGCTGAGATAGGTGGATCACGAGGTCAGGAGATCGAGACCATCCTGGCTAACATAGTGAAACCCTGTCTCTACAAAAATACAAAAGAAGTAGCTGGGCGTGGCAGCATGCACCTGTAGTCCCAGCTACTCTGGAGGCTGAGGCTGGAGATTGGCGTGAACCCGGGAGGCGGAGCTTGCAGTGAGCCGAGATCGTGCCACTGCACTCCAGCCTGGGCGACAGAGCGAGACTCCATCTCAAAAAAAAAAAAAAAAAATTTTTTTAATAATTTAATATTTAATAATTTAATAATACCTTGCCAGCACTGCAAGGTATTATTATCTGTATCTTTTAGGTGGAGACTTTGTTTAGAGCAGTTTCTGACCCTCTAGTATTCTTCTAGCTCATACTCTCTTTACAATAGCTTCTCAGTCTACTAGACGCCTGTGTTTATCCTGCCATGTCACTTTCCATAGAATAATTTACCATGTTATAAACAAAAGTCGTCATAGTCATAGTGGAAGAGTTCAGTTTTATTTGGCATTGGAAGTAAAGTTTTATGAGAAATAAATGTTAGATGATATCCCTTATTTCTGGGTCTAACCCAAACAAGCGTCTCCCTGGACCAGAACTTTTCCTGTATCTTTTGAAGTTGTTTTTCTCTTCCCAGTTCTTTTTTTATATGCTTGCTCTAATCTGGTTCTTCCCACCAGTTTTCCTGATTATCTAATAAATCTAGGTAAATATGTAGCATATGCTTCTCTACCAGGCTGGAGCACACTTACGGCCAAAGTCTCACACATCTCTGATGGACAAGTCTCTTTTTGGGCTCAACTGGCTCAACTTCCATGGATCAGTTGG
>NW_012114766.1:6148318-6149103 GCF_000951035.1 Colobus angolensis palliatus | reverse complement strand
TGGGATAACATCTTAACATGTGTTTCTGAGTGGTTTTTCAGAAACCTGGACCCCCACCAAACAGATCTGTGGGGACACAGACCTCAGATGAGGGGAAGCCGAGGACTGAACTCTGAACCATTGCTCTCTGTTCTAAATTTTTTCCTGAGAGCCTGGAGAAAGTCATAGTCAGGAGCTGGGGCTAATGTTCTTTTCTGCTGACCTCAAATATTGACAGAAAGCCTTTTCCTTAACCAATTGCAAGTCAGAAAAAATGGGTTCACCTATGACCTGTAAGCCCCTACTTCAATATATTCTGTACTTTAAGGCCAAAACCAGTGTGGAACCTTCATATATTAATTTACTAATTTGCCTGTAACTTCTGCTTTCCTGAAATTTACCCTTCCCTTTCAAAACCCTTCCTGTGATTCATCTGGGAATTCTGGACTGAAGCTTTAGCTGCTAGATTCTCCTTGCTTGGCACCTTGCAGATAAACTCCTTCCTTTCTCTCGCTGCAGACCTTGGTGTGGATGTCCGGTCTTACTGCTCCAGGCGAGTGGACTCTGGTTCCATTTGAGAACACGCTCATGCTCTATCCATACCAAGTAACTTACCTGCTCTAGTTCTGGTCCTGAAGATGGATAAAAAGTCACCACCACAGGAGCACCATATGCTAATGCTGCCTTCATCTTGGGGCATCCTAAGAGACATTCTAAATAAATGTGTTTCTAGCGTCTGGGTTGTTGGGGTGGCATTTTCGTTTGAAGCTTTCTGGGCATAAGACTGTTGTTACCACATTTAGGCA
>NW_012114766.1:6146279-6147885 GCF_000951035.1 Colobus angolensis palliatus | reverse complement strand
CTTGAAAGTTTCGAGACTAAGCTCAGTGCTGCAGTTGGAGTGGTGCACGTGGTTAAGTAGTTGCAATAACACTGAAGGAGAAAGAACAAACCAGGCAAACTGTGAAGTGTGTTGTGTTCTAGAGTGGAGTTAATATCACTAACAAAATGAAAACAAAATGAAGCAATACAAACAATCAAAAAAACCCCAATCCATCTTTTGAGGGTGTGCGGCTGGAGAGTGGGCATCGACCCCGTTGTATTGGAGCCTAATGGTGATTCAGGAGCAGGCACGGAGTTTGAGAACTGAAAAGCTAAGTGCAGAGGTGGCTTCCAGGCCTGTCTCAGGATGGTCAAAAGTGAAAGCTGTCCCTTTTTACTCTAGTAATGTCATTAGAGCTGTCATTTTTGGAGATGGTGAGGTGGGAGCAAACTGCCTCCACTGCTTTCCAGTGTAGCCAAAATCGGTTTCATTTATTAAAGGAAAAAAAAATAGTTTCCGGTAAGTAAGTAGGATGTATTAGAATGCAAGAATGGATGCTTTGTGAAGTTTCTCCCGGTCTCTCCAATCAAAAGAAACCACCTTTTCCTTTGTGCCTTGCAACTAGAGTCAAGTATTTATTCAATACCTATTTCTTGACCCCATACCACATACACAGGGAGCACAGCCCTGCACGGACCATCTTGCAGGCAAGAGAGGCACACAGACAAGGAACCCCGACAGGGAGACCACTTTGCTATACAGATGCGTGGGAGATTAGCAGAGCACAAAGTCTTCAGGATGCAAATCACACCGAGGTATCAGGAAAGGATCTTGGAATGAATAGATGAGGAGTTGCCCACACAAAATGGCAACGGGGGTGAGAAAAGAGATTCCATGTGGCAAATGGGACTTGTACAGGAATCATAGGATACTGTCTTGAAGGAGAGTGTTTCGTAAACGAATGTCCCTAGGCGTGCCCTCCCACTGTAATATTGATGTTTGTTTAATTAATCGATCCTCCTGAGCTGGGATCTAGAACATGCTCCTTCTCACTGGCCCAGAGACACTTCATGACTGATCTTTGTCATTGTTGCTGGAGCCAAAATCCATAGCTGAAGTTATCGGATGCAACTGCTCTAAGAATTTTGCTTGCTTAATTACATTTTTTAAAAAATTGGGCAAAGTTTTTACTCACTCTTAAGATGGAGGAGGGACCTCTTTTGGGGCCTGTGGACCACCCACCCTTAGCACACAAATAAAGGAAAATCTTGAGTTCCTTCAAGGGAAATTCCAGGCAGCTAGCTACTCCTGAGAGGTAAATGAGCTACTTGATAAGCAAGAAGGTAATAGTAGCCTAAAACAAACAGCCAAGGAAGCTAGAATCATGGGATGTTTGGTTCCCTGTAGAAACTAAAAATAACTTTTTTTTTGGCGGGGTTGGTGGGACAGAGTCTCGCTTTGTTGCCCAGGCTGGAGTGCAGTGGCATGATCTGGGCTCACTACAACTGCTGCCTCCGGGATTCAAGTGATTCCCCTGCCTCAGCCTCCTGAGTAGCTGGGACTACAGGCACGCACCACCATGTCCAGCTAATTTTTGTATTTTTAGTAGAGATAGGGTTTCACCATGTTGGCCAGGCTGGTCTCG
>NW_012114766.1:6141813-6144894 GCF_000951035.1 Colobus angolensis palliatus | reverse complement strand
ACATAACTTACGAAGAATTTCAAAATTTCTTCCCTCTGGTGCCAAAGTCACCAATTCATGGATTGATTTATTTTTGTCATTGGATAAGTATTTACTGAGGTTGCACTAGGTGGACTCACAGTCTGTGGGAGAAACAGGAGGAAAAATTCTGTCAATTATAGGGAGTTATAGGGAGGAGGCTTCTGATGGAGAGAACTTAAATCAGGCTTGGGAGAGGGGAACAGGGGTTGGGAGGGAAAGAACTCAGGAGGAAAGAACACTTTATCTCAGGTGTAAAGGGCAAGCAGTGTCTTATCAGAGGGAGAAGTCGAAGGCCGTGTTTGAAGTGGTGGGTGTCTCATTCGTGGATATGTTCAGAGTATCAAGGTGCAAGCCCAGGAGTGAGGGGGTGCCCAGACTGGAACCTTCAGGAAGCCACCAGGGAGTATGGACGTTTTACCCACATCTTGTTGTCTTATCCTGTCCTGTCATACATAATCTAGTGTGATACTGTCATGGGAGTAATAGCCCTATGTGTTTGGGTGAAAAAAATAGCGATTGGTTCTAGGGCAAGTCAGAAGAATCTTTGCAGAGGAGGTTCCCTTTGAGCTAGCTCTGGACAGGTGCAAGGGGTTTTTCTGTCCCAGCATGGAGCAGGGCGGTCTAGGAAAGCAGACAGAATGAGCAAGAACACGCATGAGATGGCAGGCCAGAGGAAATGCAGAGTACTCCAGTGTGAGCTGATAATGCAACGCTTCTTGAGGTTATGGGTAGTTTTAAAAGCAGAGTCTGGTGTTCAAAGCAATCCGCAAATGCCAAAAGAATCCTACTGTAATGATAGAAATGTCTGACCTCCAGAGAGGCAGGAAAGTGTGGATGAGAGCTTTTGTTAGTGTCTTCAGTGATACCACCTGATCAACTATGCAGTCCACCATAGTGGAGAACAGGCCTGCCTGTTCTGAAATAACGCTGCAGACATGCATTCCTACTTATGTTAGCGTTATGCCCTGCAATGTGTAAGGGAAGACACAGGTAAGCATAATGGAAGAAAACCCAAAAAGGAATACTATTAAATTTCAACAGAGCCGCTCTTCTGTGAGTAGGCAGTGTTTTAAAAATAAATTTGAAGCCATTATTTTAAATGTGGCCACTTACTTCAGATGGCTTCAAATGTGAGGATGACAGCTACCATTAGAGTGAGGAATTTGCATCCTCTAGTGAAGAGTAACTGCAGGTTTTGCTTCCTCACCCACAGTTCCGTAGTAATGTGTGTATACAACAGACCTCGGTCTTTAAGAGTCAGGCTTTCTCGCTGAGAGTGAAATGGTCATGCTCCAGAAACTAGTTCTTTGGTAAGGTAGTGACTGTTCAAACCATTTACTACATCATGAAATATGAGGGCACTCAACGCAATCCTTAGGGGAATTCGTTATCACCAGGTTTATAGATGGCCCTTGTTACTGTGAGGAGAGCCGTGCATACATGTATCCTGGCTTAGGGCAGATGATTTCACAGAGGCCTCCCTTGACATTTTGGAGGAATAAAATGCATGATTAAGGTGTCCTTTGCAGGAGATTGCAGGAACATAAACAATAAGAATTCAAAGAGCTTGAACGAAGCCAATCGAAAGAACTGAAATGCTTTGGAGCCACCTGAAAATTAGTGCTTTTCAGCACAATCAATCAAGCTCTAAATCTTCATTCAGGGCCTGCCAAGTATAAGGTGCAGAGAAAACCTAAAGGCATAAATAGTATGAAAGTAGTCTGTGAACCACAGCTGGAACCATTGAATAAAGAACACTGTTTTCTGATTTATAAAATTGTATTTAGTATGACTAATCACAAAGACATAATAAACCATATCTAGTTACAAGCTTATCTTTTTCAAAACTACTAAAATTATACAAATATACTTACCTTGAAAAATTCAAGATCTAGGGCCTTTATCAATGAATGACTCCTTTTTAAATGTTTGCATATTAATGGTCAGATATTAAGAATTTACTGAATTACAGGAAAAAAAGATGCTTGCATGTTCTAACATGCTTGCATGACACTGGAGTTAAATTCCAAGGTAGTTGGAGCCTTCTCAGCTGGGGGAACTGTGTAAAATTTCTCTATATTTTCTAGAATTCACCATTTCTGATGTGCTCAGTAGTGAACCTGGTATAGGCGTGTGTGTGCCTGTGGACCTTGTCTGAGTTGAAGGTAATTCCAAATAAGCTTAATAACTAAAATGCAATTATGCTGCCTTTCTCAATGAACACTGTTAGAGATGTCTGTGTTTTATGGCACTTTAGAATCAGAGCCTGTCCACATGTGTTGCCTTTCTTAGTTGAAGATGAAAATATAGGGTGAAAAACTCCAAAATACAGCCACAAAATACATCTACCTGCAATAAAGATGAATAGAAGGGAAAGATGAAAATGATAAGAATGGGTTCAGGATGATGACTGCTTCGGCTGGGAGGAGGCACAGGGATGGGAGGGTGGTGTGAAGCAACTGACAGGGGGATGGTTTACCAATGACTTAGCTATTATTTTGAGTAGTGGGTTTATAAATGATGGGTATATTAAAATGTCAGTCAGCTACATACATATAGGAGAGTTATGTTTGATAGTTACGTGTGCATGCTTTTATGCATGCATGTGTACATAAAAGTGCACCGTCTGTGGACTAATGATAAGAGTGTGATCAACTTGAGGATTCTGAGTAATACAATTCTGGACACCAAAGTCCAAAGAAAAAATAGCTCAGGAAACGAATATCATCCCAAAGACTTGGAAGCTTTGAGCTCCTCTTCCCCCTAAATAAAGCACATTAACAAAACTGGGACTAAAACAACAGCAAAAAAAAAAAAAAAAAAAAATGATATGGACAACCAGGAAGGTGATTTAATGTATACATTATTGGTGTCCATGAAAAGAGAGCCACAGCAGGCAGAACATAAATAATGAACACCTAATTGGCAATAGCGCCCCTGTGTTGAAGAGAACTAGTATTTTTGCCCCTCTTCACCAAAAGAGGCTAGGTTGCACTGGAATAATGGAAAACATACATAAAGTAAAAGGTAGTAATTCAGGATAATAGAAAGCAATGAAGC
>NW_012114766.1:6126950-6140723 GCF_000951035.1 Colobus angolensis palliatus | reverse complement strand
ATAAAGTATTCAGAAAGAGAAAAAAACACCTAGAATGTTAGAATGTTATGTACCATCTGTAGTTGAGTTTATGTCTCCTTTGGATGTCAAGGGTCTATCATGTGAGGCTGGCTGATGATGTTTTACTTCTTGGCTTCAACTCAGCCGTGTACCTATAATAAACTAGGCAACATATTCAGATAATTGATATCCTTTGTTTCCAATAATCATCCTTTATCTGGACACTTAAAAATTACTAAGGTCTCTGAGGAGCTTTCCTTTTACATTTCATTTTATTTTTGTCACTCTTGTGTGTATAGTGAAGAGTTTCCCAAAGTTTTTAATCTCAGGGCCCATCTCTTAAGCATAATAATATTTTCTGCATTGAAAATGAAAACTGAGAAATTTAAAAAATAGTTTGAATTCATTTTAAACATAACAAATGATAGATCTATTACTGGTTAACATAAATAACACATTCTTAGGCAAGAGAAGTCTATTTTCCAAAACAAAATCTTTAATGAAGAGAGTGGTATCGTTTTACATTTTGCAAACCTCTTCAAGGTCTGACATCATAGAAGACAGCTAGACTCGCATATTTCCCCTGAATTCAATCTCTTAAAATATGTTTTAGTTGAAGAAAATGAAGAAAATTGAACCTCATACATGTATTTGGAAAAGGAAGTGTTATTTTAATGGCCTTCTCAAATAACTGTGGATAACCAAAACACAGCAAGTATAGTTACTTAAAGGTTAGTTGCAGCGTGTAATCTAAAACTACATCAATTTTTCTTTCTTTTGTTTTGAGATGGAGTCTTGCTCTGTCATCTAGGTTGGAGTGCAGTGGCGCAATCTTGGCTCACTGCAACCTCTGCTCCTGGGTTCAAGTGATTCTCCTGCCTCAGCCTCACAAGTAGCTGGGATTAACAGGTGCCTGCCACCACACCCTGCTAATTTTTGTATTTTTAGTAGAGACGGGGTTTCACCATGTTGGCCAGGCCGGTCTCAAACTCCTGACCTCAGGTGATCCACCCGCCTCGACCTCTCAGAGTGCTGGGATTACAGGTCTGAGCCACTGCACTCAGATAAATATACTTTTCATACTCTCATTACTTTAAAACCCATTGGTCTATATTGCACTTGGAGTGGATATTTTACCCAGTCATGATTTTATAACTTCATGCAGTCCCACTTTGAAAATATTGCTTTGCTGAATTATGCAGATCTTACAAACATTGACACATTTCATAATACAGTTTTGAAAAGTACATTTGTTAATGTCACCACCCACCCTATCAATAAATTTTTAAATATTGGAAAGCTGTCAAGTTGATGGCAATGTATATAAGTTCTTCAACATCCTAAGATTCACTTAAAAATAAAATCTTATTGTAGTCCTCATTTTTGAGAAAATGTTTTCTAAAGACCCAATTCTGAATTACCATAGTTTGTCTGTTATTCTTTCAAGTAAAAGTGATATTCCATGAAATAGTAGCTAGTTGAGCTTCAACCGTCACACAAGGAAAACAAATATTTCCTCAAAACCATCACCAGGCCTCCACATGCAACAAAAGTGCTTAACACGTGTGTCCCAGGTTGTCACACTCAATGCTTAAGAGATGTGTGCTTGAGAATTTAGTTCATCAAAATTAAAATTATCTATTTTTTTTTTTGAGACGGAGTCTCGCTCTGTCGCCCAGGCTGGAGTGAGTGGCGCGATCTCAACTCACTGCAAGCTCCGCCTCCCGGGTTCCCGCCATTCTCCTGCCTCAGCCTCTCGAGTAGCTGGGACTACAGGCACCGCCACCACACCTGGTTAATTTTTTGTATTCTTTTAGTAGAGACGGAGTTTCACTGTGTTAGCCAGGATGGTCTTGATCTCCTGACCTCGTGATCTGCCCGTCTTGGCTTGTGCCCTAAGCCATCTGGGTCCCCTCCCTCCCCAGATACTAACCACTCTCCTCATTTTACTGTACTCCTTTCCTTGCATTTCTTTATTTGCACATCATACATCTACTCAAATATTGCTCATTAAAAAAAAAAAAAAAAGACTGCTATGTGTTTCAGGGGGCTTGTGATCTATTGCTTCCCTTCCACATCTTAAATTTATCAGCTGAGGAACCCGAGTCCTTACATGGGCAGATTTTTCCACAGTTTGGATTATGCAGATTTCAGACTCATGGCACAATTAAACTGTATTAGTGTGTTTTGACGCTGCTGAAAAAGTCCCTGAGACTGGGTCATTTACAAAAGAAAGAGGTTTATTGGACTTACAGTTCCATGTGGCTGGGAAAGCCCCACAGTCGTGGCGGAAGGTGAAAGGCACGTCTCACGTGGGGGCAGACAAAAGAAGAGAGCTTGTGCAGGGGAACTTTCTCTTTTAAAACCATCACATCTCATGAGACATACTATCTTGAGAACAGCATGGCAAAGACCCGCCCCCATGATTCAATTACCTCCCACCAGGTTCCTCCCACGACACATAGGAACTCTTACAATTCAAGATAAGATTGGGGTGGAGACATAGCCAAACCATATCATCAACATATAACTTTTTTCTGTATTTGCTGCAAATTGGCAGCAGGATCCTGAAGTGTGATCCAGCCCAAGTACCACCCCTTGGTTTGACTCTAAGTGTGACACGCCCTGCTTGCCCCAGGGGCACATTGCACTCATTTCACAGTCTTTTATTGATGTCAGCTCAAGCCTTGCTTTGTAAATTTCCTAAAGGTTCCTAGTGGTGGTATCCTCGTCCTGTCGTTCAGTTGTTATTTATTCTGTGAAATATCTCTAAGGAAAAGCATCCCTTCATCTATTTGGGTATCCCAGGGTACCTTTTTATGAATTATAATTGAATATAGAAAAGGCAAGAAAAATGTTTGATTCTTTCCTTTTGACTAGTTTTCATGATAATGACTTGGTTCCTTGTTATCCTCAGAAGTTGATCGTTTTTAGAAATGTTACCATAAACTCATGCTTTAAAATATATTTGAAGAGTTTCAATTTATGGACATTTTTATGGGTAGTAAAACAAATCATTCCTTCTATGGCCAGTGGGAGCCCTTCCTGGTGGCTCCTGAGTCCTTTGCACCTGATCCTGGTGGTTTCTGGCAGCTGCTTTGCCATCTGATATTTCCAGAGAAACCTGGTTCGTCTTGTACATTTCCTGCTTCAGACCTGGAATCAGCCATTTTTATAAGAAGCCTATGTTTTGTTTCATTTTATTTTCTTTCTTTAAAATGAGAAATCATATTTTAGGGCCGTGATCTGGGTGTTAGGTATACCTTACTAGTTTTATGCCCATTGACTTTAGGCCTTTTCAGGGGACAGAACTAGGTTGAAAGTAGAAGATAGAGCAACTCAATCGTTCATGCTGATATATCCATTTCAAATTTGGGACCACACTGTCCTGTCTTGCCTCGCCTCCCCTCGCCTCCCCTCGCCTCCCCTCGCCTCCCCTCGCCTCCCCTCCCCTCTTTTCTTTTTCCTTTCCCTTCCCTGTCTCCCTCTCCCTCTCTCCCTTTCTCTCTCTCCTTTTCCCTTCCTCCGTCTCTGTCTCTCTTCCTCTCTTCTCCTTCCCTCTCTCCCTCTCTCTTTCTTTCCTTGACAAGGTCTCACTCTGTCACCAGGTTGAAGTTCAGTGGCATAATCTCAACTCATTGCAGCCTCAACCTCCTGGGTTCAAGTGATCCTCCCACTTCAGCCTCCTGAGTAGCTGCGAGCACAGGTGCATGCCACTACACTCAGCTAATTTTTGTACTTTTTGTAGAGACGGGATTTCGCCATGTTGGTCAGGCTGGTCTCAAACTCCTGACCTCAAGTGATCCTCCCTCCTTGGCCTCCCAAAGTGCTGGGATTACAGGTGTGAGCCACTGTGCAAGCCAAGGGACCACACTGTTTCTATTTGACCACTTACTTATATTACATCTGTGTCTCATTTCTTCTCATTGACAATCCTGGTTTTCAAGGATATAGCACAAATATCAGAAAACTTTTCTTTAAAGGACAAGATAGCACGTATTTCAGGCTTGCAGGCCACATAGTCTCTGTTGTAACCACTCAGTTCTGTCAGTGCACTGTGAAAGCAGCCACTGACCCTATGAAAATGAATGTGCATGGCTGTGTTCTAGTAAAACTTTATTTACAAAACAGGCATAATTTGCAGACTCCTGATGTAAGAGAAAAATAATTAGAATATTCCATAATTATTTGCTTTATCCCACTTTGCAGGTCTCAGAATACCAATACTAATACACTTACTATTGATATCTCAGGTTGAAATGTAATCACTAGTGTTGGAAGTGGGGCCTGGAGGGAGGTGATTGGATTATGGGGGCGGGTTTCTCGTGAATGGTTTAGCACCATCCCCTTGGTGCTGTCCTGTAACAGTGAGTTCTCACGCGATCTGGCTGTTTAAAAGTGTGTGGCATCCCCCTCCCCTCGCTTGCTCCTGCTCTGGCCATGTCATGTCCCTGCTCCGTCTCTGCCGTCTACCATACCATGGTTGTGAGCTTCCTGAGGCCTCCACAGCCACGCTTCCTGTATAGCCTGCAGAACAGTGACCCAGTTAAACCTCTTTCCTTTATAAATTACCCAGTCTCAGGTATTTCTTTATAGCAATGTGAGAATGGACTGATACAACTATAAATTTTGATTTCCTGAACATATATTTGTATCTGCTATGCCCATTCTCCCCATCCTGTGCATGCTTTTCCTGTGCTGTAGATCATATGGCCATTACAGACTGTGGTCTCTCCCTTTGGAGCCTCATTTAACCTTGTTCCATCAAGTAACTACACATTTAATCTAATACTTAAGTCAATGTCTCTCTAGTTATTTTGTTTGCCCTAAGCTTGTTTTCTGGTAGAGTCCTTAGGGAGTTTTCATGGAAGCAACAGTCTCTGAATTACTCACGTGTACATTACACTGGAAGATCAGATTTGCTGATTCTGACAAAATTCTAGGCTTTTTTTTTTTTTTTTGACAACCTTAACTATGTTATTCCGCTCTTCAGAGATAAAGCATTAATGTAGAAAATCTGATAATAAGCTAGTTTTG
The DNA here is from genome assembly GCF_000951035.1 of Colobus angolensis palliatus. Classification (NCBI taxonomy): domain Eukaryota; kingdom Metazoa; phylum Chordata; class Mammalia; order Primates; family Cercopithecidae; genus Colobus; species Colobus angolensis. The sequence goes on along the minus strand of NW_012114766.1, from coordinate 6,135,686 downwards.
TTTTCTTAACACGTTAAGTGACCCCTTTTGTGTGCGGAATTTATTCCTTCCAGTGGGTTCTTGGTCTCACTGACTTCAAGCATGAAGCTGTGAACCTCCACAGTGAGTATTACAGTTCAAGATGGTGTGTCCGGAATTTATTCCTTCGGTGGTTCAGATGTGTCCTGAGTTTCTTCTTTCTGGTGGTTTTGTGGTCTCGCTGACCTCAGGAGTGAAGTGGCAGACCTTCGCAGTCAGCGTTACAGCTCTTAAAGCTGGCGCGTCAGGAGTTGTTTGTTCCTCCCGGTGGATTGGTGGTCTTGCTGACTTTAGAAATGAAGCCACAGACCCTTGCAGTGAGTGTTACAGCTCATAAAGGTAGTGGCGACCCAAAGAGTGAGCATGAGCAAGATTTATTGTGAACAGCAAAAGACCATTGCTTCCACTCATGGAGGGGAAGGACCAGGTTGCAGCTGCTGGCTGAGGGGGTGGCCAGCTTTTATTCCCTTATTTGTCCCCACCCACATCTTGCTGATTGGTCCATTTTACAGAGTGCTGATTGGTCCATTTTACAGAGTGCTGATTGGTGCAATTACAATCCTTTAGCTAGACACAGAGCACTGATTGGTGCATGTACAATCCGTTAGCTAGATACAAAAGTTCTCCAAGCCACCATCAGATCCAGAAGCTCAGCTGGCTTTACCTGTGACTTTTGCCTACCTGTCCAATGGATTTTTTAAAATAAGTACTTTTAATAGTAAATGACTATGGTTATTCTCGGGTGGTATTTATAGGACTCAGTGTATTTAGTATGTGGGTTCAAATAGTTTTTGTTTCACAAAAGTTTCTTTGAACTATAGTTTTTATTTGTTATATGTCTTTTCTTCGGTTTTCTTCCTTGGGGAACTCCTTTTAAACATATGTTGAATTTTTATTGCCTATCTTCAAGATTTTTGACTTTTTTCTGAAATATTTCTATTTATCATTTTGGATTATGATTAATTTTTTTTCACTCTTCTACTCTTAAGGTGTTGTGTGTTGTGTTATTTTTTCTTGTGTTCCTTCTAGGTTAGTCTTTATTTCTAAAATGTTTTTCTTTTATTCTAATTGTTTTTGAGTTCCGCTGTCTCACTATTGAATGTGTCTGTCTATGATTCATGGGTTTAAAAAATGCCTTTTACTTTTTCCTTAAATTTTTAGACAGTTTAGAAATAGTTATAGTTTTGATATTTTTAGTGTCTTTTCATGGTAGGGTTGTTATTCTGCTCCATATTTGTAGTTTTCTTAAAGTAATTTTGTTACTTGAGATACTTTTCTACCCAGTTTTCTTTGTGTGAAATAAGTTTCCTTAACGTTCAGAACCTTGTACAGACATCCTTTGCAACGTTAAAGAGCTTCCTCTTCAGTTTCCCCTAGTGTAAAGAGGAGTGGTGGTCTGGGCTCTGCACTCTCCTGTCTCTCTTCCCCTCCCTTCTTTTATCGAGACCCTCTCCTTCTTTCATGCATGGTTTCTCTGTCCTTCTCATTCTGATTGCATTTCCAGCATTTTCTCCCGGGTGTATGGGAGGGGAGAACGAGTCAGTTTTACGAGTTCCCAGGTCACTGTGGTGTAGCCTTGCTGGGACTCCTGGGGTCTGGCACTCACTGTTATTGAGCGGGCACGCCCTCCTGGATTCATCCACTGGTCTCAGCTCCAACCCCTCTCCTTTCCCATGGACACCTATGGACTACCATTGGATTCTGTTCTTGGATCTTCCTTTTTGCCTTTCTTTCCCATGCAAAGACTGATGATAGGCCCGTCTTGTGTGGGAGGTAATTTGTCCCCGTCTACTTTTATTTTGGAGTCTGTGGAGATACCTTAGCACCTAGTTTTATTGTAAAAAATTGACCACAGGTTTTTTGGTTTGGGTAACTAAGTGCTCTGTTTTTGTGTGTGGATTTGGGAAAATAAAACAACCAGGCTGACATCACCACCACCACCTTTTAATTTAAACAGATGCTTTCCTAGGGAGGATCATCATTTCTAAAAATTAAAAACAAGAATTGATCTAGACTCCTAGGTCTAGGTCAAACCTAGAAAATGTGCCAACAAAAAAGTCCTCTCTAAAGGACATGTTTCGTGTTCAGATAGCTTCACTGTTAAATTTGTTCAACATTTTTAGGCCAACGATTCCTATGAAATGTTAACTTTTAGAATAAAACAAAAATTAAAAATTGCCAAACTCATCCTATTTAGAAAAATCTTTATTTTTATTCTGTTTATAAAATATATGAATATATAAAATAAACTTTATACATTTATAAAAAGAAAAAGTTATAAAGTCAAACCTGCAGAAGTTTGTAAAAAGAAGAACAATGATCCGCAGTATATTTGTTGGGGCTGTCATAACATGGTACCATAGGTGGGTGGCTTAAAAAGCAGAAATTCGTTTTCTCACAGTCCTGGAGACTAGAAGTTCAATATCAAGGTGTTGGCAGGGTTGGTTCCTCTGAAGGCTATGAGGACGATGTGTCTCATGCCTCTTCTCAAGCTTTTGGTGGCTTTTTGGTAATCTTTGGCATCTCTTGGCTTGTAGAAGCATCACTTGATCCCCGCCTCCTTCTTCACATGGTGTTCTTTTTTGTGTGTTTGTGTGTATGTTTTTGTCTATATTTTCCTTTTTGATAACACACTAGTCATGTTAGATTAGGAACTCACCCTCCTTGGTGAGTCCTATAAAAAAGGAAATGTGTCTTATCAAAAAGGAAATCTTGACTAACTAAATCTTCAGTGACCTCATTTCTAAATAAATTCATGTTCTGAAGCACTAGGGTTAGGACTTCAGTGTAAGAACTTTTGTGGGACACAATTCAACCCATAGCATTTAGCAATCCATTTTTTTTCCCTTAACATTGTGGAACAACTAGAAATAAAGTATATTTGCAGTTTGCTAAATCATCTTCTGAGTTTTGTTTACTGCTGTCTTATTAGTTTGGTGACTATGCAGACACTGTATAGGTCTTCACACTTCTCAATATTCATGCTCGTTTTCCTCCCTGACAGAACCCTTTTCTTGTTGAGGAACATAAATATGCTTGGCTAAAAGACTGTATTTTTCTACCTTCCCTTGCATTTGTGTGTAAACAATGGGATATAAGACAACTTAGATGAACATTTCTCCCTTTTCCTTCTCTTTTCTCTGCTTGGAAGCAGACATGATGACTGAAGCTCCAATGCCCATCTTATGAACATGGGATGATTTTGAGATAAATACCATATGCGGAAAGGAAAAACAGACAGAATAAGCCTGTATTTCTATACCAATTTGAAGTGAAGTAGCCTTGGACTCCCTATCTCTAGCTTCAGTTTATTTGGGGGGGGGGGGGAAGTAAATCTCTTAATGTGTTAAATCATTACAATTTTGGTGTTCTTTTAGTATCAGCTAAACCTAATCCTAGCTGACACAGACATATCAAGTAATATTCTTAAATCCATATTCCTTAATTCATCCATTTTAAAAATGAAACCGAATCTACTGATTTCTCCCATGAAAGATGAACAAATCAGCACATTTTCCTTATATCTCCTCTTTCTAACCGGCATTCATCAGTTGGCCACATCCACCTGCTGACACAGTCTGGATTTTATCCCAATCCACAGTCATCGAATTATTTATACATTATTTATCTTTTATTTCAAGAAAGTTATAATAGCATGTCATGGCATTTTAACTCTATTTTGCCCCCAACTGTTTTAACTTAACCTATGTTTTTTTTTAATTTTTAATTAATTAATTAAGTATTTTTTTTAAGGTGGAGTTTAGGTCTTGTCGCCCAGGTTGGAGTGCAGTGGTGTGATCTCGGCTCACTGCACCCTCCCTTTCCTGAGTTTAAGCGATTCTCCTGCCTCAGCCTCCCAGGTAGCTGGGATTACAGGCACCAGCCCCCATGCCTGGCTAATTTTTTGTGTTTTTAGTAGAGACTGGGTTTCACTATACTGGCCAGGCTGGTCTCGAACTCCTGACCTCAGGTGATCTGCCCACCTCGACCTCCCAAAATGCTGGGATTACAGGCGTGAGTCACTGTGCCCGCCCAATTTATCTTATGTTTAATAGAGTTTAATGTTCACTATGATTTCTTTCATACAAATGATTTCCGCATTTGTGATTTAATCTTTCATTTGGCATCATTTTGGGGCTGATTTATTGCAGGTGTTTGAAATCGGAAACCAAGTGAGGCTTAATCAAGATAGGAGTTTATTTCTCTCTCCCAAAAGAAGTCTGGAAGCAGGCAGGCCCAGGCAGTGACTGGGTCTTTGTGAACTAAGTCCTAAAGATCTAGGCTGGTAGCCCTCTGGCCTCCTCAGAAGAAAGAGAGACAGAGGACAGGCCTCTCCCTGGGAAAAACTCCCTGGAAGCCCCTCACAGCACTTCTTGGATTCCTTTGGACAGAACTTGATCAACATGGCAACAGCTGAATGAAAGGGAATTTGGAAGTGTCATTTTAAGTCTGGATGGCTCTCTGCCTTCCTCATTTCAGAGTCCTGTCCCTGACGAAGCAGGAGACACAACCAGCAGACTCTGCCACAGTCTTCGCGTATATATCCCATGTGACGCCTATATCCTCAGTCCTTGGAAAGGTAGGAATGTTTTCTTTTTCCTTGCCAATAAATGATGACTTGTAAAATTGACATGGAATACTTGCAAACCTTTTTTTTTTTATTACTACTGTGCAAGCATATCTTCACTCTTTTGTGGCATCCAGTCCTGCTGAGGTACCTGAGGCTGAAATTTTCTCTGAACTGCTGGTGATTTGTTATTATGTCGAGATGCTGAAGGATTCTTCTTTTATATTGAATTAAGCAATGAATTCTCTATTAATTTTACTAGTAGGATGGGGTGTTTTCTTTTTTTTCCAAATCTACAGATTCATTTGTTGTTGTTGTTTGTTTGTTTTTTTCCTGGAAACTTTTCTCCTAGTAAAACTGGATATATTTTGTTACCTCTGTTTTATTTTCTTCTTCAGGAACAATTTTGAACATGTTGGTTTTCTTTTATTTGTCCTTCATGTAATTGTTTTGCACACTTATTTTATCTGTTTGGTTTTTCACTGCTTTATCCACAGATAAATGGTCGATGTTAGGTCTCAACATCGTTGAGTTAATTTTAAACAGCATCAATGATACATTCGGTGTCATATGTGGCTTCCAAATTTTGTCACAAATTTTGTCTTTTTTTAAAATTTCCCTTATCACCTCTGAAAGTTTATTTTTTATATTGTTAAGAGTCCTATCATCTCTTTTTTTGTTTTTATTTTGAAATAATCTCCTGCTTGCAAAAATGTTGCAGGACTAGTACAAAGAGCTTTATTTCTGAACAATTTGTTAAGTTACAGCACAATGCTCATGAGCCCAAATACTTCAGCAAATATTTCCTACAGCCTGGGACACTCCTCTACATAATCCCAATTCAACCATCAAAATCAGAAAATTAACATTAATATAGTATTATAATCGAACCTACAGACTGGATCCAAGGTTCCCGTCACTGCAATAATGTCCTTTCTAGTAGGAGGATTCAATCTGGTCCACACGTTGAATTTAGCTGTCCTACGTTTTTAGTTTCTTTCTGGCTGGATGTCTTCTGTGTCTTTTCTTGTCTCTCAAGGCCTTGACATTTTTGTATGTTAGAGGCCTATTGTCTTAAAGAATGCCCCTCCATTTGGTTTTGTCTGATGTTTAGACTCAGATTGTGCAATTTTGGCGGCAATCTCATGGAAGTGACAATGTGTTCCTGTCATGCACCCTACCACACATTAGGTGGTTGCAGTTGATCGAATTACTGGTGAAGTTAACCTTGATCACTTGGTTAAGGAGGTACCTGCAGATTTCCTCTACAGCATGGAGGCGTACTGAGAGTGTGGACTATCGCATTTCTCTTGAGCTTTCACCCACCAATTCAGCATCATTGGCTGAATTCTTACAATGATTAATCAGTTTTTTTCCACTGATGGAGGAAAAAAACATTCTCCACTTTCCATTTATTTACTCATTTACTTATCTCAGCGTGGACTCACGGATTCCTACTTCAGGAGATAGTATCACTATTTCCTTGCCCAAATTGTCCGATGTGGCCCCTGGGATCCCCTTCATGACATGGCCACTGGGAGCCCTTTGTGCTGGTTTCTGTACGGTCTTCTCACCATTGTGCTGAGCACTTCCTCACATCTGGAATGACAATGAGTTCCAGGCTCATCTTGAAGGTTGCCTGCCATAGTCCCAAATCCACCATTTCCCCATCGAGTCTTTTTTGTTTTTTGTGTTTAGTTTTTGAATGTAGGGAATAATATTTGAGAGTCAACATGTAATGCTTTTGTCATTAAAATATGTATATTGCCTAAAAGGTAAAAAGGATTGGTATTCAAACTGGGCAGATAACAATAAAGTGAAATATTCGGCAGGTTGAAAGCAAAATCACAACAGACTCTAGCTCAAAACAAAATGAATCAATTCTGCTAATATTTGCATGTTGGTGTTGCACATTTCCTTACTCTCTATGTCAAAGTAAGAAAATTAATATCCATATGGGCTTTTTAAAGTAAAGTGTTTTGCATGGATATTGATCAACCATAAAAGTCATTTGTTGAAGCAAAAAAAAAAAAAAATCATTAAGATAACGAAGAACTAGAACTTTATATTGTACACTGGGACAGCACTTGGTAACTGCAACACAGGATGATGCCTTCCACTCGTGTGTGTGTGTGTGTGTGTGTGTGTGTGTGTGTGTATGAGAGAGAGAGACAGTGGGTCTCACTCTATTGTCCCGGCTGGAGTGCAGTGGTGCAATCTCAGCTCACTACAGCCTTGACCTCCCGGGCTCAAGTGATCCTCCCTCTGCAGCCTCCCATGTAGCTGGGACTACAGGCACGCCACCACTCCCAGCTAATTTTTGTGTTTTTGGGGAGATGGGTTTTCGCCATGTTTCCCGCTTGTTCTTGAACTCCTGAGCCACTTTTAAGCAAACTTTTAAAGAACTACCTCCAGATTCAGTATCAGCATCTGTAAAGAAAGCTCTAGCAACAGGAACAGCTTCTGCCTCTCCAAGCCTGCTGATTGGGAGCCCTCCTCATGACAGCTGTCATACCCTGGTAGCCTCTACCAGTCACCCATGTGACAAGTGATATTTAAGTCCAATTTATGCAACACCATTTGACTAGTCAGAATAGAAGTGCTTGATTTTATCCATTTATGCTTTCTATCTTCATTAAGAGAATGTGGTCAAAGGATGGTGGTCTTGCGTCACTCCATTAAGATAATGATTTGTAGAAAGTAGATATCAACCATTTCTTCTACAAACAGATTGAGCATAAGAGGAAATTATTTTAGCTTTGGCAACTCTTGACCAGGGGAAGATAAAACCACTTCAGAGAACCAAAACTTAACATCAGCGATATTGAATAAAGAATTTAACAGAGTTAAACACTGAAGTAGTGGAAGACTTTCTGGACTCCATTGCCAATATCATGAGGTTAAACATCACCATTTGGCTTTAAGATGATGCCCAAAGGTTAGGAGCTGGTCAGTCAATTTTCCTACCCCAGCTCCCCACCTACCCCAAGGCCGCTTCCTCCAGGATGCCCTCCCTGATATGCATGGATACATGCCTCTCCCTTCCTCTGCTTCTTGTAGTCTCTGAACACTGCTTTACCATAATCACACTGGATTATAACTTGTTTCCTAAACATCTGTCTTCCCAGAGAGATACAAAACTCCTCATAGCTGAGGAAGAAATCTGATTCATTTTTCTTTTACTTTGTGGAGCACAAAACTTGGCATATAACAGCTTCACCAAAATGCAATTTGAAGGAAACTTTCCTTTCTTAATGTTTCCTTAGTACTGTTTGTCCCTCTAAATGTGCGTTTATTTTATACTGTTGATTAAGGGAGTAAAGATGTTTCTCTCCTCCATTGAGTTGTGATCTTCTCGAGCACTGGATTTTATCTACATCTTCCTATTCTAGTATATGCTCAATACTCTTTTCACTGGATTAAATTAATAGCTTTAGTTTTCTAAAGATTTTGGAGATAGTATTGATTTAGCTTGTGTTCTTCCATCTAGTGATTCCTTCAGATAAACAGTGTTGTTGATTCTTGTGGGGTGGGTTAGAAGAATGGATTATTGATCATGGATCTCTCTAGCAAAACCAAAGGACAGACTTTAGGAGGATTGTATCAACACCTGCATCTTATCCACATTTTGGGTTTTCTATTGACTGGCAGACACCTTTACTACGTGTCGCTGACTCACGCACTTTAGATTGAGCCCTGTTTGGGCAGTGGCCCAGGGAGCTGGGAAGGAGCAAGAAGGAAAGAGTCTGGCTTCTAATTAAAATTCCCCAGCTCTGTGCACCTGCATAGCTTCAAACCCAGTATCCCATTTCCTAAGACAAGTTGGGTCACTCACTCCCCTCTTAGCATCCAAATACTCACAGCTCTTCTTTTGTGATTTCCTTTCCTTTCAAGGCTGCTTAATTTTTTAAAAATTTATTATTATTATTTTATTTCCATAGGTTTTTGGGGAACAGGTGGTATTTGGTTACGTGAGTAAGTTCTTTAGTGGTGAATGGGGAGATTTTGGTGCACCCTTCACCCGAGCAGTATACACGGTACCCAATTTGTAGTCCTTTATCCCTCCCCCCACTCCCTCCCCACAATAGGAGCCGGTGTGTGATGCTCCCCTTCCTGTGTCTAAGTGATCTCACTGTTCAATTCCCACCTAT
>NW_012114766.1:6116480-6126900 GCF_000951035.1 Colobus angolensis palliatus | reverse complement strand
CAGTCAGGTCCTAGCGTAACTAACAGGTTGTTTCAGATCTAAACATGAAAACTGCAAAAACAATTTTTCAATTTTTTTAGGTGTGTTCGCCTGGGTAGTTACGGTAATCAGTACCAAAAGTGTGTGCTTCCCAAGGGCCAGGTGCCTTCCCTCTCTGTGTGTGTATTCATTGGTAGATGAACCTATATTCACCTATATTGTGGTTTACAGCTGTATAACATTTTATATGCATACATATATATGCATGTTCTCATTTAATAATTGAAGCTCCCCTATGAGAGAAGCACTGTCACCCCTGTTATAATGAGAAGATGGAGGCCTGGAGTGATTAAGTAACTAGTCTAAGAATATTCAGTTAGTAAGTAGGTTAGCCAGGACTGGAGTCTAAGTATTTCTGACTCCAAAGCCGCTGCGTTTCCACCTTTCTGTATTACCATCTGGGGATACTGTTGATACTCAAATCATAGTTTCGGGCTTTGGCTGTGCTGTCCGGATGGGGCTGACAGCGGTAGGAGGTTACAAGCTGAGTAACCTGACTGAACCTGTCCCGACTCAGGGAAAGCGCCCCTGCCTTGGGGCTCAACCTTTCCGAAGACTGGGGGCACTGAAGGGTGCAAAACCGCCCGGCATTCCTGGGCCGCCTTTGCCAGGGCCACTCCTGAGGGCTTTGCCGGAACTTTGAACGTTGTGCCCATCCCTGCTGCCGCTAGGGGGCCCAGGAGGGCCGCGGTTTGGAGCTGAGCTGTTCACACAAAGGCAATAGGGTCCCGGCGGGTGTTCTGTTCCTCCAAGACAGCTCACTGGGTCAGGTCCCACTGTGCAGACAATAACGTTTTGGGGGAAAGGTGAAGCCGGTTGGCTTTCCTAAGTACAAATCTCTGAAAAAAGAAATACTTACTTCTTTATATTTGAGTTTCTCAAAGCTGAGATGGAGTCTTACATCAATTACAGAGATTCTAACTCTAACTGGCCTCTTGAAAGGAAGTACAAAGGCCAGAGGAGAGGGTTGCAGACATTTGCAAGCCCACATCCCATTGTGAATGCTGTAATCATGCCGTCAAACCCAAGTCAGAAGTGAGGATTTTTAAAGATTAGCTCATTTGGTCCCATTTATTGAGCCTTTCCACTCACGGTACCGGGTACTTAACACACGTTATCTCATTCCTTTTTTACCCCAAAGCTAAGAAGTGGTCTTAGCCCCATTTTACAGATGAGGAAACTGAGGTTCAGAGAGGACAGTCATCCTATCCCGGGGTGGGACAGGAATTTGCTTATGATCTATGAACACTGATACTGCAGGTCTACAGATTACACTTTGAGTAGCAATCCTCTGACTTTACAGAAGGGGAAACTGAGGCCAGAGAGGGCGTGCCCTTTTCTCCAGGTCATTCATGCTTGACTGCTGTGTCTAGCTGTGGAATGCATTTGACCTTGGCCAGAGAAGGTCCAGGCTGTGGGCATGGGGCCTTGGGCTTTGCCTGAAACTCAACCCCATTCTGCCCTCTTGGAAGACTGAATGGTTGTCTCTGCAGCTGGACCAACTGCCTGACCATCCGGCACCATCCTTTCCATTAGGCACACACGAGATTCACGTTCAGAATTATGTTGATGTGTAGTGAGAACTATGTGGTGAACTAGAGCAAGGGCTGGGACTCAGGGCTCACTGTAGACCACCGCTGGAAGGCCGGGGCATGGCCCCAGTTAAGAACGAGTCTATCCAAATGTAGCTGATAATGACTTTATTATTTCTCTCTGCGAAGTAGACCATTGCGGTGGGGTGAGTGACAGTTGTGCCCTTGTCATAAGATCATCGCAGAGGCCTGTTCCCATTACAGGGTGGTACGGAGCAGACAGTAATGCTGGCTGTGTGGTGGAAACGGTCACGAAGGCTGCCCCTTTGGATGGAGTCACCTGGTAGGGATGGAACGCCTTCCACCCGGTTCCGTGATGCCTCTGCACAAGTCAAAGAAACTCATTTAAAGGGGTTGGGGTAGGCTGAATGTCTCCCCAACATTGAAAGCAATGATAGAGACTTCAGCCAGGGAGCAGGGCAACGCCAGAATGTCACCTGGTAGGACACAAACCCAAGAGACCCCTTCTAACAAGATGACACGTCAGGATTCTGAGCGCTTGTCAGACTGCCGTGCAGAGGTGGCCTCTCTTAAGTCCTCACCAGAAAGGACAGCTCCAAGCTCCCTCCTTGACTTGTGTGAAGTCTGCAGCTTCCGGCAGCCATGGGCCTGCCATCCTCTATGGCTACCGTTCCACTTGCAGTATGGCAATGAGAGAAAGATGACTTACGGTCATTAAATGAAAGGAAATCTTTATTACTCTTATTATTACTCTCCCTGAGAAAAATTAGAGGAGCTCTCTGGTGAATTCCAATTGCCTGGGTGCACTGGCTGCCCACTTTGCTTCTCTGTTTTCACGGATTCACTGAAACTTGGCAGGTGATTCCCTATTACTTTTCTGAAATGCAGGTTGAAATGCACTGTAGGGTAAATTTGGTTCCCCTGTCAGCTAATTAACTCTTAAAATAGACCCACCAGCTTTCATTTTCAGGAAAATAATTACTTGTTGAAGTAACACACCTATTTCTAATCCTGTGGCTTATTATTTTAGCTAACTGGAAAAAAAGTACAAAAGAAAAACAGAAAAGCCCACATTCAGAACAGGACAAGAGCAGAAGCACGTGGGAGGCAGCGATGTGGGGCTGGAGGCGACAGGTGAGCAGGGACACCTGAAAGAAAGCATTTCAGGTGCGGAGAACAATGTGCTGACGACAACGGGCCAAGGCAGCTTTGATTCCTTCCTTCAGGTTGGTTTTCAGACGGCACCAAGGTCCACAATGATCCTTTTCTCAGGATGGTTTCCAGGAGTTTGTGTTTAAATAAACACCTTGCATGGCCTTTGCAAAGAAAGTTTGAGAACCGCTACCTACTACTTGCAATTAAAAGCCGTCTTCCTGAAATGGCAGAGTGTTAAGATGGGAGAGGCCATACAGGTCATTTTACAGCCCGAGAACCCAAGGTTCGGGGGGGTTAAAGTGATCGGAGCGCCAGGAGGGTCCTTGTTTGTCAGGCCCATTGGACACGTTCAGGTTTAATGTTCCTGTCCTGCGTAGTCTGTTCTGGTCTGAGAACTCCAGAATCCAGACAGGCATAAGAGGTGGCATGAATGAACTGCAGACTTTCTAGTGACCCTGTGTGTGTGTGTGTGTACACATATGTATACACAGAACTGTGTCACCAGCTCTGAATATTCAACTAATTTAAGTCACTCCTCGCTAACATTCCAAACTCAGGTTCAAGTTTTTCCAATAGCAAATAATTCAATCATTGAAAAGAAGTGAAATGTACATTTAACATTCTAGCGATCAATGGATGTTTTCTTCTATGTAGAAATGCCTTTCCACTGTGACCCTTTCATTATTTATTATTTTTAACTGATGCATAATAGATAGCCACAGTTTCGGGGGTACATGTGATAATTTAATATATTCATGTAATTCGTAAGAGTCAAATTGGTGTACTTGGGCCATCTATCATTTTCAATATTTGTCCTTTATTAATGCTAGAAACATTTGAATTATTCTCTTCTAGCTAGTTTGAAATGTACAATAGATTATTGAGAACTCTAATTACCCTACTGATCCATGGAACACTGGATCTTATTTCTTCTATCAAACCATATATGTGAACCTATTAATCAAATTCTTAGAAGCTCATTTTGACGTAGCTTGTGGGACATACATTTTGATAACAACGATTGTTAACCAGGCGCATGCTATGTGCTGGCCACTGCATAACCGCTTTACACTCATCATTTCTTTTAGTTCACAACAAAAATGAGGCTGAGGCTGGGACGATTTTAATCTCCCTGTGCAGATGAGAACGTAAATTGTTGAGACAATAAGTTTCCTGCCCAAGTTGACACACTGACAGACAGAAGAGTTGGAGATTTATGTTTTGATGAGTCAGTCCTTAGAGCTTGAGTTTTTAAGCCCACTCTGACAAAGCAAGCCCACCCATTGTTCCCTCCACATCTAATGACATCACAGAATGCAGACTTAGTGGCATCACGTCAGTTCTGGGTGGAGCATTTTAAGGGGAATTTCTGTGTACCCTAAGGGATGGAAAAGCTACTTGCAGATTCATGGGAGTCCTGACGGTTGGCTACACTTAGGTGAGAATTGATTTAAATTCAAAGCAATCACCCTACCAGTTGTCCCGGGGCGGAGGGAAGGGGGAGGTGGTAGGGGAGGGGGCAGCTCCAGGCTGGCCATGACTCAGCTACATAGAGAAAAGCACACACTCACAAGGCAAAAAGTGGGTTTGGTGAGTTTGGCCGAGAGCAACAAAGGGATGGAATGCTTTCAGAAGGAGCTCTCTGAAATGCCTGAAGGGCAAGACTGAGAGTGACTGAGGGACAGCTGCATTCAGAGCAGCTAGCATTCAGTCTTGGAAGATGCCACGGGGTCTTTCTTTTAAATCTCTGCAGTTTCAGAAGGCAGGCTACACCTGGCACTTGTGACAGCCCGAGCAAAGGAAGCTGGCGGAGAAAGAAATGTGTCTATACCACAGAGTTCTAAAAACAGCATTCTGCCAGCTCTCAATCCTGCCCTCTCCTGATTCTGACTTGAGTGAGAACGAAGTTGCCCTGAAGTCAGAGAAGGTGCCTTCTCTGAAAAAATGTCTCCCCCAGCCTGGCAGAGACAACGGTTGCTTTCAAACACAATGGCACCATCTCTATATTGTGATTTTTAATTTTAGAAATGATTTATAGCCTCATTCTTCTGAGAATTGAAAGAATTCTATGAAAGCCAAAAAATTTGAATACAAGAAAACTCATTATTTGCCTCTACAGATCCACTCTACCTTGTTCCTTTTCTCAGAGAATCACTGTGCCACATACCCATTTGCCCAGGTTCGAGACCTGGGCCCTCCCCTCTCCCAAGCTCAATGCACCACTTCCCTCACTTCCCTCACTTCCCATCTTCGTAGTTCTGCCCTCAGGAGTCTGAGGCCTGTTGCCTCTTTTCTCTTCCATCTGCTACCATCTGGTTTGTATCCTCCTTGTTTTCCACCACACTTTCTACTTAGGCTACTTTCTTTGTCAGAGGAATGGCCACTTGCATGAGGCTTGCGAGACATATTAATTCAAATTCAAATTTTAGACATTATGCATGTACAGTGGAAGCTCCCCAGGAACATCCCGACAACTAACACACACGTCTGCCTTGCACCGTGGCTACTGGCTTCGATTCCTTCGTTTAGGGGCAGTCAGCAGTGGAGGGGAAAGCCAGGAAAGGCCGCCTTTGGGCTGGATCCTGATGCCTGAACAAGGGTTTCCTAGAGGGAAGAAAGGCACGGTGATCCAGTACCTCTTTCATAAATTTCGTGTGAAATAGTGGACAAACTGAACCAAAGGAGGGGGAGAGAAGAGAAGAAAGAAGATGACATGCCACTGAGGTATGTGCCATCAGACCGTGGAAGAGACTCTCAGTCCAAACACATGTGTCCTGAACTTCAGCCTGCCTCCAAAGGAAACTGCCAGGATTTTAAAAAGAGAGTGGCGAAACTGCCGGGCAACTTTATGAGCTTGATGGGGTTGCTAATAAAGAAATGCTCCTCCAAAACACCCAGTGTCTGGCTGGTAGGAGCACTGCGGGGATCAGTCATTCACGCCTCATTTATTACATGCCTTGTTGTGTTAAGCAGCTCCATTTGGGGCCATCCAGTCTTGCTTTAAAGCCACTCTTGATTTAAAGCCAAACAATTTCACTGAATGAGCTTCTATTCTAACGAAGACATACTGGTTCTGTGTGTCTTGAATCTTTCAAAGGAACAGTGATGCAATACCGGGGTTCTGCTGACCGTTTTAGCAGAAGCCGTGTTTCTCATGGAGATCTCCTCACAGCAGCCCCTTCTATCAGGCACTCCATTTGCATTTTAGAGCGACTTTACCCCCGATTACCAGCTTGAACTGAGTGAGGAAAAGGGAGGATGAAGGAATGCAACCCAATGCCCCTTCCAAACCCAGCCACCTGTTAATGAAGCTCAGCTCCTCCCCTCTTCCCTTCTCATTTTATGGAAACGGAGAGTGCAGGACTGAGATTTATGCACTGGGAATGAAGCAGGGGGTTTTTCCAAGCGCTTGCCAGAATGCTGAAATCAAACCCGTTTCAGTGAAAAGTGCATTGTTGCTCTTGTTTAAGTGCCATTCATAGGCAATAAGCAAATCACCGCAGGATGAATACATTTGATTTCTGATTCTGAATTTGTAGAGAGACTGTTAAAATGTAAAGCAATATACACCGGTTACTGACCCACTGGGAAATTCTGCAGCTCCACAAAGCACGTTAAAACACTGTAGTGATTTCAGTAGGACTGCGTTTGCAGGCTGAGATACTACTGAATGGGCAGGGAAGGAGAATGCCTTGCAATTAGATGAATTCGCCAAGAGATTTTAATTGGCATGAAATGCCTGGTATCAGCCTCCGAGAATCGCTGCAACGTTCTTCCCTCTTGGAGTTTATTCCACTAGGATGTTATCATCAGGTGCCCTAGCAGGGCTCCCAGAACCCTCAGGAAGTATTTTTGGATGCAATATCCCTGGAGGTGATTATAACAGAAAAGTGAAAGCTTTTCTTTGCTGGGGCCGATCCAAATACAAACAGTTCAGGCAATTTTGGTTTTCTTTAGAACTTCAAAGCCCTTTGCTACTCTTGGAACAGTTCCCCTGGGCATGGAAATATATGAGTGACATAGTCGTGATGCAAGAGGCAGCGTGTGACTGCATTGCATTACGTGGGTAGCTTTCAACATAGGCTCATGCAGGTTAAAATGTGAGCGTATTTAGATGGCTTTTCCAAAGTGATCACTTAAGGCCTGTAAAAACCTTAGACAGTAACATGCTGTTGGGTGTCTGATTTATATCTGGTGATGGACTTCTGGATGGGAACCAGAAATCATTCTAAGTGCTTTTTGTGTTTTTGCTTTCTCTCTCTCTCTCTCTCTCTCTCTTTTTTTTGTGGCCTGGGCTCTTCTGGGCCAATGAATGCTGAGAATTCTAGGATCTTACATCATGGGAGGTAGTCTTAAAAGTGAAGCCCCTCGAGGGGCTTGCAGAATGTTAAAGTTGGGATGGAAGGGCAGGAAGGTCTGGGTAAGAAGGAGGGGATGTGGGCAACAGCAGCAGAGGGCTCAGTGTTGGTCCGCCGCCCACTTTCTGGGATGCAGGACACACTGCTCTCCCTCCAGACTTCCTTCACCTCCCTTCACTGCCCTCTTCGAAGCATTTACTTTTTAAAATTTGTTTTTCGTTTAGAGACTGGTTCTCGCTGTCTCACACAGGCTGGAGTGCAGTGGCGCCACCACAGCTCAGTGCAGTCTTGAACTCCTGGGCTCAGGCTATCCTCCCAATGCAGCCTCCAGAGTAGCTGGGACTAGGTGCACGCCACCATGCCCAGCCTGAGGAGCACTTACTTTTGTGTGGCCCCATGATTGCCGTGTGACAAAGAGAATCACAACAATGCCTGTGCCTGGACTATGCATGATGAGTTCACAATTTAGGACACAGACACCGGATATCAACACGTGACTTCCCACCTGGAGAAAAGCGCAGCGTGAGCCCTGCACTGATTGTCAAGCGAGACTTGAAGCACTCTGTGTCTGCCTGCCGTGGGTTGTCGAGTGGGAATATTTGGGATTAATATTTCTTTTCTCTTTTGTTTTAAATACCCCTAATGAGCCCCAAAGTTCCACTTACTGGCTCAGATAGGAACACTGCAGCCTGTCTAGGAAATGATATTGAACTAAATAAATTCCCCAAAGAAGGTGAACTGTAAATCTAAATGCCAGCAGAACCTTTCAAAGCGGGAAGAGAATCCTAGGAAGTCACCCTCTTATGTTCTCGTAATGAGACACTGTAAAGCGGTCCTATCTCTCTCCCTTGACTGAGGTCATACAGCCACATTTGACAAAAATCCATGTATCTGGAAAGTCTCGGCCAGTCCTCGTAGACCACAGGACAGGTATGCTGAAGATGTGTGAGATTAGCTCAACTCGATGGAAAACAAAACCTACTGTGGAAGAGTGTTGGGAAAGACCCTGATCTGCTTTTTTGTTGCTTTGTTCATTTTGAGGTGAATTAGGTTCGAAATGATTTGTGGGTAGAATTCTGCAAAGAAGTAAACTTGAGCACAACACACAGAGCTGCTTGTTTTCTACTTAAAGGAGAGAGCTGGGGTTCCTCGGGCATAACTCAATGAGTTAGAATCAATGTCATATATGAAGAGAAAATTAACAGAGTCTGTGCTGCTTGAGCAAAATGACTTGACTATGAGAAGGCAATGAGAGAATGAGGAAGCAGTTGTCTACATATTCTGAAAAGCTGGCCAAGTCCAAGGAAATAAAAGTGATTCCTACGTCAAAGTCACTGTGCCAGAGAGAAGTGTTCTTGGGATTTCAGAGAGCAAGAGTCTTTGTGGGATCTTATTGAATGTGTTCCCAAAAGAGTATGAGGAATTGAAGGAAAGGGGAACTTACAAATTCTCAGGGTGTTCTCAGAGTTATGTGATGAGAAAGGAAAGAGATGGGGCTAGGGCTGAAGACGATGAGTGAGTCCATGCTGGGCAGGATTGCCACCTGGGCATAAAGACTGTCGTTGCAAGCGTCAGACCAGGGGAGGTGAATGGTTAAAGACACCCTGATACAATATGAGAGACAGGGGTTTCTCATGCTCAGCTTTCTCCATTTATTCTTTTTTTTTTTTTGAGGCGGAGTCTCGCTCTGTCGCCCAGACTGGAGTGCAGTGGCCGGATCTCAGCTCACTGCAAGCTTCGCCTCCTGGGTTTACGCCATTCTCCTGCCTCAGCCTGCCGAGTAGCTGGGACTACAGGCGCCCGCCACCTCGCCCGGCTAGTTTTTGTATTTTTAGTAGAGACGGGGTTTCACCGTGTTAGCCAGGATGGTCTCGATCTCCTGACCTCGTGATCCGCCCGTCTCGGCCTCCCAAAGTGCTGGGATTACAGGCTTGAGCCACCGCGCCCGGCCCCATTTATTCTTCAAGTAATGGAGTTTCCCCAAATTCATCTGATGCCATTTCAGGGGCTCAGCGTATGTGTTCTTCCTAGTTGTCCTTGTTCCCTCTCTTTCTAGTTGTTCTCCATGACTGCAAAATCCTGCTTACAAGATGCACTGCCCCTCTCCGGGAGGTATGGAGGTTCTCAGAATTCTCACTGCATTGATGAGAAGATATGAAATGTTTTCCTGCTTCTCTGAGCCTGTGGTTAGAGCAGAGGTCCCCAGTGCCTGAGCCACAGACCAGTACCTGTTTGTGGCCTGTTAGGAACTGGGCTGCACAGGAGGAGGTGAGTGGCAGGTGAGCCAGCAAAGTTTCATGTGTATTGACAGCCACTCCCCATCATTCGCATTACCACCTGAGCTCCGCCTCCTGTCAGATCAGTGTCGGCACTAGATTCTCACAGCGGTGCGAACCCTGTTGTGAACTGTGCATGGGAGGGATCTAGGTCGCACGCACCTTATGAGAATTTAATGCCTGATGATCTGTCACTGTCTCCCATCACCCCCAGACAGGACCATCTAGTTGCAGGAAAACAAGCTCAAGGCTCCTATTGATTCTACATCATGGTGAGTTGTTTTATTATTTCATTATATATTATCACATAATAATAATAGAAATAAAATGCACAATACATGTAATATGCTTGAATCATCCATAAACCATACCCCCGTCCCCGTCTGTGGAAAAAATTGTCTTCCACAAAACTGGTCCATGGTGCCAAGAAGGTTGGGGACTGTCAGGCTAGGGGACAGATGACCTCAGTTGCACGTTAGTGTCATGATTGATGTCTTTCCCCAGGAGGCCATTCAGTTTGCTTCCTAAACTCTTTCCTCTCAAAGTGCCTGTAGCATCTTGGTTTTCTCCTTTTCCTTGAATACCTTCCATCTCTATTTTCCAGAGGAAACTCTGCTTCACTTCCTGCTGGCTGCCTGACATCTACTTCCATGCTTTCAGTTATTCACTCAACAAATATTTATTGAGTGCCTACTGTATGCCAAACAGGCTCCTAGGCACTGGGGCACAGCAGGAATAAAACAGATACACATCTCTCAAATATAACTCAGTTTAATGCATTTTTAAATTCTATTTCCCAGGGCTGTGGTCCTTTCCAGATTCTCTCTTTTCAGATAAATTTTACTGGATTTGACTCTACTTGTTACTAGTATTCCTATTTGCTTTTTTCTATTTAAATATAATGTATCATATAATTATAAGTTATATATTATACAATATGTGGTATATATAATATATAGTGAAATATACATGTACAAAGAAGTGTATAGAAAATATGTTGTTTATATGTATTATAAATTATAAAGTGAAAAGGTATATA
>NW_012114766.1:6105639-6115770 GCF_000951035.1 Colobus angolensis palliatus | reverse complement strand
GATCTGTCTCCTCCTCCTTATTTCACCTGCATTCTTGTGGTATCACTTTGCTGGATATAGAATTCTAGAGTGACAGGTATTGGGATTCCTTAGCAACTTGAAGGTAGCATTGCATTGTCTTTTTCTGACTTCCATTGCTCTTGTTGAAAAGTCAGCTGTCAGTCTGATTCTTGCTCCTCTGAAATTTCTCTGGTAACTTTTGAAATTTTTCTTTTTTGCTGCCAATGTATCTCCCACTGAATTTGTCATTTTTCTATTTATAAGCTTATTCTTCCTCCTCTGAAAAAACATATTTCATCTGGTTATTTAAATTAGATTCTTGAAAGGCATCTTATATTTCTACCTTATTCTTCCCACTCCCACTCCTCACAAAATTATCAGGTTCTGTTGCTACTATTAATAGTAGCTTCTAATATTTAGTGAGAACTTATATTGCATCAGACACTGCTAAGCACTTTACCTTTATTAGCTTATTAATCTATCCCTAAATAGCTCCTGAATTGAGCCTTAGTTTATTAATTTTACTGCTATAACCCATTCAACCTCTCGTCATTATTTTTTTCTGGGTCATTTAATCATACAACTAACCAGTTTCCCTTTCTTATCTAATGAGATTTCAGCATGAGCTCAATAAAATGCAGACTGATTATATTGTTCTGGCTTAACACCTTTTAAAAAATTGAATTTAATTTTTATGTATTTTTTAAATTGATTTTTTCTTGACAAATAAAAGTTGTATATATTTATTGTGTGCAACATGATGTTTTGAAATATTCATACATTGTGGAATGTATGAATACATTGTGGAATGTATGAATATTTCTAGATCAAGAAATTGAGCTAATTAACACATGCCTTATCTCACATACTTATTTTTTGTGGTGAAAAGACTCAGAACCTTTTGGTGGCTCCTTGCTGCATGCAGAGTGAGGCTTATGAAGACACAGACTGCTCTTCCCTGGGCCCTGTCTACTCTGGTGCCATCTTCTACCCCCTCCTGTGCATGACGTGAGGGCGGTGCTGCCACTGTGGCCTTATAAACCCAGCTCAGGACCATTTTGCATGTGATCCTTCTTAATTCCTGAATTGATCCATGTATTAGTCCATTTTCACATGGTTATAAAGAACTACCTGAGACTGGGTAACTTAGGAAGGAAAGAGGTTTAACTGGCTCACGGTTCTGCATGGCTGAAGAGGCCTCAGGAAACTTACAATCATGGCGGAAGGTGAAGGAGAAGCAAGCACCTTTTTTACAAAGTGGCAGGAGAGAGAGTGAGTGAGTGCGGGAAACTGTCACATAGTTTTAAACCATCAAATCTCATGAGAACTCACTCACTATCATGAGAACAGCATGGGGGAAACGGCCCCCATGCTTGCAATTCAAGATGAGATTTGGGTGGGAACATACAGCTAAACCATATCAATCCATCTTCTGAATTCCTACTTCCCTTTAAAATGAAATCGAAATATAAGGTCTTGAACTCTTCTGTGTTAGATTAGACTGTTCCTTGACAAATATTCACACCTTCCCACTACCTTCTCCTCTGTCCTGACATCCCTGTGAGGGGTGCACCTCCTACCCCATAAATGTTGAGTGTGGCCACGTGACTTGCTGAGGCCAGTTGAATGTGGGAAAAAGTGACTGTGGATTTGGAGCCTTGGAATAAGGGATGTGATATCTTTCTACTCTTTCCTTCAAGAGATTTGTGCTAGCATGAAAACATGCAGCTGCTGGTCTCAGAAGTATGACAGACATCTGAGTCAAACCTAAACAAAACCTGTAGTTCAGAACAAAAGTTGGTCAAACCCAGCCAAGTTGAGCTGAGCCCAGCCCACCCATAGTTGGGTGAGTGAGAAGTAAAGGCTCATGGTATTACATCTTGGTGATAATTGGCATTTGGGGACTGCTGTGGCTTTCATGTGCTTTTCTCCCAAGCAAAGGGGTGAAGTTCCCTCTCCTTTGTACTTCCTTAGCCTCCCATGCTTATGTCTGTCTATGAACACCAATTATATGATATTGTATTTTCATTATTGTATTATTGATCTATGTTTTATGCCTCTCAGTCTTCTCTGAATTCCTTGGGGGTAGATAGTATATCATGTTTATGTTTCTGTGTCAGTGCTTAAAATTGTATTGCATATAACAGAGGTTTAAAAATGTTTATTAAAAGAAAGTGAATGAAAACTTACATTTGTAGCAGTACTGCTCATTAGTTAACCTGACTGATCATCCCACTCAAAACAACTAAAATCAATGACTAAAATATGGGAGAAAATGTGTGTTCTAGCAGGGAAATCATGAGCCCCAGAAGTCAAAAACAAAGAGAAAATTGAGAACCCAGAGAGGTCGTAAGAGTAATGAAGTCAACTTTTGCAACTGCTGAACCCAGATGACTGAGTTTTTTCTCTCATAGATGGGAGTGACCTATGACATGGGGCATGGGACAGGAACCAAAGCCTTGGGTCCACTCAAGGGAGAGTCTAAAAAGGGGCCACTAGTCAACTTTAACATCACATGGCCCTCCACCTCAATGTAACAGTGAGCAGGAATTTTATGTCTCAAATCTTGATATTCAGTAGAAGTGAAGAATTCTGCCTTGATGAACTCATAACTATAAACTAGCTCTTACATGTTTAGACAGCTCCAAGTCATGTCACATCACTTGACCTCAATTTACTCTTGGTTTTCTTTTAGGTTGATATACCTCTGGGTGTATGGCAGAAATAAATTCAGAAATCTCTGTAGAAGAGCATATTTCCAACTCTGGCCTCAATGAATTCCCAAAGATAAATTTGCAAGAAACATGAGGTCACAGTAACATTTTTCCTAAAAAAAAAAAAAAAAAAAGCAGGCTACTGGTTGGGTGTGGTGGCTCATACCTGTAATCTCAGCAGTTTGGGAGGCCAAGGCAGGCAGATCACGAGGTCAAGAAATCGAGACCATCCTGGCCAACATGGTGAAACCCTGTCCCTACTGAAAATACAAAAATTAGCTGGGCATAGTGGCGTGCACCTATAGTCCCAGCTACTCAGGAGACTGAGGCAGGAGAATCACTTGAACCCGGGAGACGGAGGTTGCAGTGAACCGAGATCATGCCACTGGACTCCAGCCTGGTGACAGAGTGAGACTCCATCTTGATTAAAAAAAAAAAAAAAAAAAGCAGGCCAGCAGAAAAAACAGCAGAATCAGACCCATTGGACTTCAGCTAATGCAATTATTGAAGATAATATAAATGGTTATGTTTAATATTTTTAAAGAAATAAAAGAGGGGTTGAAAGATTTAATGAAGGTGAGAGGAAGAATTGACTTGGGTTGAGGGATGGATACCACTGAGAATCCAGGTAATCACTCTGTCATTGATTGGTTATTTGACTAAATCAATACATTTACTTATTTAGAGATGGGATCTTGCTCTGCTCCCCAGGCTAGAGTGCAGTGGCTCTTCACAGGTGCCTTCACAGTGCACTGTAACCTCCAGCTCCTGAGATTTGGAGGTAAAAGTATTCAACTGATCCTCCTGCCTTAGTCTCCTGAGTAGTTGGGACTACAGGTGCCTGCTGCCATGGCTAATAATATTAAGATTCTAAAATATTCCAGAGAGTAAGATAAGGAGGTTGGATAAATGGTGGAACTAGGAGATAATACAGGCGATATTGGGTGCTCACATTGGATGGCTTTGTTTTTAATGCATTAGGTTGACTACAGTGAGAAATACTGGAAGGGGGGTATCGGATGGTTTTAAAGGAACAGAAAATGATGAAGAGTCCAAGATGAATTTCACCTGATTGTTGAACACTGCGCACTCCTGAGGGCTTGCACATCTGGACGCTGAGTTAAAGGACTCCCATGTCAACCAGTGGTAGTGAGTGAATCTGTCCTGTGTTCATTGAGCTAGGTGGTACCACACATGCCACAGTTTTCTTTGCACAGTTACGAGTTAGGATGGGTCACAAGAAAGGTTTCTCGTGAGGTCTGGAGGTAAAAGTGAAGTCTGGGTCTTCTACTTGTACATGGAAGGATCTGTGAAGGGCATGAAGCTCTGTTGCAGCCCAAGCCCGTGGTGCTCAGCTCCTGGCTCACCTTGGGATGAGCCAGCAGCCACTCTGGTCCTGAGCATCTCCTCCTCCAGGGCCTTTGCCTCCTGCACTAGGTGCTTGTTTAGTTGCACGAGGAAGGAGCAGCTTCTGTGGCAGGCCACAGGCCTTCTCTGTTGGAGGCTCAAACAGGTTCCCGTCGTTCTCTGGGGCTCCAGCTTGTTCTGAAGTTCTCAGTGTGTCCTTGCTCCTCAACTTTATGTCCACTTCTCCTTGCTGCCAGCCTGTCCTGATGACTTTAGGCTCCTGCCCCAGACAAAAAAAGGTAGCCTCCTCACATTGGCTGTTTAATGAGCTCCTACAGTTGCTTGAGCTCCAATCTCTACAACAAATCCTCAGTCACGATCCTCCCTAGTGGTTCTGCTTCTTCCAACAAACCCCGAATGATAGAAGGAGCATGAGTCAGCCCAGCCTCTGACCTTGCCCAATCATTTAGTGGTTTAGACACACACAACATTGGATTTCCTGTGGCCACATCATGAGCTCAGGTCCTTCTTATTTGTTGGCAGAGCAAAGGAAGTAGTGGAGTGAGGTTGTGATATATTCTAGTCCAGCACTTCTTAAACATTTTTGTCTCAGAACACCTTTATACTCTTAAAGTCTGTTGAGGATCTCAATGAGATTTTGTTTAAGTGGGTTGTGTCTGTTGAAATTTATTGCAAAAATTAAGACTAATTAAAAAATTACAAAACAGATTATTCATTTAAAAACAACAATAAGCATATTACATGTTAACATAAAAGTACATTTTTATGGAAATAACTATTTTGCAAAACAAAAACAAACGCAGTAAGAACAGTAGCTTGTTTTAAATTTTTTGCAACTCTGTAACATCTGGCTTCATGGAAACCAGCTGGATTTTTATATCTGCTTCTGCGTTCAAACTTTTGTTAACATTCTGTGTCTGGTAGGCTCTGGAAGACTCCATTGCATATTTGTGAGAGATTAACAGTGAAAAGGAAAATGGCCTCTTAGTAATATTATGAAAACAGGTTTGTCTTGGCAGACTGCTTGAAATTTTCGGATTCCCTGTGGGTTCCCAAACCACACTGGGGAATTGTTGGGTTAGTCTAAGGGCTGAGTTTAAGGGCGAAATGTCGGGGGGTTGTGACTACTGGTCAGGGTTTCAGGAAAAAAGTGAAGATGCCTCAATGGCTGTCTGGCCACTTCAGGGCCTTGGGGTAGAGAAGAGGAAGGTGAGCACGAGGAAAGGGTTTTCATGCTGTTGCTGTTGTAGTCGGGGATGTCACGAGTCTTTCTTTGTACCTGTCAGTTAGTTGTGGAACAGACTGTGTTGCTCTTTCTAAGACTTAGGCTGGAGCAATAAGAAGCCAAGAAAATTTTAAAAGATGATGAAGACGTTTTGTGGAAGATTCAGTAGTTCTATGGTTCTGTAGAAAACAGTGGGTAGGAATCGGGGTGATGCGGGTGATGGCTTCAACGTCGATTACCACAGTTACAGCCAAAGTTACAATGCCCTGAGGACTCATTTTGTTAGCCGTGAAGAAGTTCCTGTCTTTGTGGGTCATGAGATACTGATGTAGACTGGAGTAATCGCCTTCCCTTTTATCCACTCACAAAGGCACTGTATACCCTCATTCCCTCCCACATGTTGGCAGAGAAAAATCTGGAAATGCACTTGGCCTTTCTCTCAAATGCCTATGAGTGTGCACCCATGAGTACTGCACGCACAGAGCAACTTTCCTGCTGTGAATCCTCCTCTTTCCTTCCTAAGCACACAGCCTTCAGCTCCACAGCAGGAGGTGCCTTCTTTAGGCAACATTTTATACGATAAAGCATTGTACCCTATCCTGGGCTGGACAGACGAAAACTTGAATGCAGTCAGTGCTGAGCTGCTTTCTCCTGTCGGAGTGGAGAGTGGAAGAAAGATTCGGCACTTGTTCTTCCACTCCTGCCAGGTACATTGTATTTCCTAGTTCTTTCCAAACAGGTAATGAGCGGGACTGAACTGTTTCCCAGAAAAAAAAAAAAAAAACAGCTGAAATCTAAGCTCCAGCAGCTCCCGGTCTGCCTTTGCTGACAAGTCGAAATCTAACAGTGGCGAGGAAGGCAGACCCGAAACACCATCATCACATTGTTTCTGAAACTGCATTTTCTTTCACTCTATCATATCCACATTCAAACAAAATAATATAACATTTTCATTTTAAGAAAGGCATGATATCATGTATCAAAAGCTTCCATGATCCCTGGCTCTTTTTCTAGTGAAAATACAAAGGTGAAGGTGTATAATGAGAAAGAATCTCTACATTTTTTTTGGCTGCAAGCATTCATATTTTCCATGGGGAAGTGAGCCAATGGACTAGATCACCTCTAGAAGTTTCTTTTATAGTTTATTAACACACATACCTTTAATATTTGTTTTACTGGGCCCTGTGATGGTTAATATTAAGTGTCAACTTGATTGGATTGAAGGATGCAAAGTATTTGTTTCTGGGGGTGTCTGTGAGGGTGTTGCTGGAGGAGAATAACATTTGAGTCAGTGGACTGGGAGAGGCAGACCCTCCCTTAATCTGGGTGGCCACCATCCCCTCGCTGCCAGCATAGCTAGAAAAAGCAGGCATAAGAAGGTGGAAGAAGCAGGCTTGCTGAGTCTTCCAGTCTTCATCTTTCTCCCATGCTGGATGCTTCTGCCCTCGGACATCAGACTCCAAGTTCTTTGGCTTTTTGATTCTTGGACTCGCACTGTGGTTTGCCAAGGTCTCTCGGGGCTCTCGGGCCTTCAGCCACAGATGGAAGGCTGCCCTGTCGGCTTCCCTACTTTTGAGGTTTTGAAACTCAAACTGATCCACTACTGAATTCCTTGCTCCTCAACTTGCAGACTGCCTATCGTGAGACTTTACCTTGTGATTGTGTTGAGTCAATTCTCCATCATCAACTCCCCTTCATATATACATATATCCTGTGAGTTCTGGCTCTCTAGAGAACCCTGACTCATACGGGCACTCAGTGTGAATGAGAGTGGTGTCTGATTCTTCTTATCTATAAGCCTTCCGTATCGAGGAAAGCTGGCAAATCCAATCATATATTTGTCTATATGTGTGTGGGGTGTGCTGTGTGTGAGCGTGTTTGTGTATTTGTGTATATTTACATGTTCTGGTTGTGGTACCTGTGAGTTGATCAACATTGGAAGGGAAAAAACGACTTTTACCAGACTCTGAAATTGCGTCACGAATAAAGTTCTGTTGGTTCTGCCTCAACCTACGTTGTTTTGTATCTTTGTCTGCTTACTGTGTGTTGCCTTGTTTTTTCAGCAAATACATCTTTTCATATTTTGGTCTCTACCTGCAAGAGTAATAATGTGTCTTTTGCATCCCTACCAGAGTTCTTTAGTTTTTCAGTGGTAGCCTCTGACTCACTATTAACAGCCTGAAAGTATGAGTCTAGAAGACATACTTGAGCAGAAAATTTAACATTATTTAATTTACATGATTTAGGCAATTTACTGACTCAGGCAATGCAAGAGATGTTATGAACAGTCATTTGCTCTTCAGAGACTGAAAAACCTTTCTTTTCTGCCAAAACATTGTTATTAGAACTTTGTTGAATGTCAGAGATAATTTGGACATTAGCTCATGAACTTTTCTTAACTACGTATATTAATATTCTAGACTTTTAGTGTGTAGTCACTAAAATTGTCTTTTACGGTTTAACAAGTTAATACTGTTGAAAGTTTTACAGAATTCTAAATTTTCTCAGTTGATATGAAAATAAAATTCACATTAACTACTAATTTGAATTGTATTTATCATTTATTATAAATAATAGCAAAATAGTTTTGAAAGTTTAATAAAGAAATTTAGAATATAAATTTAGATTGAAACAAGGGAGGCAATACCTCTTGAATTTATATTTGAGAGCTCATCTCTAAGTGTGCACTTAATAGTTAGAGATGTTGAAAGCCAGAGATTTTAAAAAAGGTTAACATATTAATATCATATTTTATTTTGGGAAAAATACGACTCCCTATTATTTCCATCAGTCATTTTTTTGTTACAAGCAACCCAGTCACCTCTGGCAGGTTTAAGAACTATAAAATGATTGTATTTTAAAAAAGAATATTGGATAGGTTACACGATTGCCAGGAAGGTTAAAGAATCAGGCACATACCTCAAACCTTGCCATAAAATTGCTCTGAAGAACACATCACTGCTCACCCCACTTAGTGTCAAACTCTAGTCTGATGCTGGAGTTGTCCACAGTGCTGCTGGGGTTCCCACTGGCTCAGGAGCTGGACCTTGCTGCAGCTGCACTGTGGCCAGAGCATCTCTTGGTCTAGCTCATGTGGACCAGGTGCATCTGGGAGGCAGCCTCGCTGTGCAAGGGACTGCACGCTAGCTTCCAGGGACAGAGTGAGGCTGGCATAGCCTGTGCCCTTTTCTGACTCCCACCAATATTTCTTAGGCAGGGAATTCCCCAAATCCAGGAGTAGGGCTCACACATTCTGGGTGGCCAAAAAAGAGTGCACAGCATAACTTTCCAAGGTGTTTTCACAATCACGGCTAAGGAAAACCTCAAAGTGACCTGTTAAGGCAGGGAGTTCCCCCTTAAAGGGAGTTCACCTGAAAAATCAGGAAACAGTCTCTGAAAGAGCCAATTCCACGTCTTGCTTGTCAGTGATGGGTTTAGGAAAAGCAAATCTTCAAGCTGGGGTAGATGACTGTTCCACAGAGGCAGCAGATTGTCTAAACTGACCTTAAGTGGTGGAGTGTAACTCATGACGCCCTCCTGCACTCCTGAAGTCCAATGGACTCTGGTGCAGTGCCCTTATTGGACTCACGCTGACTTGTTTCTGGGCTGAGGGATCCTAGCCAGTTATCTCGGACCGTTCTCAGTGATCTCATCTTAAAAGCAAATCCTACATTTCCTTTTTGGAAAGGGCTATGGGTGTACTGTTTAAATTTTATACATATTCTTTAGGTAGTGTCTGTTTTATAAATGTAATGTTTTCTTTGGCCATTTTGTGGTGAAGGATAATCATGGAAAAGAGGAAATGTATTGGCAGAAACTCCCCAGTCTTGTTTTGTGATGCAATTAAGAGTAACAATGTAGCCCCCCTTCTCCTTGAAGGATTTGTTCTGAGACCCCCAGCCTGAAATGTCAGACAGTACTGAACCCTATATATACCACTCTTTCCTATCCATACACACCTATCACAAAGTTTAATTTATAAATTAGGCACAATAAGAGATTAACACCAATAATAAAATAGAACAATTATGAAAATATGCTGCAAAAATATATGTGAATGTTTACTTCTGGAATTTCCCATTTAATATTTTTGAACCATGCTTGACCATGGTTCACTAAAATTTCGGAAAGCAAAACCGTGGACAAGGGGGACTACTGTATACAGCTGTCCCTCCGTATCGGCAGGCATTGATTCCAGGACCCTCATTAATACCAACATCTATGGATGCTCAAGCCCCATAGGTACAATGGCATAATATTTGCATATAACCTACCCACATCTTCCCATATATAGCCATGCACCACATAATCACATTTTGGTCAACGACAGACTGCATATACAATGATGGTTCCATAAGATTATAATGGAGCTGAAAAATTCCTATTACCTACAGATGTTGTGGTCATCTTAATGTTGTAGCGCAATCCATTACTCGGTGTTTGTGAGGACATTAGTGTAAACAAACCTACTGCACTACCAGCTGTGTAAAAGTCTAGCACTTACAATGATGTACAGTACATAAGATGTGACCAGGCTAATAAAGGACTATGCTATTGGTTTGTGTATTTACTATACTATAATTTTATTCTTATTACTTTAGAGTATTCTCCTTCTACTTATAAAAAATGTTAACACGCATGGATGACAGCTCCATGCATGTCATTGCCACTGAAAATCCAGTAGGACAAGAGGTGAAAGTTGAAGACACTGATGATGATTCCGACCCTGTATAGACCTGGGCAAATGTGTGTGTGTCTTAGTTTTTAGCAAAAAAGTTTACAAAGTGAAAAAATATTAGAAATTTTGAAGATAGAAAAATGCTT
>NW_012114766.1:6099683-6100054 GCF_000951035.1 Colobus angolensis palliatus | reverse complement strand
AAACCTATCATCTAAAACTTTAAAGTTTCAAAGCACTGCATTGATAGAAACTGTTTTGTAATTGGAAGGGTCTTAAAATTTAAGATTTTTAATTATGGATGTATAGAACCATGTGGTTAAAAGAGACCTTCAAGTGTGCGTTCACAGACTCCTTCAGAATTCACCAATGGCCCAGCTTTTAAAGAACTCAAGAGGGAACCTCATCCTCCCCAGCCTTGGCAGCCTGCATTGGAATGCTCTCCTTGGTAGCAATTAGTGGCACAATGAAGAGATTTCCGACTCCTCCACAATCACTTTTTCAAGAAACACTGAAATAATTTGAATGCCTCCTGAGGCAGTTGGTTTCTTTTCTTCCTTAACCCTTACACATT
>NW_012114766.1:6094516-6095818 GCF_000951035.1 Colobus angolensis palliatus | reverse complement strand
GTCACACTGTCTTTCACAATGGTTGAACTAATTTACACTCCCACCAACAGTGTAAAAGCGTTCCTATTTCTCCACCTCTTCTCTAGCATCTGTTGTTTCCTGACTTTTTAATGATCGCCGTTCTAACTGGCATGAGATGGTATCTCATTGTGGTTTTGATTTGCATTTCTCTAATGACCAGTGATGATGAGGTTTTTTTCATATTTGTTGACTGCACATATGTCTTCTTTTGAGAAGTGTCTGTTCATATCCTTCACCCACTTTTTGATGTTTTTTTTTTTCTTGTAAATTTAAGTTCCTCGTAGATTCTGGATATTAACCCTTGTCAGATGGATAGATTTGCAAAAATTGTCTCCCATTCTGTAGGTTGCCTGTTCTCTCTGATGATAGTTTCTTCTGCTTTGCAGAAACTCTTTAATTAGATCCCATTTATCAATTTTGGCTTTTGTTGCAATTGCTTTTGGTGTATTAGTCATGAAGTCTTTGCCCATGCCTATGTCCTGAATGGTATTGCCAAGGTTTTCTTCTAGGTTTTTTATGGTTTTATGTCTTATGTTTAAGTCTTTAATCCATCTTGAGATAATTTTTGTATGAGGTCTAAGGAAGGGATCCAGTTTCCATTTTCTGGATGTGGCTAGCCAGTTTTCCCAGTGCCATTTATTAAATAGGGAATCCTTTCCCCATTGCTTGTTTTCTAAACATAAACTTTTTAATGGTAACTGTCAAACTGTGCATACAAGTTCCTCTCTTTAGATTTGACATAAGTAGGAATTTTCCATTTATTTTCATAATCTTCATGGATATTATTTTAATGCTTAAATACAGTTCTGCCAATGGAATCTAGCGATTCCATTATTGTTGAATATCCATTTTTTCCCAGTATTCCACAGTTAAAAATATTGTTACTCTAAACATCTTTGCGCATAACCTATTTTCCCGTTAGAGTTATTTTTCAGAAGTAGAAGAACTGGATCCAAGGATTTGATGTTTCAAAAAGCAACCAGCAGCAGAGCTCCCGTTTCAGTGCCTTACAAATACTGGTTGCTATCACCGTTTCCCCAAGTTGGTAGCTTGAAAGATGGGGCTCTTTAATTCTGTATGTTTGCTGTTCTGTTCTTACTAGTCAGGCTGGCATTTCTCAGTGTTTGTTAATCAGTTCCACAGTGTGTGAAGTGCGTGTGTCTAGTGGTTAGAAGCTGGGTCTTCTCTCTCTTTTTTCCCTCAGAGCTGGGCTTGATGCCTGGAAGCTGTGGAACACTCAGTCATACTGCATGAATGAAGGACAAGTGTTTATTGTGTCTT
>NW_012114766.1:6082981-6088360 GCF_000951035.1 Colobus angolensis palliatus | reverse complement strand
AACAGGCATGTGCCACCATGACTGGCTAATTTTTAAAGTTTTTTGTAGAGATGGGGTCTTACTATATTGCCCAGGCTGATCTTGAACTCCTGGGCTCAAGTGATCCTCCTGCTTTGGCCTGCCAAAGTGCTGGGATGACAGGCATGGGCCACTGCACCCAGCTGCCTAACAAATTCTTGGGACTGAATAAGTGCTCAAAAAATAAAACTCCATCCCTTTCCCTATATGTAGCTCGGCAATATTTAGGCTACGTTTGTACCAGATCAAAAGTGCCTTCATGGTGAGATTTCAGGCAACCAAGTTGTGAGATTTGCTTTGGGAAACAAAATCTAGGCTCTTTGAATCATATATTGTTGATACTTGCCCCTTCATCTATTCAGAAAGCAGGCTTTAGTAGCAAGGTTCCCGTGCAAATTTAAGGTCCAAATTGATCTTGTGTTTCTGGACATAAAGAAGAATTGGCACCAACTTCATTGCAATAATCACTGAAACATTTTAGAAGTGTTAAGAAAATCATATTAAAAAACCAGTTCAGCATTTCTCATTGTATTAGCATTATTTTTTTCCTGATATTGCCTGCTAGGAACTGTATTATTGTTCTCTTTTTAACTTCTGCACATAGAACGCCTGCTCCCACAATATAAATTCCTTCTGTGGCAGAGAAAATTAGTGTGTTAAAAAAGAATTTGAATCTGGACTTGCTCATCAAAGCTTGTAAACACTTTTGGATTACACACACTGTTTTATAAATCCCGGGTTTCCTGCGTGAGTTTGTGGTCTGTTTGAAGTCCAACGTCGAAGATTCAGTGTTAGACTAGGTCTCAGGTTAAACCCAATGGGAGAATTTAATTCTCAAATAAAGCTAGAAGAAAATGCTAAAAGAATAATGAAAGCATTTTATTGTTTATTTTGCTTGGGAAGAACTCCCTGGAGAGCAAGTAGTAATTTTGTCCTCTTGCCCTTTTCCTTTGTCATCTGTCGTCTTGATTGCTTTAACTTTATCATGTTAAATATTTATTATTTAATACAAGAAGGTAATAATGGAAATGGTCTTACTTTTCCAAACCGTGTTCCCTCTCCAGGGTAATTACGTTTGATGAGTGCTGGAGGGGACGATCTTCCCAGGGACGGCTTCGCTGGCTGGAGAGGGAATGATCAAGATGGTTCTTGCCTTTCCGTTTTGTATTCCCAGAGCTCTTGTGGAAATCGTATATTGTAGGCAAAGGCAAAATGAAATTTTAAATCACAAATGCTTTCATGAGGAGATTAGCCTATATACAGACACAAGGAGGGGATAGGGAAGGTTTGTCACCTTCAGTGGCAGCATGATAAAATGCTTATTTATTTAACCAGCTAAATTTAGCCACAAGCCATTACAGCATTTCCAGTAAGGCAAAGTGTGTGATATAGCATAACTTACCAGTTAAAACATATACTTTGCCTTACTGGAAATGCTGTATGGCTTGGCACACTTGATAGTGTTGGGAAGTTGGTAGTATTGGAAGTGTATAGTAAAGCATGATGTTACCCAGGCTGGAGTAGGTAGGAGAATCAACTTCCATGATACACATTGAAGGGCATGGGTAATCCTATTTACTACAATATGCAAAGCCCTAGGGTGTGTGCCATCAGCTGTAAACTTGATGTGCTTGGGGTTAACCACTGGGGAGACTCAGGAATGGGAGGGGTATGTTTTCTAGAGGGAGTGTGGTATCAGGTAATAAGTGATGGGTCCAGGACTAGAACCCAGTGTCCCTTAAATACGGTTGGATTCTCCACTTTGGTTTCTTCCCCTAGAAAATGCGACTGACAGTGGCAAATGCTTTGTAGGATCAGTGGGAAGAGGAGCAGACACAGTGCTTATGCCCTGTGAGAAAGTCCCTCGTCCTGGGAGCTGCCCTGCAACCTCAAAGATTTTTTCATTTTTAAGCATTTGCAGAGTACAATTTAAAATGCAATTTAAATTATTTTGATATAAAAACAAGAAAGTAGCCTTCATCATGTGTCCGTCTGTTTTTACTTTATGCGGATGATGCCATGTTTTCAGGGATCCATTTTCATTTGCTCTCTCTTAACCCCCCAGATAGGTATAGTTGCTGCCTTACCCGGTAAGCTCAGCATCATCCCGCTTTGTACCACCCCTGCCCCAGCGGAGGTGAACTTTCCCATGATTTTAAGGGAACCCAGGATATTAGGCAAGTGAGCAGTCTCTCCTCCTCCTCCAGGGCACTCAGAGGCTCTTGATGCAGAGCTTAGGGCTGGATATCTTCAGGGGTATTTACCATAAGCCCCATAAAAATGTTGACACCTATAGTTGGAGATTGCCTGTTCAATTTTATGAACAGGATAAGGCTCCTGTTCCAATCTTAGGGTCTAGCATGCAGGAGAGCGGGTTGCAAAGTGCTCTGATTTTGGGGTCTGGGTCCAAGCTCCTTGTGTACTTAAATTTGAAGATGTTTTCTGGTTCTGCCCTCACAGTCAGCGCACAGACTGTCTTTGCAACCTCACAGAAAAAGATCACAGACCTTCATGGCTCTGTCATTTTACACTCTAGCTTCTTTATCAAAGTGGCCTGCATTTATTTTTCCATCTGGTACACTTCGATTTATCCTTCAAGATCCAAATTAAAAAACAAAAACATTTCAGCTGTAAAGTCTTTCCTGATTTTCCCTGCCAGGGTTAATTACTTTCTCCTCTTCCTTTTCACGGATGGACAGTGCCCTGATGTCAGGGACAGTATCCATTTTTAGAACTCTTCTGAAGCTTCAGTGTGCATATGAGCTACCTAGGGAACTTGTCAAAATGCATCTTCTGATTCAGTGGGTCTGGGAGGGGGTCTGAGAGTCTGCAGTTTTTAACAAGCTTCCAGGTGATGCTGATGCTGCTTGTCTGAGAACCACACTTCAAGTAGCAAAGCTGTTTTATGGATGAACCCCAAGGTTTGGTGTACAGTTTGTGCTCAGTCCAATTTGGCTGATTGTTGAATGAATGATACTTGATGCCCTTCATCTGTGGCTTTCTTAGTGGGAAAGTTGATTATCTAAAAAAAACATACAAATGAGATACAATGAGGTCATATTTAACACTTGTCTAATCAACTATATTTATCTGCTTAGACTGAGAACCTGCACATCTCTTTAACTTTTGGTAATAATAATAGCAAACATTTCCTACAAGTTTGCATACTATTTACTAAGCTCCCCTCTAAGCAGGATACATACATTCACTCATTTCATCCTCAGAATAGCCCTAGGAGATTGTAGATTTGTTAAAATAATGCTGTAACAACAACAACAACAACAACAAAAAACCCCAAAAGGTATCGTGACTCAAGCACAACAGAAGTTCATTTCTTGTTCACATACAACTTCTATCAGGTGTTCCAATGGGAAGGTGGCTGTCCTTCAAACAGTGACTCAGGGACCCAGGCTCCTTCTGTCTTGTGATCCTGCCATATTAAAAAATGTGGCTTCCAAGATGCTGTGCTTGTGGGCATTATATGGAAAAGGAATTAGCGTGAGGATTGAGGGAGTGGTACACATCTTTTTATTCATTTTTCTTTGGCTATTACTCAAGCACATGGCAACACCTAACTAAAAGGGAGGTTTGAAAATGTTGTTCAACTGTCTGCCCAGGGAAAAAAGGAGCTGTTTGGTAAATATAACCTAAGTGTGACTAACCTAGGTATCTGAACGTGGTTAGTATTTCCCCAGTGCTATCCAGGGTCTCAATAGTAATGCTTTACAAAGCTCTGAGGCACAATGGGAACTCACCACCAGTGGCTAGTTGGGAGAAAAAAGGACTGGCTATATTTATGCAAGAAAAAAATGATCTGGCTGTAGAGCTACTTAACTTTCCTGCAAAGCAGGAGGGTGGGATGGGAGGACAGTAGGTGCAGTCTAATGTGACCATGTCAGGACTGGGGGTCAGCTCAAAGGGTAGAAACAGAGATTGTAGCAGGGACATTTGTCGTCAGACAGAACAACAGTGTTTGGGGAGATTTGTCTCTAAGAATTGGGAAGACTCTGAGAACCCAAAACTCTGCTTGCGGGGAGGCCCAGAGTCATGGGCCCATTCCATGTCCTGCCCGCTAGTAGGCTCTGTGGGGAAGCAGAGATCAAACGATGACATGAACTGAGTGGGGTGTGGAAAGGTAGAGATGAATGAGCCCTGAAGGACAGGGCTTACTGAGAGGGAAGAGTCATTATGAGCACAGCACTGAAAACAAGCAGCTTTTTCGTAAGTACAATATAGTTCCTTTATGAGACTTCTTATTTTCAAATATTAGCTCAATGTGGATCCAGGCCTTAGAAATAAAGGCAAAGGGATGTAAGAGAAATGAGACTAAAGCATTTAGGGAAAAAATCTTACAGAATCTAAAAGTATTTTTTCATAGAAAAAAGTCTTATCATTGATCAAATATCCTTTATACTTTCAAGTTACAGTGTTAAAAAAAAAAAAAAGGACTCTCACTCATGCATTTTATTTCAGTCTAGGAGTTTACTGGGCTGGAGGACTTGCTGTCATTCAAGTACCACAGTGCCATAGGAACTGCTGCTTCTATTCAAGTCTGTGATAAGAGTTTTGAAATTTGGAACTCAATACCAAAAACTTTCTTAGTATTGGTAGGAGCTCTTGATAGAGAAATCTTGCGCAAGAATCCACTAAACCATGAGTTAAATGGCAATGAGGGGGTGGAAGAAAGAAAGGAAGGAGGGATAAGGCTTCAAAAGAAGGAAGTGTGCTACTTCTCTGCCTGTCCTGCTGAGAAATGGAACGCAATGTACCCACACTTGCTTCCTTCAATTCATCACGTCTTTAAGGAGAAAAATAATCACCTCTATTAAGAGCAGGACTCTTGAACCAGACTGCCTGGATTTGAACCCAGGCTCTGACACTTAACAACTGTATGACTTGGGTAAGTTAAGTTATTGAATCTCCTGTGCCAAAATTTACTAATCTATAAAATGGGGATATTATATACTTAGCCATGGTAAAGATTGGAGTGCTGTTCCCAAACAATCACCCTTTTTCCTGGGCATACTGCTAGACCACATTTTACTTCCCCTTTAGGTAGGTGTGGCCAAGTTCTTGAGTAACAGCCAATAAATAAATAGTTCAATCAATCAATACATGAGAGTCACCTTCCAATAGGAACACTGATGAAAGTTATATGTGAGCAAGTCTGGGTGCAGTGGCTAACACCTGTAATCTCAGCACTTTGGGAGGCTGAAGCAATCGCCTGAGGTCAGGAGTTTGGGACCAGCCTGGCCAACATGGTAAAACTCCATCTCTACTAAAAATACAAAAATTAGCTAGGTGTGATGGTGAGCGCCTGTAGTCCCAGCTACTCTGGAGGCTGAGGCAGGAGAATCACTT
>NW_012114766.1:6081605-6082331 GCF_000951035.1 Colobus angolensis palliatus | reverse complement strand
GCACCTGCCACCTTGCCTGGATAATTTTTGTATTTTTAGTAGAGATGGGGTTTCACTAGGTTGGCCAGGCTGGTCATGAACTCCTGACCTCAGATGATCCACCCTCTTTGGCTTCCCTACAGCATAATTTTAAGCAATCCGCAACCTCCTAAGGCTGTTCTGAGGCTGCAATAGGTGAATGTATGCACCGTGCAGGGAGGAGAGCTTAGTAAATAGGATGCAAACTCCTAGAGAATATTTGCAATTATTATTGAGTTAGAGATATAGGAGCTCTCAGTCCAAACAGATATATAAAGTTGATTAGACCAAGTGCAAAACAGGACCTCTATGTATCTCATTTGTGTATATGTTTTACATACGACTTCAGGTCATACAAAATCTCACTAGGATTTATACCTTTTCTGAGTCAATTCTGAATAAACCAAATTACATGTGGCTACAGGTATTACCTAATACATTGTGTATGTCTTGCTCTTCTTTGGAGTATAAAGGCTATAAATGCAGACTCTGGAGACCAGTTACCTTGCCTTCAATTCTTATACCTCCTATTGGCTGGAAAGCTGTGTGAGTCACTGACCACTGGCGACCCCACTCTCTGCTTTGGATCCCTGAAGGAGGTAATGATAGTCTCCCTTCCTCCCTCCCTCCCTCCCTTTCCTTCTTTCCTCCCTTCCTTCCTTCCTCCCTTCCTCCCTCCCTTCCTTCCTTCCTTCCCTCCCTCTCTCC
>NW_012114766.1:6031367-6077190 GCF_000951035.1 Colobus angolensis palliatus | reverse complement strand
GCCCGCCTCTGCCTCCCAAAGTGTTGGGATTAGAGGCATGAGCCACTGTGCCTGGTCAATAGTATCTATTTCATTAGCCAGGTGAGACTAAATGGAATGAATACGTATAACCTGGCTAGAACAATGCCTGACACAGTCAGAGCCCAGTAAATGTCTGCGGTGATTTCAGCACCTGAATGGAATTCCTTGTTTACCCTTATTTACCTTGTTTTGCCCTTATCTCGGGTTATAATTTCCATATCTTCCTTAAGTCTTTCCTTCCAGGTAAACCCTCTTTCCCCTTTCTTCCTGCTGGTCTCTATCACCTCAGTTTCAAACACCTTTCTGAGTGATTTGCAAAAGGGCCTCCTGTTTTCTGGGTGTTTCTAGCTGTGGAGATAGAATTGAGACATTTAGGAACCAGATTTCACTTGCTCAGTCTTAAAAATCAATGTTCAAGTCTTGGCATGTAGTGAAGGCTTAACATGGGTTTTCACATCACCACAGGTGCAAAAGTTTGAACATCACAATGTGAAACATTAAAAAAAAAAGATCACTGTAAATCTAAAGCTTCTTGTTCCCAGACACTCATTTCATTTCCAAGAAAGCCTCAGCCACGGGTTCCGTTTCATTTGATTTTCCCATAGGCAAGCTTGTGCATGGCTGCTGGGGGCCGTGGCTTGCATGGCTGTTGTAGCGGGAAGGCTTCCATCCTTAGGAGGCATGCACTCAAAAGAATTCTGTAAGGGAAGGATCGTGTTTCTGTGCAACTTGGATACCATGATTGTTTTCTTGTACCTAGAGAACAATGTGGCTATATATTAACTTATACCCTGGGGGCTGGAACCCTTTCCAGCCCCTTCAAGTAGCCTCTTCGGGCTACTAACACTGTCAGTTCCAAGGGCCTTTCCAGCAAACAGAGCTCTCAAACAAGGCAATGCACAGAGCAGTTCTCCTTTGCTTGCATTTTCCCTTATTTTAGGTTCCTCTCTCTTCGATGGCATAAACAAGAGGGTAGTTTATGTTTATAAATTGCTATAATTTGAATGTGTCCCCTCCAAAATTTGCGGGTTGAGACATAATGGCCAATGCAATAGTGTTGAGGTGGGGCCTTTAAAAGATGATGAGTTCATGAGGGCCTCTCCTTCCTGAATGGAATTAAGGTTCTGATGAAAGAGGCTCACGTGGCATTGGGCCTTTTCCCCTGCAGCCCCTTCCTCCAGGTAAGGAGGTAGCATCCCTTCCCTCGAGGACACAGCAACAAGACAGCATCTTGGAGGGAGAGATGGGCCCTCACCAGACACTGTACCTACCAAAGCCTTGCTCTTGGACTCTCAGCTTCCAGAACTGTGAGAGATGTGTTTCTGTTCTTTACAAATTACCCAGTTTCAGCTGGGTGTGGTGGCTCATGCCTGTAATCCTAGCACTTTGGGAGGCCAAGGTGGGCAGATCACAAGGTCAAGAGATCGAAACCATCGTGGCCAACATGGTGAAACCCCGTCTCTACTAAAAATACAAAAATTATCCAGGTGTGGTGGCGCACACCTGTAGTCCCAGCTACTCAGGAGGCTGAGGCAGGAGAATTGCTTGAATCCGGGAGGCGGAGCTTGCAGTGAGCTGAGATCATGCCACTGCACTCCAGCCTGGCGACAGAGCGAGACTCCATCTGAAAAATAAACAAATTACCCAGTTTCAGGTTTTTGTTACTGTTGCATAAACAGCAAGGCATAAATACTGTACTTACAAGAAATCAAAGAGAAAGTTCCCTAATTCCCTGAGGTTGGGTCAGATCCTTGACTGCATACAAGGTATCACCCACATTGATTTAGAGCTGCCTGAGTTCCCTTCTCTGGGTGTGACCACTCAGGCAGAGAATCAGGGTTTTCATCTTTGCTCCCCAGGGTCCACCACAGCACTAGGCATGGAGCAGGTGGTGAAGTCCCTGATATGGTTTGGCTATCCCCACCCAAATCTCATCTTGAGCTGTAGCTCCCACAATTCCCAGGTGTGGTGGGAGGGACTGGGTGGGAGGTAATTAAATCATGGGGGCAGGTCTTCCCCATGCTGTTCTGGTGATAGTGGGTAAGTCTCATGAGATCTGATGGTTTTATAAAGGAGAGTTCCTCTGCACAAGTTCTCTCTTACCTGCCACCAAGTAAGATGTACCTTTACTTTCTGCCAGCATGATACGGCCTCCCCAGCTACTTGGAAACTGTGAATCCATTAAACCTCTTTCTCTTTATAAATTACACAGTCTGGGATATGTCTTTATCAGCAGCATCAGAACAGACTAATACAGCCCCTAGAAGAAGGCATCAGTCAGGGAAAGGGCAGAAGCGTTTATTACCATCTGACTGGGACCCAGAAAGTTTTGATTGCCACCGTCTCTGAGAATGGCCAAAATGAAGCATCAGAGAAAGTGAAGAACATTTGATGACAAGTCATGAAAGAAAACTGATGATGTGAGTTTAAATGGCAAAAGTGATAGTAAGAAAATATTTTAGAAGGATTTTCCTCTCTTTTTTCTGATGTTTCCCTTGTTGTTTGACATTGTGAAAGTTCTTTTTTTTTTTTTTTTTTTGAGATGGAGACTGGCTCTGTCGCCCAGGCTGGAGTGCAGTGGCCGGATCTCAGCTCACTGCAAGCTCCGCCTCCCGGGTTCAAGTCATTCTCCTGCCTCGGCCTCCTGAGTATCTGGGACTACAGGCGCCCGCCACCTCGCCTGGCTAGTTTTTTTTTTTTGTATTTTTTAGTAGAGACGGGGTTTCACCGTGTTAGCCAGGATGGTCTCTACCTCCTGACCTCGTGATCCTCCCATCTTGGCCTCCCAAAGTGCCGGGATTACAGGCTTGAGCCACCGCGCCCGGCCAACATTGTGAAAGTTCTTAAGAACTGGTGAGAATTTCTTTTGTTATCCCGTTAGTCTTATGTTGTGCTAATAAATGATCAAAACTAAGAAATACTGAAATCCCTTAATTAAAGAAGTGGTCATTCAATTGCGTGAAACCATGTAATATAAGTAGAATAAATACATTCATAATTATTATCTGATTCAGCCATTTTTTAAATTAATAAGTCAAATATGTTCATTTTATGTGCTCAATAATTCACATTTTTGTTTACTGAAGTGGAAAAATAGTTATTTTTTGTCCTGGTTTCTTTATTGTTTAAAGTAGAGAATGACGAATGAGGAATAGATTTAAGATACGTAAAATGTCCTACATTTTAGAAAAAAATGTGAATCAGAATTGACTCTGCACTATGAAAATATCTAATGGCAAGGTCTCTCATTTGTTGAATTAATTCTATGTATTTTATTAACTATATTATACCATAATATTTAAGCTAGGCATTATTACCTTCATTTTACACTCAAGAATTCTAGGTTTTGATGCATAATTCGTCCAAGACCATGCAGAGATGAGAGGTAGAGTTAAAAGTGGAACTCAGCCCTGCTAGATGCTAAAGCAAGTTTTTCTAACTTTGATGAAAAGTACAAAATATTAAGGTTGGTCTTCTAATAGCTCTTTTTTCTTTTCTTTGTTCTCTTGAAAGTGATTTACCTAATTATCTTTCTCTGCCCTTGTCATGCCAAGCTATCCAGCCAATCTTCTTTCCTATTTTTTCCCCAATTTATGTCATTCCCAACTTTTAAGAAATGGCTCAAAGTTCTCTTTTTCTATGAACCTTTCAATGATTATGTCAGAGACAGGCTCAAAGTCTGCCATGGCTGCTGTTTCTTTCTCTAGGCACACAGCTACAGGACTTGGTCAGTGTCCCTTGCAGTTAGATGGGGCCACATGCTAAACTGTAGCCATGGAGTGTGGCCCGGGAGGTTCAGGCCGCATCCAGGCCTAGGCGATAACACACTTCCAAATGTGCTCCTTCTGCTGTTTCCTCTTCTAGGAGGTGGATGAAGACCACTCTCAGGACCTTGAGTAAGGTAGAGCTGGGAGCTGCAAGGAGCCTGGTTCCTCAGTCACTGCATGGAGCAGAGAACCTCCTCCCTACCTGTGCTGAATTGTAAGTGGGCAAGAAAAATTCTCTTTTAGATGTTGGGCTTGTCTGTTAAAGCATTTAGCATATCTTGATTATTACAATTAATGTTATTTCTTATTTACTTCTTTATATCTTGTAACCAGACATAATAGATTTTTGGCAAACTTACTCTATGTTTGTCATTTTTACTATATATTAATTTAAAAATACTATGTAAATGTTATGGGAAATTTAGGCACTAATACAAAGTAGGAAGAGAAACAAATATGAACAATTACTGTCACTATATTGCTATATTTCTTTTCAGGTCCTTTTGTTTCTTCAAGGCTTTTTTTCTTCTCATGTAGTTGATAGCTTACTGGATAGACAAGTTTGCACCTTTCTCTTTTGTGTTTTATATAATGGTATACAGTTTTCCATGGTGTTAAAAATTACACAGTGTTTCATTCTTCAGATGTAACAGTATTTATTTAACTCGTCTCTGATCATTGGTGATTTCTTCACAATTAAAAAGTGGTACAGTGACAATGTCTTCACCCACAATGCTCTTTCTATAAGGAAATAACTTTAATAAAATTACTTGTTTTTTAGAAACATGCATTTTTCTTTCAGTTCTTTTACCTGGGTG
Source organism: Colobus angolensis palliatus (assembly GCF_000951035.1). Lineage (NCBI taxonomy): Eukaryota > Metazoa > Chordata > Mammalia > Primates > Cercopithecidae > Colobus > Colobus angolensis. Next base: position 6,072,584 of record NW_012114766.1, on the reverse strand, counting down.
CTATAAAGAGCTCCCTCTTACAGTAGAGGGCCCAGCAGAGGCCCTGTGACCAGATAACTTGGATGTGCATTGAGACAATTGTGGCACCAGAGGATGTTAAAAGGTCCTGCTAATTTCTGTGGTTTTAGCACAGGCCACATTTTTAATTATTATTATTAATTAAACAATCTCTTAACAAAATTGTAAGTCCTATCCAGGCAGAGATAACTATGTTGGTAAGTGACCAGATATAGCCAAGTACAAAGTCTTTTGGGCTACTTAGAATAATTATTTATTTTTTAAACAGGTAATATGTTAACCCAGGTCAATGTTCAAAAGACAGAAAAAAATAGTAAAAATTATCTTTATAAGTCTTGTTCCTAGTCACTCCATTTGTTTTCCAAGAGGCAACTAAAAATTTCAGTTTCTTGGGTATCTTTTCAAATAATTTATTTGTATATACAATGAAACACATACTTACTGCTTTATTATTTTTCACACAAAATGGTAGCTTGTCAGAAACATTGCTGTGTAAACTAGCTTGCAAATGCTAGTATATCTTGGCAGATATTCTGTGTGAGTGCACCCAGAGCCTTCCTTGTGGAAACTGATTCCACAGTTTTATTGCAGTCCATTGTATGGGAATACCATAATTTAATGAACAATTCTCTACTGATGCTTCCAAACTACTTTTGTTTTGAAGTTACAAACAAGCTTCAGTGAATAACCTTAGCTATGGTAATTTTGTAGTTGTGTAAGTATTTCTGTACAATAAATTTTTAGAAGCAGAATTTGTCCCTCAGTGGGTATATCAGTTTGCTATTTATGCATAACCAGCCACCTCATAACTTGATGACTTAAAACAATAAGCACTTAGCATTTATTATTAATAAATCTACAGGTCAGCTGGGTGGTTCTGCAGATATGGGCAAAGCTTCATTGAGATTGGCTGGGCTTGGTCAGTCTGTACAGGCAACTGAAAAATTGACTTGGGGTTGGCAAGTCTAGGATGGTCTCTCCCATATGTTTGGTGGTTGGATGGTTGGGTGTCTACTGGTGGAAAGACAGAGATAACGGACTATGTACTGATCATCCTCTAGCAGGCTAGTTTGGGTTTGTTCACACAGAGAAGGCAGGGTCCAGAGAGAGCAGAAGCACCCAAGACATCTCGAGATCCAGCCTCAAAACTGGCACACCACTGCCTTCCATTGGCCAGAGATAGTCACAAGACCAGCCCAGATTCAAGAGGAGGGGAAATAGATTCCATCTTAAAGGCAGTCAGATGATATGACTCACATTATATTCATGCAGTGTCTGCTTATTGATACAGGAGCTAAAAAGAAATTATTTAGGCAGATAGGGTAAGAGAGTCCTTGGCAGAATTTCCCTTTTAACAAAAGGCAGCCCCCAAATCATTTCTTTTCTAACAAAGAGCAGCCTGAAAAATTGGGTTGCAAACATAGATAAGCAAGCTGGAAGCTTGCACATGTGAATGCTGACAGCCGAGCCACAGGTTACCTGGAAGCCAGGTATGTTCAGCATGGAGGCACCATCTTCCCTTTTCTTTGTCACCATGTGTACAGTGAAAGAGTGGGAAACATGGTAGGGCCAGGTACAGAACCCATCTCCATGATAAAAGATTAGGGTGGGGTGGCAAACCTCTTCACATGCTGCGCAAATGGCCCACCTGGCCCAACTAATCTCGTGTCCTATGTAAATCAGACACTGCCTCCTCAAGCTCATCTATAAAAACCCCTGCACTTCACCATGGACCGGAAGACCCACTTGGAGCCCCTCTCTCTCTACAGGAGAGAGAGCTTTTCTCTTTCTTTTGCCTATTAAACCTCCACTCAACCTCACTCCTTGTGTGTCCACATCCTTGATTTCCTTGGCGTGAGGCAATGAACCTCAGATTTTACACCAGATGAGTGACACTTTCATTACGATATGGATTGTCTCTGTGTCCCCACCCAAATCTCTTGTTGAATTCTAATCCCCATGTGTTGAAGAAAGGACCTGGTGGGGGCTAATTGGATCATATGGGACATCCCCCTCCCATGATAGTGATAGTTTTCATGAGATCTCATGGTTTAAAAGTGTGTGACAGTTCCCTCCTCGCTGTCTGTCTCCTGTCTCTCTCGCCTGCCACCATGGAAGATGTGCCTTGCTTCCCCTTCACCTTTCACCATGATTGTGACTTTCCTGAGGCCTCTCCAGCCATGTGGAACTGTGAGTCAGTTAAGCCTCTTTTCTTTATAAATTACCCAGTCTGGGGTAGTTCTTTATAGCAGTGAGAAAATGAACTAATGCACCTCACAGAGGGATGGGGGCAGGGAAGTCTGAAGTATTGTGGCCATTCTTCTCAAGCAATCACCATGGGCAAGTGCACTTAAAATGTTGACAGATGTGTCAAAATCACCTTCGAAAAATTTGCCAGCGTATGCTGCCACCAGCGGTGCTTGAGGATACCTCTTTCCTTGCAGCTTCACTAACAGAGCGTGTTACCACATTTTTGGATTTTTGCCAATTTGATAAATGAGGATATAATCTTAGTTAAATTTTAATTTTTTTCAATTATTTTGTGTTAATGATGGAGAATTTATTTGTATATTTGGAATGGATTTGTCTTGCCTTTCCTGTGCATTGTTGGTCCAGATTCCTGTGTTTTGGCCTCTCTAAGGAGCCCCGTGTGAGGTCCAAGGGGAGGAGAGAAACTGGGGATGTCAGGGATGGAGCGGGATATAAGGCAAGAAAGGAGACTGAGGTCAGGTAACTGATGGGCACCGGTAACTGTCATTTCAAGAAATCTGGACTTGAATCTACAAAGCAAGGAGGAAACATTGAGTTTTGCAACCAGAGAAGTAACACAATGAGAACTGAGCTGTGTTCTAGAAAAATAACTCTGTCCAGAGGGTGCGGAGGGCTGGGTAGTAGAAGGTGTCAGAGCGTGACTGTTGCAGTGACCCAGGTGAGGGTCTGAGGCCTCCACAGGGGCATTGTGAGGACATGGCCAGGAGGGGACCTTGGGGCAGTATTGCAGAGGCGGCGTGAGCAAGAGAGACGGATGGCTGGACACTCTAATGGTTGTGCCAGGAGGCTGCAGCACAGGGCTGTTACTCATGTAATGAGAGGGCAAAGCAAGGGCTTACTGGGGAAGACAGTGAGCTGCTTTTCATTCACCCCATTGAATTAAATGTGCTACTGAGGCATCGATAGGGAGATATCGAGCAGGCTGTTAAATGTCTGAGATTGCAGCTCAGGAGAAAGGTCAGGGCTGGACATAAACATTTGAGAGTCATCCATGTAAGAGTGATAAAGTTACTGAGGAAGAGTGCTTGGTGAATTAAGAACCCAGGACAGAAACTAGCAAAAGACATATTTTAATGGATGAATGTAGGGAAAGAAAACAGTAAAAAATGCTGAGAAATAGGTCATGGTTGCTGAAGTTCTTGGTAGCTGTAAAATCCAGTGATTCTCTGGACAATAATAAATACATCAGTTTGTCCCACAGGTGGTCTGGCCACATGAAACTTTGTTTCAGCTTGAGCTGTCACTTGTTTCCTGGTTTTCCTGGTGGTCTAGCTAGAGTTCCTTTCGTTCCAGCAGTCAGCTTCTAGGGCATATGCTGTGTGTCAGCAGTTTGTCCCACCAGTATTCAATTTGACTCTGAAGCAGCTAACAGCATTAAACTGCAGCCAGCGAAGCCCCATCGCTGCTGGGTTCGTTGTCCTCCAGAACCATATTGTGGGTGAATTTGTCTTTCTATTTGCTGTTAAGTTGGATTCATAGGGAGCTCTGAAAAAAATGGTCTCTAAACTGAATTTGACATCAGCGACTAATCCAAATTCTGCATCTCCTCAGTAGGTTGGATACTTTGTTTGATCTGATTTGGAATGCTGACTCAACCATACCATTCTCCCTAACCTTCTGAAAGTTGTGATACTCTGTGGTTTTTTGTTTTAATCAATAGTAACAGGGATGTAATCAATAGAGAGGGTACAAGCTGTTCTCTGCCAGTGAAGAATTCAGATGCACAAATATGTTTTGATTTTGTAAGTGGCTCTAAGGTGGTAATGCATTGATTTGCCATTGAAACAGCTTGGTTTTTTTCCAAGTATCGAGAGGAAACAATCTGATTAAATCAAACCTCCACGTTTAATCTGTTTAAAACCTAATGCCTATGAAGGAGATGGAAGGAGGAGGTGGGAAACTTCTGGAATGTTTCCGATGTAAAAACTAAAAAGCATATTTTAAAGTCCCTCACAAGAAGTCTCTAGAAACAATTTAGATACAAGAGTTAGCAGGTGGAGGAAAAGTCCTACTTTTGGATAGCTCTGGGGAAACCTAGAAGTAAAAGTTAGAAAGCTACTTGGCACCGTTTTCGTACGAACAGTTCATTTGGACTTGAAAAGCAGATGGCTTGCAGATGGGGTATTTGCTGTGTACTTAATAAGCTCCACTTAATATGGTGCAGGATCTTGTAGGGTAAGTCAGCTAAGAAGAGCCTTCTCTAGGAATGGTTAGACATTGTTTTCTTTAGGCTTCAGGTAGGTTGTGATGATATAGATTGGGCATGTGCTCTCAAGCTAGGTCTGTATTAATTGAACCTGCCGCCTGCCGCTATAGAACAACCAGTTCCAACAAAGCCAGTTTTTTCTCCTTCTGACATTGTTCAATAGGTGATGCTTCCACACCAGAGAAAATATTCTTCTCAGCTAAAATATTTTGAGCCAAGGAATTGCAGCACTAAAATTTCAAAATGCAAAAATGTGCTGTTTGAGAACCGTTTCATGTTTTTCCTCCTTAGAGATAAATGGTAGATAATATTCACTGTAATTGTAATCCATCTATAAGCACTGGGTTCTTACTCAGGCTGGAAGGAAATGGCCAGTCTTAAATCCTCTGTTTGGGTGGAAGGTCATTTTCCAAGTACTTGTAGAAAAGGACGACATGGGCTGGGCGCGGTGTCTCACACCTGTAATCCGAGCACTCTGGGGGGCCGAGGCGGGTGGATAACCTGAGGTTGGGAGTTCAAGACCAGCCTGACCAACATGGAGAAACCCCGTCTCTACTAAAAATACAAAATTAGCCAGGCAAGGTGGTGCATGCCTGTGATCCCAGGTACTTGGGAGGCTGAAGCAGGAGAATTGCTTGAACCTGGGAGGCGGAGGTTGCAGTGAGCTGAGATCATGCCATTGCACTCCAGCCTGGGCAACAAGAGTGAGACTCCATCTCAAGAAAACAAAAAAAAAAACAAAAAAAAACAAAAAAAAGGAAAAGGATGACATGGCGACCACTTACGCTTATCCTCTGGTTTTTCAGGAGTACAGCTGCTAATTATCTTTCTGTAAATGCACTCAACAGAATAAATTTTTAATTAATACAACCTCATATGTATATATTTATTGTACTTTCTTTTACTAATAAGATTCTAGAATATATTGTTGGGATCCTTAGAAAAGAAATCTCCAGGTGGGCATAAAATGTACCTAGCACCAGTACTGAATTTCTTCTTTGAGGAATAGAAAACTTAATATGTAATCCATTGTCCTTACTCAAAAAATCCTAAAGTTCACTGCATCACCTCTTGTAACATGTCTCTGTGCTTGGAGTTTGTCTAGTTTGTGGATTCTGAGAGTTCGCTTATTGAATATGTCTCTTTGTTTGAGGTTTAATAGTGTTCCTATAGCAGATTTTGCTTAGGCAGAATCTAAGGGGATTCCTCTCTGGGGAGGCTATGAGTGGATGTAACCAATGCCTTAATCTCTGTCCTGGGGAAAGCAATAAGAGAATACCTCGTCCTCTGTGATGGAAAGGACCTACACCTTCCCGGAAGAGGCCACACTGACACTGCGGAGACGCTCCTCAGCCATTCATCCCCAGCATATGTAAACTCTTCACGCAGTCCCTTAGCTTCTTAGCACAGTCACCAGTGCATAGTAAGCACTCAATAAATTTTAGAAATCACTAGCATTATTAATGATTGTGATGAACTTTTGTAACTGTTATGGGGGAGAGGAAGCACATGACTATTTTTGTTAAGCAAACAAAAGTCAGCTCTGTTTAATATATGCACTCAGTATCATAAAGAGGACTCTTAATTCCAATTGCCCAACTTTAGGGGCAGAAATGAAAGCATTTTATGTTATACAGCTAAGTCTTGTTTGAACATAACATTTAACAGGGAATAAATGGGTGTAGGAAACCTCCAAAGGGACTTTGCTCCTTGGTCGTGTTGTCTACCTCATTATTTGGAAACATTTGATATGATTTGGCCAGAGATAGGAGTTACAAACTGTAAGAGTCAAAGGGAGCCTAGAAACAGGAGATTTAATCTTTCATTTCGACACTTGCAGAAACAGCAACAGATTCAATTATGTTTTCTCCTCCTTGACATTTAGGGAAACAAGGGAGAAAGACCCTGCCCAGAATTGCTTAGCCTTGAGTTAATTAACTAGTTAAATAATTTTACATGAGAATGCAAGTTTTGAGTCTCCATACACATAGTCTGCTTCCTTTTGCTTGTCCCTGACATCATATTTCAAAATTCTCTGGTTCCAGCTTACCTTGAAATGATGGAACATCTGAAGAAATGTTATCTGTGTTTGGGCTTTGAACTTCACTGTCTTTTGTGCAGCTGATCATTCACACCTTGCCTACTGTCCGTAACACTCCCAAATTGTTCTCCGCAACAAAGCAAATGGTCAGAGCAAAGCCAACCAGATCTAGGCACACCAACTGCAGGGTTGTATCTGATTCCTGCACAGGTCATTTATTTGTTGGCATTAGCAAGATTTGAATTAGACACCGAACTAGATGAAGACTCAGATTATTTGTGATAACTGTCAACAGTAGCTGAAAGAAGATGCCAACAGCTGTCATAAGAAGTGGAGCAGCACTGGAGTTCAGCACTGAACTGAGGTCGGCCCCGCCCTCCGGCACAGCCTGCACCAGCTCAACGGCATAGTAACTTTTTCTCATCCAAACAAGAAACAAAACAAGGGTCATTAACCTCCTGTCTGTAAAACCTCAGGCTTTTTAGGAACTAGAAGTTGGAATGTGCTTTAGATAATTTCAATTGAACAAATATTAAGCATTTGCTGTATGCCCAGGGCTGTATAAAGTCCTGTGGGGGATAGAAATGAATATAGCAATGTCTCAGGTCTCAGGAGTTTACAGTAACTGTACTAAAAAGGGAACACATAGTATTATAATATAAAGGAAGAACAAAATAATTGTCTTTGGAGACTTTTTAAAAGTACCAAAACACTGTAGTGCAAAGACTTGAATTCAGAATCGTATCGTCACTGGTTCCATTTCTAAATTTGCCAATTGCTGTAAGAACTTGGGTAAGACCCTTAACATTTCATATACTGTTTGCTCTGTTAAAAAACCACCACAGAGTTGTTGTACTGGAGAAATAACATCGCATATGTGAAATGGCTGTTATACTGCTGGACACATTAGCAGACATTGAGAAGAGGGAGATACGAAGTTCGATAGAGAAATGGGTTGAGTCAGAAAGAAGCTTATTTCACCCTTGAAGTGTAAGCAGAGAATGACAGGTAGAGAAGCAGCATTAGATTAGTCATAGAGATTTAAGGAGCATTCAATCCTAGTTGGGTGCTGGATGTGGTGGGTGAAGATAGTTTTTGTTGTTGTTGTTGTTATTTTTTGAGACAAGGTCTCACTTTGTCACCCAGGCTGGAAAGCAGCGATACAGCTACAGCTCACTGCAGGCTGGATCTCCTGGACTCAAACAATCTTCCCACCTTAGCCTCCCAAATAGCTGGGACTACAGGTGCGCACCACCACACTCAGCTAATATTTTTATCTTTGTAGAGATGGGGTTCTGCCATATTGCCCAGGCTGGTCTTGAACTCCTGGACTCAAGCTATCCTCCTGCCTTTGCCTCCCAAAGTCCTGGGATAGCAGTCATGAGCCACTGCATCTGGCCAGGGTGAGAATATTTTTGGAGAGCTTTGAAAGCAGATAGAAAAGACGGAGGTTGGAATTATTAGACAAAGAGAGACTAAGGAGTGGAGGTAGAAGAGATGCAAGAAAACACATGGACGTCTCCTATGGGGAAGAGGTGATTGCCAACTCCAGGGCCTCCAGAGCTCTTGCTGATTTCAATGAAGTGCATGTTTTATGGAAGACTCTAGCCGTGCTCGGATCTCGCTTGAAGTGCCTGCCAGCTGGAGAGGACAGGGACAAGGGTATGACTTGCAGGCATCCCCCTTCCTCTGCTGATTGCTCTCCAGCTATGGGCAGCGATGGCCATTGTGCCATCTCCAGGGCGGGGATCAGTCTGGTCAATCGACCAAATGTCCTGGCTTAGAGGATACGGTGCAGTGGGGATGGTCACCTTCCTGTGCAGTGGTTTAATGCTTGTTCTCCTTCTCATCCAGAATCAGCCAGTGCCCTGGAGGGCCTGAGAGGGACCATGGTGATGATGGGATCGGGAGAAGAAAGTCAGATTGGAGCATGTGAGTCATACAATGTAGACCTAAAATGCACCTGATGGTTTATTCCAGCACAGAGATCCAGAGAGGGGACATGATGTGCCTGGAGACCCGGAGTACATGGGCAGAGTGGAACTAGAGTACAGGCCACCTGCTTTATGGTCCAAGCTCCTTACCACCACAGGACCTCTCACTAGCAGAGACAACACACACACACACCACACACATACACACACACATCACACACACACCACACACACACACACACACACCACACCCACATACATACACACACATCACACACAAACACATACACACACACATACACATACACACCACACACACACACAGATACACATACACACACATTAAAGTTTTCTGTGCATTTGATATCTCCATTATTTTATAAGACCCGGTTAAAATACCTCTTTCTTTGAGAACTAGTCCATGACTTTTCAGATGGCAAATATCACTGGTCCTCTGTGCCCCCTTACGACGTTGAACATATATTGATGGTAACACTTGTCCACATGCTTTCCTTCCTAACTAGTATAGTCTTTAAAATTTATCTTGAATTCTGTGTTTTTTTTTTTTTTTTTTTTGAGACAAGGTCCCACTCTGTTGCCTAGACTGGACTGCAGTAGTGCAATCTGGGCTCACTGCAGACTTTACCTTCTGGGCTCAGTTGATCCTTCCACCTCAGCCTCCTAAGTATCTGGGACCCGAGGCATATGCTGCCACACCAGGCTAATTTTGGTATTCTTTGTAGAGCTGGGGTCCACTGTGTTGTCCAGGCTGGTCTCCAAATCCTGGGCTCAAGAGATCCACCCACCTTGGCCTCCCAAAGTGCTGGGATTGCAGGCTATATTGAATTCTTAATCTTGTACTTCTCTAGGACCTAGTTGGAAGAGATGCTTATTAAACATATGCTCATTAAATGAAGAATAAATGCATGAATGAATGAAGGAAAGAATGAGTGAATATATGGCACACCATCATGAAACTCCTTGGGATCACAGATTAATCCTAATAATGTCTATAGAAACACCTTTCCTATGCAGCATGTGAAATGTATTAGTCTAAGTACTATATCATGGAGTTGAATTTTAAAGTTGAATACCTTGTGATATTTATGGTACAGAAGATATTGTGACATTTTTATTGTTCAAAGGGTAATGTTCTATGCAGATCGAAGGGACTTTTTGACTTTATAATATGTAATGCTAGAAAAAATATACCAGATCAGAGATCGATTTGAATAGAAATTTAGAATTAGTAAGATTTTCAGGAAATAACTTTCTGGCAGACTGACTTTATTTACCATGAAATTATATTACCCTTACCTTAGGGGCCATACAACAGGAATTGACAGCAAAGGTCGTGGAAATTTAGTTTGGAATATGTATTAGTAAAGTTGTAATTTTATGTTGTCATACAAATGTAAAAGCAGGGAGGAAACTCACCCAAACTCATCATCATGTTTCTGCATATTAAGAAGATCATTGTTTCACATTTTAAAGTTTCTGCAATTGGAAGGCACTTTCCAATCAAAATCAAAAGAAATGTATCGTCCCCCCCAGGAAGAGGAGTAAATTTAGATGTAATTGTCATGGAATCTGCATATATGAATTTAACTGAGTATAAAAAGAAATCAGTTCATCTGTCACCTCACTTAGTTTCTTCTCATAGGTAGCATCACATGCAATTGGATTTTAACTTAAATTAGGATGTCAGGTTGTTGCTTTAAAAGACTTAAAAAAGACACACTTCAGTGCAGCCCTGAATGAAAAGTTATTGCACATTTAAACGAGCAAAAATATAGACTTTTGGACCATAACAAGCAAATGCTTGGTGGAAGAACGACTCTCTTTCATAATTTATTGTAAAATGACAATTGATGGGTGGATTCTTCTCCCAAAAGGCAAGGCATCTTGATATAATTTTGTCATCTTGAACATATGTGGAAAATTTTGTCTGTCACCCACTAGGCAATGCAATTTAAAGCATTTGAAAATGCCAATTTGTTCAGGCTAGACAATGGAACACCAGTCAGAAAGGGCTGATGTGAGCCTCCCTTTAGTTACGGAGAACTTATCACTCAGCAACCATGTGCCAAACATCCCAGCTGACTTTTCAGAGAAAGCATTTAACATCCAGGCATCTGGAATTCGCTCATGGGGGTGGGTGTGACAGGCTGCACCATAGCCCCAGAGATATTCAGTCTCTAATTTTTGGGACCTGTGAATGTTACCTTATATGGGAAAAGGGTCTTTGCCAATGTGATCGAATTAAGGATCTTGAGGTGGGAGATTACCATGGATTAACTAGGCAGACCCTAAATGTAATCACAAGGGTCATTATTAAGAGGGAGGCTGAGGGAGATTTTAAGACAGAAGAGTAGGCAAAGAAAGCAGAGGTTGGAGACAAGGGGCCACGAACTGAGGCGTGTAAGGACTGCAGCCCTAGAAACTGGAAAAGGCAAGGAACAGATTCTCTTTCAGAGCCCCGAGGGGGTGCAGCCCTGCTGCTTTCCGGAAGCTCCCAGTCCTGCTGGCACCTGGATTTTGGCCCAGTGAGCCCCACTTTAGACTTCTGAGCTTCAGAACTATGAGACAATAAATTAGTATTGTTTCAAGCCACAAATTTGTGGCCATTTGTTACAACAGCCACGTGAAACTCATACCATGGGAGAGGAAAAAGTCTGAATTAAACTGAGGCCACCACATTGACCCAACCTAAAGCCTAAACTAAAGACACCACACTAACCTAACCTACAGCCTAAATTCAAACTAACCACCCACCAACCTAACCTACAGCCTAAATTCAAACTAACCACCCACTAACCTAACCTACAGCCTAAATTCAAACTAACCACCCACTAACCTAACCTAAACTAAACATTTGGCTTGTAAATGAGATATTTAGCCAAGCAGGAAATGTCAGTGCAACATTTACCTTTGTCATGGTTTGGATTTGTTTCCCCACCCAAATTTCACGTTGAATTGTAATCCCCCTTGCTGTTCTCATGATCGTGTGTGATAGTAAGTTCTCACAAGACTTGGTTGTTTCAAAGTGTGTGGCACCCGGTGCCTGGTTCACTTCTTCCTGCTCTGGCCATGGAGGGGGTGCCTGCTTCCCCTTCCCTTCTGCCATGAGTGTAAGTTTCCTGAGGCCTCTCCAGCCTCTTTTCTTCATAAATTGCCCAGTCTCAGGTAGTTCCATTGTTTTGTTTGTTTTTGAGACAGAGTCTTGCTCTGTCACCCAGGCTGGAATGCAGTGGCAAGATCTCAGCTCACTGCAACCTCTGCCTCCTGGATTCAAGCAGTTCTCTCTGCCTCAGCCTCCTGAGTAGCTGGGATTACAGGTGTCTGCCACCATGCCCGGCTAATTTTTGTATTTTTTAGTAGAGACGGGTTTCACTCTGTTGGTCAGGGTGGTCTCAAACTCCTGACCTCAGGATATCTGCCCTCCTCGGCCTCCCAAAGTGCTGGGATTGCAGGCGTGAGCCACTGTGTCTGTCCTCTTTACAATCTTTTTCTTACTTCCTGGAACTTGATTTGCACTTTCCTCTTGGTTGCTCTAGGTGTTCCTGATGTGGCCCCGTTACACTCCCTCAGCTGTATCCAAGCACAGAGAGTGTCTTTCTGCAGCAGCTATCAGAGTCTCTACAGCCACATCTCTCAGAGCCGTAGTCACTTCATTGATAAACTTCAGAGGGTTGAACTGGATACTCTTTTAAGGTGCTTTTCAGTTCCTCTATCAATCATTCCAAGACACAATTATGTTGTCCTACAAGTTTCATAATCAAATTTTGCTCCTTTTAGACTCTTATTATTTAACTATCAACAGGTCATCCACAATGGCTTCAGTCCACTTGAGCCCAGAATTTCTTTTATCAATATTTGTCTTGGGATAAAGGACCTTTTCCATTTCTAAAATAGCCTTAGGACCCCAATGACACTTGGAGATGCACCCAAGCAGCCAGCTAACCTCCTTATTTAGGGTACAATACTGGGATCTTGTTGAAAGTATCTCTGCTCAAATTTAATAGGATGATTTTGTGTTGCCTTTATTTTTTCCTTTATCTATTTCTTCTTGCAGAAAATGTTAACTTCCTTCTCTGGTCCACTGTAAACATTATGTTAAGAAATGCTGTTTGATGAGTGACCAGGTATGGGAATGAGAGATGGGTTTTATGGTCAATAGTAACTCACATAGTAAAAGTCACACTCCAGCCAAGAAGAGAGAAATGACTGTGTTTGAAAGAAAGACAGTTTCCTACAGGGAAGCTGTTTTAGAGGCGATGGAAAGCTAAAAAACCAAAAGGTGCCGATAGGTTCCCTAGCGATTAGTAACAGTAGAAAGCTTGGGTTGGAGGGATGGAGTAAGGAGGTGTTGGCCCAAAGCCTGGAGGCTTGGCCACGGAGAAAGCACTGCTGCTGAATGCCGCATACAGTGACTGTTTTCCATTGGTCAGTGCAGCCAGAGGCTGGCTGAGAGAGGGGAACTGTGGAGATGCAGCTGTAGGGACTGGTTGCCCCATGATATAGACCAGAGCAGGGAAAACATTAGGAATGGGTGCAGAGCAAACGTGTCCAGGGCCATGAGACGCATAAATACGTTACCCTGGTTTGGAAGTGACTGCTTCTCATTTCAGCAAAATGGTGACAATTTCAGTGTGGTAGAGAAAAATAACTCTTTAAAAATGTCTTAAAAGGAGTTTTATGTATGAATTAACTCAGACTTGAGGAGTCAGGATCCTGGTTAAAAACCTCTATGTGACTTTTCAGACCCAACCGTAGGCAATGGCAGACGTCTGTGTGGCAGGGCTGCTGGGGAATCTGCCCTCCCCATATCAGGCTTGCTGTGTGGCTCGTGTATTACAGTCTCTGGAAGGAGCTGTGGTCAAGGACTCAGGCCCCCTGGCCCCCTGTTTTTTGCATATTTGCAGTCCTAGCCCAGCTTTCCTTCTTAGATCTTCTTTAGGCTCCTCCCCGTCACTGGAGGCCAGAGAAGGAAACCCTGAGGACATCTTTCCCTGTTGCTACTCAGTTCTCAGTACTTCCCACTCTGAATACTACCCCTGATCACGGGTCCATAAAACCGATGGAGCTTTTTTTGAAGCTCCCTCAACAGACAGACACCTACTGTCTTCAGTGACTCACTTGGCCCTTGACTGGTGCACTACTCCATGGAGGAAGACGGCACAGGAGAATCAGTCCTGCCTCCAGTTTTATCTGAGTAGGAACCTGAGTATAATCTCATAAGACATCTGTCATTTATTGATTGTCAGCGTTTATCCAGCTATGAGTGCAGATGGGGTGAGACCTCCTCTTCCCCTTGGCTCTTCATGGCCGTATCTCGAGAAGTTGTAGGTCTAAGGGGGCTGACTTCCCAGAGAAAGGTCTGCTCCCCGTTCAGGGTTATATAGCTAGCCCTCTGTTCCTCATGTTAGAACATCTGAATCTTTTCAATCTGCTGTTAAATAACTAATTAGGGTTTATTTTATTAACTCAGGGTTTTCTTTTTTTTTTTGTTTTGAGACGGAGTCTCGCTCTGCCGCCCAGGCTGGAGTGCAGTGGCCGGATCTCAGCTCACTGCAAGCTCCGCCTCCCGGGTTCACGCCATTCTCCTGCCTCAGCCTCCCGAGTAGCTGGGACTACAGGCGTCCGCCACCTCGCCCAGCTAGTTTTTTGTATTTTTTAGTAGAGACGGGGTTTCACCGTAACTCAGGGTTTTCACGTAGTAGTTTCTTACTAAAACTATATGTAAATGGTTATGAATTCAGTGAATTATAGATGTTAAAATTATGAAGGCACTATCTAGCTAATCAAAATAACCAAGACCTAGGAGGACTTTTTGAACACTGTTCTTTCTGCTTTTATTAACGTTTCTACTATGGGTTGGCACCATAATCTTAAAAAATGATGAAACTACATTATGAATATCCAACTCAAAAGAAGATGAGAGTTGTTTAATTTATTCAACATGTTCATCCGTTTAAACTTTTTCTGGCTTCTAAAATTCAGGAAATAGTATCCGCTCTCAGATGGAGGCAGAACCGTGGGCTTTATAGGTTACCCCCCTCCTCTTCTCTCTTTCCACTGAATTTCTAATACATAAATCTCCAGGTTTTGAGGAGATAATTAGGTAATTACATGTTTTGGTTTGAAAGATCACTTGTTGGGCTAAAGAATACATGGAGTAGAAAATGCAAACACAAGATTGTGGGTGGTCTCAACAAAGGTCTTTCTTTTCTATTTTGCTTAATTAGCTTCCTAAGAAGTTGAAAGCAAGATTTTCTGCAGATAAACTGCCTGGCAGATGAGTGCCTTAGGAAAATTGATAGTTGCCTATGCTTGGTTGTGCTATTTCTGGGAACAAAGGAAATTTCATGTAGGGAATTTGTTACAAAGATGATGAAAAGCTAAGAAAGCTTGTGGAGCCATGGGTGGCCTGGAGATGAGCAACAATGGGAAGCCTGGACTAGAGGGGTGGGGTCAAGAGCTGTCAGTCCACAGCCTGGGGCCTGGGCTCAGGGCAGAAGCTGGAACTGGGGCAGGTCTGCCCTGTGGGAGTTGGGCTATGGCTTAGTTATGAAGATTAGTTAGTTCATTTTCTACCTGCAGAGTTTTTCAAATGCGGCAGTCGAGAAACAGCTTTTGTTTCTTAAGCAAGTTTCATTAACGTTTTGGTGCCACTAGGGTCTCAGCGTTTGCATCAGGCATTTGTTCATTAATTAATAAATTAATTCATCCTGCACATTCCTACTGAGTGCCTGTGAAATATTAGAACCTGCTTTGTGTTAGGAAAGCAGGATTCAGCTGTCGTCAAACTGTGTTAGGGTTCTCTGGAGAGACAGAGCCGGTATGATCAACCGAAGGAGAGGTATTAGGGGACCTGGCCAATACAATCAGAGGCAAAGTCCCACAGTAGGCCCCTTTCAAACTGCAGAATCAGAGAAGCCAATGGCCTGGCTGAGCTCAAGCCCAAAACCTGTGTACTAGGGAAGTCATGAGCGAAGCCCCCAGCCAGGTCCAAGAGCCCCTGGCTTGGCATCTGGTGCAAGTTCCAGAGTTCAAAAGCTGAAGAACCTTGAGTCTGATGTCCAAGGGTAGTAGAAAAAGCTTCTTGCTCTGAAAGAAGGAAAGCAGAGTGAATCCCCCCTTCTTCTGCCTGTCTGTTGCTCCAGTCGGGTCCCAACTGATGGGCCGGTGACCACCCACACTGAGGGCAGGTCTTCCTCTAGGCCACTGACTCATACATCAGTCTCCTCTGGAAATCACTGCATTGACACCCAGAAGCAGTGCTTCATCAGCTGTCAGGCAGCCCTCGATCCAGTCAAGTAGACACCAGATATTAACCACACACAAACCTAAGGGACATTTGGTTAGTGTGCTTCAACGGTCATTATTTTTCTTTTCAAGAATGACTCTGTTGGTTAAACCAGCCAAGCATAAACATTAAGTAGCAGAGGAAACTGCCTTCGGTGCAAGGAAGGAAATCCTCACAGTGGTTCTGTTTGGAAACTTCATGATGGATGCCTATCAATTTTCGGTTTCAATAAAGACCTAATTGTAAGGATGACTTTTTTTTTTTTTTTTTGGAGATGGAGTTTCGCTCTTGTCACCCAGGTTGGAGTGCAGTGGCGTGATCTCAGTTCACCACAACCTCCGCCTCCGCCTCCGCCTCCCAGGTTCAAGCGATTCTGCTGCCTCAGCCTCCCGAGTAGCTAGAATTACAGGCATCTGCCACCACGTCCGGCTAATTTTGTATTTTTAGCAGAGAAGGGGTTTCTCCATGTTAGTCAGGCTGGTCTCAAACTCCTGACTTCAGGTGATCTACTCGCCTTGGACTCTCAAAGTGCTGGGATTATAGGTGTGAACCACTGTGACCAGCCGAGGATGACTTTTAACTTCTCCACCTGTAATATAACTCAGAGTAAGGAAGTTTCCCTCAATAGTTGCTGGCTTCTCTGCTCCTTCTCATGAACAGCGGTCACAGGAATGGCTTTGGTTTGTTCATTCCAAGTTCAATCAGCTGAACAAGCTGACGAGTACTTGGGTATTTCATTCTTGGACAGCAGGTGAGGAAGTAGAAGAGCTCCACCCTGACACTTCCATCCCATGTGGATTCTCCCCTCCTGGAGGGTGTCTTTGCACACTTAGGACATATCCTGCCCCTGATTGTATCTTCTTTTTTGAGACCATTAAAAAACAAATGAATAAACACACTTTGATTTTGCTCCAAATCCTTCAACCTTTTTTGTGTAATTATTTGATTTTGCAATACTCCAAATGACTATTTCTAGCTTAGGATCCCCTACCTTTCCTAGCCTACCTCTGCAGGTTCTCCAAATACTCTCCAAACAGGCCTACACATTGCGGATGCTACTTGATCTATTAGGGGGTGATGTCCTGATAACCTCATCATACATTGGAAATATTTTAAGTCAGAATTACATATAGAACACTCAACATACCAAACATCATAGCGTGGCTTCGCTTACTTTCAACATGCTCAGAACACTTACATTAGTCCACAGTTGGGCAAAATTATCTGACACAAAGTCAGGTTAATAATAAAATGTTGAATATCTCGTGTAATTTACTGAACACTACACTGAAAGTGAAAAACAGATTGGCTGTATGTAACTCAAAGTATAGTTTCTATTGAATACATGTTGATTTCTCACCATTATAAAGTTGAAAAATCAAAAGTGGAACCATTGTAAGTTGGGGACCATCTATACTATTACCCAGTTTTAGAACCCTCAATCAAGGAATTTAGTAAGATTAAAAAGAAGAAAGAAAATGTGGTACTTACACACAATGGAGTACTATTCAGTCATAAAAAAGAATGAGATCGTGTCATTTACAACAACATGGATGGAACTGGAGATCATTATATTAAGTGAAATAGGGCCAGCACAAAAAGACAAACATTGTATGTTCTCACTTATTTGTGGAACATAAAAATGAAAGCAATTGAACACATGGAGACAGAGACGAGAAGGATGGGTACCAGAGGCTGGAAAGGGTAGTGGGAAGTAGGGGAGAGGCAGGAATGGTTAATGGGTACAAAAAAGTAGAAAGAATGAAAATACCTAGTATTTGATAGCATAAAAGGGTAACTGTAGTCAAAATAGCTTAATCACATGTTTACAAATAACTAAAAAGAGTGTAATTGGATTGTTCATAACACAAATGATAAATGCTTAAAGGCAGGGATACCCCATTCTCCATGATTTGATGATTTCACATTTCATGACTGTATCAAAACATCACATGTACCCCAAGAATGTGCACACCTAATATGGCTATATAAAATTGTTTTAAAAAAGAGAGAAGTAAAGTTGATTTTTCTTTTTCTTTCGTTTCTTTTCTTTTTCTTTTTCTTTTTTTTTTTTTGAGATGGAGTCTCACTCTGTAGCCCAGGCTGGACTGCAGTGATGCCGTATCGGCTCACTGCAACCTCTACCTCCCGGGTTCAAGCCTCAGCCTCCCGAGTAGCTGGGATTACAGGTGCCTGCCACCACACCCAGCTAATTTAGTAGAGATGGGGTTTCACCATGTTGACCAGGCTGGTCTCCAAGTCCTGACCTTAGGTGATCCACCCGCCTTGGCCTCCCAACATAGAGCCTTATAGATTTACACATGCTGTTGGTGGGGGCCCATGCCAACAAGTTAAGGTTGTAAGAAGTTTTAATTTTTTTCTCAAACGGGAAAATCTTTTCAAAACTTTTCTTCATTTGACAGCCTGGTAAGTAGCCTTCAGTGGCTCTCCGTTTTCCACCCGTCTGATGTAAATTCCCCCTGCCAATTTTTTGTCATTTTCTAAAATCTGACCTCCTCTAGTTGAACTTATTTTCCACTTCTCTCTAATACACAGTTTACAGTTTAGACAGGTCCTGTTGAGCCCTCACGTCTGGGATTACAGATGTGAACCCGGCCTATGAAGTTGATTTTTCACAGAGTTTTTTTTTTTTTCCCTAACAGATGAAGCAGTGCATAAGCATTTATGATGGGTGAAGCTGATGTGTCACAATGAATATCTCATGCAGGCACTTTGGATCCAACTCAATTCATCATACATTTATGGTGCCAGATGCCAATTTGGAGAAGAAAGGGTCTTGTTCTTGTGAAGCTCACAATGTCATAGAGAAACAGATAGGTAAACAAACATACACCGATGGAAAGCACTTGATCAGCGACCTCCTAGTAGGACGGTTGATGGTACTGTGTCTAGGAGTAGATGAGGTTTTGGAGGACCGGATGTGTGAGCTGAGTTTTGGAAGATGGAGAAAACAAACTTCCGTTTTTTGTTTCCCATGGGCTAGGAGCAAGTTGTGGCCGATACCCTCTCTCTTGACTTTTCCTCCTCCTGCCTTCTGCCTCCCTGCCTCCTTCTCACCCTTCAGGTCTCAGTAGGAATCTTCTCTGCAAGGTTCTAAGACAGTTTGCCTGGAATGAGCCCCTAGCCCCGCTGTGACTGCCCTCCATGACAAGTTGTGTTTCCTTCCTCCTCCATGGTGCGGTGCAGAGTGCATCATTGGCATTTAGGGGGTGGGTTTTGAGCCTCTCTCTCGCTGGACGGTAAGCTTCCTCAGGGTAGGAGTCATGTCTGTTTGGGCCACCTCCACAGAATCGACATGAGTTCTGGGCAAACAACAGGTAGTCAGTAAATATTGGTTGGAGTGTCGAATGGATGTGGCTTTTACTGTGGGAATAAAGACAAGTTTGAGCTTTGCTTCTACCCTGCTCTGTCGATGTAGGGATGATGACATCAGATGACTTATGAGTTCCACGTAACTACTGATGGATGTCGTTCCTTATAAGACGCACTAACATAGAGCCTTATAGATTTACACATGCTGTTGCTGGGGGCCCATGCCAACAAGTTAAGGTTGTAAGAAGTTTTATCTCAAATGGGAAAATCTTTACAAAGCTTTTCTTCATTTGACAGCCTGGTAAGTAGCCTTCAGTGGCTCTCCGTTTTCCACCTGTCTGTTGTAAATTTCCCCTGCCAATCTTTTGTCATTTTCTAAAATCTGACCTCCTCTAGTTGAACTTATTTTTCACTACTCCCTAATACACAGTTTACAGTTTAGACAGGTCCTGTTGAGCCCTCACACGTCAAATTCACACCTGGCTGTCTTTCACAGAGGTCCCACCACCTTTTATAGGGGACTTCCCTCATTCTTTGCCTTCAGTAACTTTTGCCAAATTCTTTCTCAGCTCAGCTTCCATCTTCCCCACTCCCTGGCTGCTGAAGTCTCGGTGATCTCTCTCTCCTCTGAATGCTTGGTGTGTCTCTTGACCCAACTCTCAATTCTGTTCTGTCCTTCAGTGCTCAAGGTGAGATCTCATGTATGGGGCTTACCTGCCCACCTGATTAATCTTGATTTCCTTATCTGCAAAATACAGCTAATGCCTCTGTCACTGATGAAAGAGAGATAAAATACTTCAAATACCTGGCTCGGCAGCAAGGCTGGTTCCCTCTTATTCTCTGTTTCTGCAGCCACAGTCCCCTGCTAAGCAGTGTGTTGCTTAAGAAATGGAATCTGATAGGCTGATTCCTAGAGGTGGGACTAAGAGGCAGTTTGTGGAGGAATTGGGTAAAACCCAGAGAATGTGCCACCACTGAAATTAAGGGGGAAAGTTTTGTTTTCTCTCTTTTATATTGTAGACCAAGACACAGAGAGTTATTCTGTCATTTCTCTTATGGAGAAGAGAGTATGGGGAAAAAGTAGAAACTGCTAGTGGTACATTTGTATGGGAAATATTTTGACAAAACTTCATCCTAAGTACCTCACATAATTTCTTAGAAGGGAAGGGGAAACTAGCCAGTTAAGGAACTGTGTTTACTCTACACAAAGCAAGGTCCCAGAGTGGGGACTAGAGAAAATAAAAAGTATTGGACACGGAGAGCCAAGCAGGTGAAATGACTGGAGGGTGTCATCAGGACGTTTACCTGCTGAGCCTCCAGGCATCCCTGAGCTTCCTTCCATGCCTGGATGTGCACACACATACTCTGAGATGCCACAGACAGACATGTACACAGCTAGAGCCAGACATATATATGGGCACACAGGCACACAGAGATACATACTTACACAGAGATACATACACATGCAGTGTGCACACACGGCTACATACACTCATACAGATAAACACGTGCACATAGATACAGATACACGAACACGCGAACATATATGTACAGACATATGCAGATACACATATATGCACACAGCGATACCCAGACACACACACATGAGATGTGTACATACACACAGATACACTCATGCACACAGGTACATACATCCACTCATACATGCACACAGGTACACAAACAGATACGTGAACACACTGATGTATATGTACAGGCACACATATGCACACAAATACATAGACACACACATATGCATGTACACACAGATACACACATGCACACACAGATATACACACAGGCATGCAGATACACACAGGCATACAGATACACACATGTACATGGACACACAGATACAGGGACGCACAGATACATGGACACACTTTCTTGCCTCTTCATTGCAAGGACACCTTCTGGCCACCAGATGTCACTGTGTGAACCGCAGTGGAAGTCGCTGGGGGACCGGAGGGGCTGGCAGTAGCTGTCATGGAGCCACTTTCTGGATGACCTTTAATGAAAACAGAGCTGCCAAAGTAGCTTGACAGCAAATTTTATTCGTAACAGAAAATCCATCCGAAGACTCACTGTAGAATTGCTCCAATTCATTTCTCTTATCTGAGACGGTCACAGTAAAAGCAGCTAAAGAAAAGCATCAAAAATTGCCCACTTCACTGGGCCCCTATGCATTCATGGGAAAGGTTAATTGGAAACGGCTTCGAGCCTCGCCATACAGAAGAGTCTTGGCGAGGGGAGGTTATTCAACTACAGGCAAATGACTTTTCTTTCAGAGGCAGGTGGAGGGGACCCCGAGTCCTCAGGTTGTGCGCTGTACGCAAGAAATGATATGGAAGGCCCGGGAGCTGACACATTCCCCTCTGTGCTTCCCTGCACAGCTAGAACAATTCCATCACTCCCTCCTGTGTAACGAGCATCCTTAATAAGCCTCAAATATGCATTCTTATGCCAACAGGTCTGGCAACAATGGTAACCTGCACATTTCAAAAATCAAAAGCAATTTGGGTAAAGAACCTATAGTGTAACGTGGTCCATGCCTGTGGGTGCCCCCAGATCTGGGCTGCAGGCACTTCTTAAAGGCCGAGCTTCTCCAGGAGGCACATTTTTTGCAGAAGTGGCTTCACTGTTATTTCGTTTTTATGATCCGACTCATAGCAGGGTCTCCTGTGGTCAAACGAAGGGCGTCGAAGTGTCCACTTGGTTTTTGGAATCATGTAGACTGTCAGGTTTCTAGTTTAATGAAGGCTTGACAAGGACTTCATCATTGTCATCTACTGAAATGAGCTTTGGTGTATTTAAGCAGAAGACAGAATTATTGAGATGATATTGGGAAGGTTGGCTATCAAGGCTCTGAAGATAGGCTGACATCGAAGAGCAGGCCTGGGGGTATGGCTCCCCTTGCTCCTTGGGGACATTCTTGAGAGAGCCGTGCCACTCCTGCTTGTGGGTGTCGGGCCTGTCTGCTGACCTTGAAGCCTTTCTGACTGTTGCCTGGGCATCACTTTGGAGGCTCCACTGTCATCCCTGTCCTGTCCAGTCACCCAACCCAGAGCCAAAGCGCATGGGTGTCCTTTGCCCTCCAGCTAGTAGACCCAAAGCTGGTTTCTTAGTTTCTGTGATAAAAGGCTGGCCAGGCCATGCAAGGAATGTTGCCCGGAGCTCAGGCAGGAGTTAGAACGATGGCCAGCTACAAAGCCACAGATATCCAAGTGGACTGCCGGGATTGGACTAGAAATTGAGAACAGTCCGTGGTTGGGCTCAGGTGCTGGGTGATTACTGGGTGTATACCCAAAGGATTATAAATCTTTCTACTATCAAGACACATGCACACGTATGTTTATTGCAGCACTATTTACAATAGCAAAGAGTTGGAACTAACCCAAATGC
The DNA here is from genome assembly GCF_000951035.1 of Colobus angolensis palliatus. Classification (NCBI taxonomy): domain Eukaryota; kingdom Metazoa; phylum Chordata; class Mammalia; order Primates; family Cercopithecidae; genus Colobus; species Colobus angolensis. The sequence continues at coordinate 6,050,070 of NW_012114766.1, read as the reverse complement.
CCATCAATGATAGACTGGATAAAGAAAATGTGGCACATATACACCATAGAATACTATGCAGCCATAAAAATGGATGAGTTCACATCCTTTGCAGGGACAGGGATGAAGATGGAAACCATTATCCTCAGCAAACTAACACAGGAATAGAAAACCAAACACTGCATATTCTCACTCATAAGTAGGAGTTGAATAATGAGAACGTATGGACACAGGGAGGGGAACATCACACAACAGGGCCTGTTGAGGGGTAAGGCAAAGGGGAGAGAGAGCATTAGGACAAATATCTAATGCATGTGGGGCTTAGAACCTAGATGATGGGTTGATAGGTGCAGCAAACCACCATGGCACACATAGACGGATGTAACAAACCTGCACGTTCAACACATGTCTCCCAGAACTTAAAATAATAAGAAAAGTGCTGGGTGCATTTGAACTTGAGGCACATATAATGCACTAGTGGACTAGTAGTGAGATGTTTTATCACAGGTGTCCATATTTCAGGGCATATCCTGTGCTGCAGCCAGGCACCCGGATGCAAACACCCCTGCCCCTGCTACTGTCAGCATTCCTACTGCATTCTGGGATCTGGCCTGTCCAAAATGCTCTCTCTTCTGCATGGCTGTGTGCTCGAGCCGTGTCTGGCCTCTGTCTGCCACTTCTCCTGGGCTTATATTCCTCACCACCACTTCACACACAGCGTCCCTTGTAGGGTTCCCAGGGCATCTGGTGCCCCAGCCTCCACCATGGCCAATTCCAAGATGCAGTCTGCTAACATTAGAGTCACCCGGGATGCTCCTTAGTGCAATCCGATCAGAATCTCCGGGGATCGGCTTGGACACCAGACTTTTTACAGCACTCCTCAGGTGAATCTGAGGAAGCTGACTTTATGGTTAAAAAATTCCTTTCAGTGTTTAGTGAGCTAAGAATGATGGTCGCGGCACCTTGGTGGTTGCTCTGGTGACATAAAGTGGCCGGGGGCATCTCAGCGCCTCCTCTGCATTCAGAACAGGGCGCAGTCCTCCACCTGCGAGCCTGGGAATGCTGATTCCCTGTCCAGAGTGCCTGGCCTCCTCTCTCCCGGTCTGTGAGTCTTTCCCATCCTTCAGTTCTCTACTTCAGCGCAGCTTCCATGATGAGTCCCTCCGCTGCTATTCCTGCCTGATCAGCCCCTTGGAACTGTCGTCGGACTTACCTTCATTCTACTGCTTAGTCTTGCCCCTTGACTTATACCCACGGATTCACCCTCCACTCTGCGTATGTTGGACTTTGGTTAAATGTGTATGCCTGTGTCTCGAGATGCACGGCATAGCCCTGCCTTTAGAAGTGTGTGTTAGTATTATCTTCTGTATTAATCTCCTGGATTAATATTAATTCATGTCTTAGCCATTGGACTGTAGGAGTTTCGATGTCTGGGATTGTGGTGGATACCTTCATGTGAACTTCTCAGTGCCTAATTTATAGTTACCCCTCTTGCTTACAGCAATGCACTGAGTGAATTTTTTAAACCACTTATGGCTATGTTCTGCCTTACAACGGGAGACTTCTCCCTAATAGAATACTTTTCATTCAGTGCTTACAGGAACATGACACTGTACACAACTTTTATGATTCTTAGTAATAGTACAGGTGTTAACAAATAGGTGGTGATACAGCCAAGTACAGGGAGGGAAGTTAGGAGTATTTCCTTGTTATCTATAAAAAATCTTAGCTACGGTTTTATGAGTCCTTTCATGTGCCTGCCATGGTGCTGAGTGTTTATGTGCATTATCCACGCAATCCTCACAGCAACCCCGGGAGCTTGGTGTCACCAGTCCCATGTTACAGGCGAAGAGAAAAGGCACAGCAATGATGGGTACTCACGATTCACACTGGGTAGCAGAGCTGAGCTTCACCTCCAAGTCACGCTGCTTTTTCGTGTTGCCTGTGTGTGTGCATGTGTGTGCATGTTCGTGTTTGTGTATGTGTGTGCCTGTGTGTGCATGTGTGTTTTTCTGTGTTTCTGTGTGTGCATGTGTTTGTGTGTGTGTGGGTTTGTATTTGTGTGTGTGTGCATCTGTGTGTGTGTGTATGTGTGTGCATATGTTCATGTGTGTGGTTCTGTGTGTGTGCATGTGTTTGTGTAAGTGTGGGTTTGTGTGTGCATGTGTGTGTATGTGTGATTTGAAATTAGTTACTCTGAGTGGAAGTCAGAGGGAAAGGATATTCTAACGTGGCATTGAAGACATTACTGTGGCATCAAAACCAACAAGGAAAGGTCATGGGTGGATGGAGGGAGAATAAAGGGGCGGGTGGATGGGCAGGACCGGGGTGAATCCTAGCAGAAGAACGTGCAAAAACCCAGCCCCTGCTTGGCAGAGAATGCCGTTTAGGTGCAGGTGAGAGATCTTTAAGAAACTACCTGCTGTTTGTTGTTATCCCTTGTTCCCTCCGTAGGAGGTTTGGACAGGCAATCTCTTACTGACATGCTTGTAACTTTCATTGTCACCTTTATCAACAGACTCGCCCCATGGAGAGGACAAATTGGATTCATGACCAAACCTCTGAGAGGCTGCGTCTTCAGGCAGCTGGTGGGGAGCTGTCTGGAAACAAACACATTTTCCAGCTCACTCGACCCTCACATTTCCAGAGCAGAAGGTGTGTGATGTGGACTAACTGAAACTTGCCACCAGCTTGTCTCATCTCTCATGAAACTGCTGGAAGAAACACAGTGGATAATGACTCATTCCTGTGCTCTGTCCAGATAATAACTCTCACTTCTTAATAACTTCCCTCTGGCCATCGATATCTCAAATGCAATAAAATGTTGTAAGCTGGCAGATGATATTTTCATTAGATGTGAAGCAATTTTACCAAAGCAAGATATAGATGATACAGGACAAAATGCTACCTCTGACCAAATGAAGAGGTGAGCTAGAAAGTACATGAAAATAGGACCTACGGTCAGAACAGGGAGGCCCAGAGTTCCCAGGAAAGTGAGAGAATGCCTCATCTTCCTGTCCTTGTTGCTGATTGACCTGTTTTGGTGTTTGGAAGGCAGGCATTCACCCGGACTGGCCACGTGCGGGTGCCACGTGTTAGGTCATCAGGGACATGGCAGGATGCAGGAGCTACTTGGCTTTCATAGGCTTATGGGAAGGGGAGAATTTTGGCCTTCCACTGAAGAGAACAGGATACTTCACTGGGCTCTATTTCCACCTAGTAACCTGTCCTTAAGCAAGTCCTCTAGCTTCTCAGGATCTCAATTTTTTTGTTGTTGTTGTGTTTTTGAGACAGGGTCTCTCTCTGTTGCCCAGGCTGGAGTACAGCAGCATGACCTCTGTTTCCTGCAATCTCTGCCTCCCAGGCTCAAGCGATCCTCCTGCCTTGGTCTCACAAGTAGTTGGGACTATAGATGCATGCCACCACATCTGGCTAATTTTTACATTTTTTTTTGTAGAGACAGATTCTCCCTATATTGCCCAGGCTGGTCTACAAACTCCTGGGCTCAAGCCTTCCTCCTGCCTCAGCCTTCCAAAGTGTTGGTATTACAGGTGTGAAGCACCACGCCTGCCTTCTGTACCAGTGAAGCTGTCTGACCTAGGTTTCCATAGGCTAGTCTTAGTTTGTTTGGCCTGCTGTAACAGAATATCTTCGACTGGCCATGGTCTCATTTTTCTCTCTGTAAAATCAGTTAGAAAGTCTCCTTGTGCCCTTCCCACTCTGAAATCCTATACTTTTGCCCCATTCCAGTGACAAATCTAATAGTTAAACAGAAACAGCAGTAAGCTTGAAAACCAAAATTGCAAGTCCAGGTGACAGGTAGGAGTTCAGAGGACAAGGTGGTTATTGTGGACTAAATATTCCATGGAGGAGTCTTGGCCTCAGCTGGACTCTGAAGGAGCCCAGAACCGAATCCCTGGAGAGGAAGCTTCTAGAGTTTAGATGGAGAGGACAGCAGGAGCACCGGCCCCGTGTGAGCTGGTGGCCCTTCGCTAAGATGGAGAAGATCTTTGTCCTTCTAATGGAGAGCTTGTCTCATTTTTCTCTCTCTGTCTGTTCTGCAGAATACACTGAAAGTGTTTTTCATGTACGATTTCAGAATCCTCACGAAAAGCCTCAAGTGTTTCTCCAGTTATAGGGAGGTTCTAAAAACGTGTGGATCAAGGGGTACCGCTTCTACTTATTAACTTACTTGTGGTAGGTGATATATTCATCACATTCGCTTGTATGTAGACATTACACTCTTCTAAAGGCATCCAGCCATTCATGCAAGTTCATAGAGTAATTATCCAAGGCTCTCTGCCTCTAGTTACAAGAAGTGAGTATTTAATATGCTCCTGAGTCTGTCTGTATTTTTAATGATCATTTCATTTCCCTCATTAAGCATTTAGGTTGCTCATTTGAAATGTCCAAATTGATAATGTTCTCATTTTTATGTGGTTTTCATGGATGCATGAGAACTCCTCAAAGTCAGAGCAATGGCTCTAAAATGGATCTGCTCCTGTCAACAGAGCTCCTGCACAGCCAGGACCAATGCCTGAGTATCCAAGACCATGTCTCCCAGCCCAGAAACGGGCTAAAGATACCCAGTCAGCCCTTACCTTGCCTGTAAGCCCCCTTCCCAGGAAATAAGAGCAGAAGAACAAAGAAGCCACAAAGTTTCATCTCGAGGATATGGAAATGAAATACACTGTGTAACTGTTAAGGACTGAATTTGGTCCTCCTGAAATTCATATATGGAGCCCTCATGCCTAATATGACTGTATTTGGAGACAGGCGCTTTAAATAAGTCATTAAGTGTATCAGTCCATTCTTACCCTGCTAATAAAGGCATGCCTGAGACTAGGTAGTTTATAAAGGAAAGAGGTTTGATTGACTCACAGTTCCACATGGCTGGGGAGGCGTCACTAACATGGCGGAAGATGAAGGAAAAGCAAAGGAATGTCTTGTAGCCAACAAAGAGAACTTGTGCAGCGGAGCTCCCATTTATAAAACCATCAGATCTCATGAGACTTACTCACTATCACAAGAACAGTATGGGGGCAAGTGCCCCCAGGATTCAGTGATCTCCCACTGGCTCCCTCCCATGACATGTGGGAACTGTGAGAACTACAGTTCAAGATGAGACAGGGGTGTGGACACAGCCAAGCCACATCATTAAGGTGAAATGAAGTCAAAAGCAAGGGGCCTTGCCTCATATGACTGTGGCCTTAGAAGAACAGGAAGAGACACTGGGGATGAAGATACACAGAGAACAGGCTGTATGAGGGTACAGCTGAGAGATGGCCATCTGCAACCCAAGGAGAGAGGCCTCAGGAGAAACCAACCCTGCCCACGCATTGTTCTTGGACTTCCAGCCTCCAGGTCTATAAGACAGTAAGTTCCTATTGTTTAAGCCACCCAGTCTCTGGTATTTTGTTTTATGGCAGCCCAAGTAGACAAATGCAATAACAGTAGAAGAAAACTGATCAGTGGAAACAGAAAAACGACAGAATGAATGTCTTTCGCAATGACTATGAAAAGCTTGGAAAAGGATTCCACTAAAGCTGACAATTCTTTCATAGCTGGATTATGGAACAGTTGGACATGAAACAAAATAAAAATGATCACAGCTCTCCCTCTGTGCCTGAAGCAGTTTCTAGGGGGAAATTCAAACGTGAAAAGCCAAGCAGATGATCTGAGATGTTGTTAACAGATGAGTGAAGGCGCCAAGCATCAGGTAACGTGGACTTTCTGACCAGCACTGTGTTCTTGCCTGCAAAACTGCTTATTAGTAGGGATTGGCACAACCCTGGAAATAAACTTTTCTAGGATGACACATCTTCAATGAGAACATTGTTTGAGGCCTCTGTGCTGAAGAGACCGTGTTTGGTTTTTGAAATGTTTGGTTTTCTCCTTTGGAATGGAATAGCCTGGGGAGGAATAAGGAGTGTGCATGGCACCAGCCCAGGAGATGCTTTCTTTTTCCCTGTAATTCAGATACAATGCTAGTTTTATCTATTAGGTGGCAAAAGCAGCAGGGATTGTGCCTTTCATCTTTTTTGATGAGGTAAAGCTGCAGGTCAGGGGATGTATTTAGCTCTTCTGTTCTGCACAGAGCGTTCTGGTCAGCTGATGGTGAATGATGTGCAGTTGTTGAGGTTCCTAGCTTCTCCAGAGCAATTCCTGTTGAAGGCTTTCCTGCCATCTTGCAGAGTTGGAGTCTGGGGCTGTTAAGAAATTTAAGAAGAAAAACAAAACAAAGAAAAAACAGAAGCTTACCACCTTTATCATGTAAGCAAAGATATCTTATGAAGGAATTCGTTCAATTCACATAAAAACCTTGATACACAGAGGCAGGAAAATATCATTTTACCCATTTCACAGAAGGAGAAACAAGGAGTGATTAAAAAGAGGAATGAAGAGGAGAAGGAAGGAAGGAAAGAAGAAAGGAGGATGGAAAAGAAAAGGAAGAAAGAAGGATGGGAGGGAGGAAAAGAAAGAAGAAAGGAAGGAGGATGGGAGGGAGAGAAGGAAAGAAGGAAGAAAGGGAGGGATAAATGACAGAGGGAATGAAGGAGGGAAGGAATGAAGGAAAGGATAGAGGAAGCAAGGAGTAAGGCACAGAGCAGGTGCTGGGGTCCAGGCATGAAGGGAATGTGCCTTTCACATGATTGTGGTTACATTGAACTGCATGTGCTTTGTGTGGGAAATCACAAAGTCATAATGGACTCTTCTGAAATGGAGCCACCTGGTCTACCACAGTCTCTTCTGAAGAGGCTCAGACAAGATGTAGGGTGGGTAAGAGGCAAGGGTCTAAGCTCCCTTGAGCTCTTCACCATGGTTTAGTCATTAAACCTTCTCATTAAGCTCTAGTAAAAGGCTTGGGCTTGAATCCCTCCATCATCATTTACTAGCTTTGTGGCCTTAGGCTAATAACTCATTTGATGAGCAAAAATGGGATGAAACTGTCTGCCTTTTAGGATGGCTATGATGTGAGCTCAGATTATGTGCAGTGGTTGCTTAAAACTTGGTGGGTCCAATGGAGATGGAGCCATGTTATCCTGTTTGTCACCTTCAGGGTGTCCCGCAGCACAGTGTGGTGCTCGCACCTGTCTGTGTTCACCGTGAGTCATCGCTGCACCTGCATCCTGTGGCCTTTATGTGATAGTGATCATAATGGTAAGTGCAGCAGCTAATGTTCATTGAGTGTTTGCCACTCGCCAGGTGATGTTCTAAGTGCATTATATATATTATTTTATTTCCACTGCATTTGGAGGAAACTGGGGACGAGGGTTAAGCAACTGGACCCATGCCTTGCCGCTGGTAAGTGGCGGGCCTGGAATTTGAGACCAGGGACCTGGACTTCAGAGCCTGTGATCCCAACAGCTCTACCGTAGTTCACTCTCTCTCTAACTTGAAATGGAGCTGCTAATTAATTCTTTATGCCTTTTTCCATAGCCGCTGATTTGAATAATTGCTTTTCAGTTAATGTTCTCGTGATATCAAACCTTTTGTCCCTGATTATCTTGTTTTTAGTAAAAGTAAGCAAGAGGGTTTTCATACCCACAGATTTGAGTTTTGAAAGCTCTGGTGTAGCATTGGGTGGGGTGTGAGAAAGAGAGGCGAGGGAACTGTCATTTTCCTTTTTTTTTTTTTTTTTTTTTGTTGTTGAGATGGAGTCTCGCTCTGTTGCCCAGGCTGGAGTGCAGTGGCCGGATCTCAGCTCACTGCAAGCTCCGCCTCCTGGGTTCACGCCATTCTCCTGCCTCAGCCTCCGAAGTAGCTGGGACTACAGGCGCCCGCCACCACGCCCGGCTAGTTTTTTGCATTTTTTTTTTTTTTTTGTAGAGACGGGGGATGGTCTCAACCTCCTGACCTCGTGATCCGACCATCTTGGCCTCCCAAAGTGCTGGGATTACAGGCTTGAGCCACCGCACCTGGCCCATTTTCTTTTCTGTAGAGATCTTTAAATTGATATGGGTTATCTGACTGAAAGAGTAAGATGGGTGCTAAGATTAAGATTCTAGGATGGTCTCTGAGACCCAGGCTGGAAAGCATATATTCGCTCCTCCCTACTGTGGGTCACTGACTCTTGGGGGGACGCCGCAAATCCTAGGCTCTGAGTCCCAGGTTCTGCTTTTCTCTGAGGACTATGTAGGGAAGGGGCCTGTCCAGCATTGGCCCAGGACATTGAATCTACCCACACAGACATGTTTGCTGAGAACTTACTTGGTGCCAGGCTTTGTACATTATGTCCTTGATCTCACAACAAAACCTGCACAGAAGCGATATTTTCTCCATTTGTAGGGAGGTGGAAGCCAAGGCTTAGAGAGGTTGTAACTTTTTTCAGAACCCAAAACTCATAAATGGCAAAGGCCATTTTTTTATGCCTAAAATTGGTATAAAACCTTGAGGAAAATATGCTATACATTAAAAGCTGAGATAGCATAAGTTCCTGTTGTTAAAGCCATCCAGTCTGTGGTATTTTGTTTTATGGCAACCCAAGTAAACAAATGCAATAACAATAGAAGAAAACTCATCAGTGGAAACAGAAAAACCAACAGAATGGTTGCTTTAATTGAAGAAGATGTAGGTAAAGTTCTTTATATGCCCCAAGCTTTCCCTTTATAGTTGTGTCAAGAGGCCTGAAAGCCATCCAAGATGGTACCCAGTCCTCCCACACATGTGTACACACACGCACACACACATGCACGAACAAACATGCACACACATGCACACACACAACATCATGGAATGCAAGAAAACCAAAGGAGCTCAAGCATTGAGCATGCCTCTCTGTGTGCTTTACCACCTAACATAATAAAGGTTTTTAAAATGTTGAACAAAAAATAAATTCTGGCTTGGATAAACAAGGCTTGGAAAGGAATGAAATGCAGGCAATTTTAATTTACTGTCAGTAGCAGCTTCTTCCTTACTAGCGTTTAAAGCCAATTAGCAAAGATGGAGAAAAAATTCTAAACATTGGAAATTTCATAAACAAAAACTCACTAATCCAGGAAGCCGCATGGCTTGCTGCCCAATTATATTCATGAAAGCAACACATGACTGTCACTGAAGAACAGCCAACAGTGCTCTGAAATGAATCCTGATGGGTGTAGAAAACATCTAAATTATGTAATAATAGCTTACGTTGGTAGAACCATTTTGATACGTGGTATCTCTTCAAATAGTCACAGCATCCCTGAGACACAGGTAGGGGATCCGTTACTCTGCCCACTGAATGGAAGGGGAAACTGAGGTGCGGCCAGATGAACTGATTCTCCAAAGATCACATAACTGATCAGTGGGAGAATGGAACCACCACTCCTCAGTGGGACACCTCTTTCCTCTCATTTTTTTTCCCCTTGAAATCCCATGAGAAGATAGATACAAAATGGAAGGATCTGTAGAAACTCCACAATTGGGGCTTATTTAGTAGAACTGTGGAGGACAGATCTGTTTAAATAAATGGGCCCATCTGAAATTCTTCTCTTTCAACATGGTCACACATGCATGACCCAATAGGGGATGTCAACTCACAATTAACATGAGCTATTTAATAAAGCCCGTCTCCACGAACCAGCAGTTTATGACAGGAAGTGATTTTATTTCACTAATGTGGACAGGACCCTCCGTGATACAGCTGGGACTTTAACTCGGGTTTAAAAAGTAATTGAAGAGGTGCTAGTCACTTGATAATGAGAGGAGATAAGCAACTCACAGAAGATGAATTGAGGAAAATGAGAGGAAAAGGCTGAAAAGGAAGGTTGCTATAGCAACGACAGAACTCACCTTGTCCCCATAATGACAGTGAAGGTCAGAATGGGCCTTGGGTCCCCGTTGGTACCATTGAAATGGAAGAAATCAGGTATTCTATGGAAATTCTCTCCCAAGGCACTGCCTGGGTTTTGTAGATCTCTTTAAGCTAAACTTCCCTGCTTTTAATCTTCTTTACCTCTTAGGACTCTTTTCAATCTCTCTTCATTTCTGTACTGCTTATCATTCCACCCATCTTTTTGGGGAATTTTATTGCTTTGCCCTTAAATTGAATTGAGTTTTTCATTATATATTGACTCAGCGATCTGCAAGTAATGGATGCATTTAAAAATGATGACAATGGAACCTAAACCCAAAGAGTTGTAGACTCATTTAGAAGGCAGCAGGGAGGTGTTCAGCAGTGGGCAAGCCACAGAATCCAACTGCACAGAAGCAAGCTCTTGTGGGAGAGCAACGAGACTCACAGGGACTCTCTAGGGCTTGGGAATTCACGGGGGACGAGACTGCATCTCGCTTTGAGTCTAGATTATTAAGAGTTTTATTTATCATCAGCAAGAGCTTTATGATCAGCAAGAACTTGATTTAGAGGAACGAAACCTTATTTAATTGAAATTGCTGGGGAAACTTAGTGAGGAAGAATATAATTATGATGCTCGGTAATTAGCTCTGTTGGCATGAAGCGGGCGGGGATTGTAGTGAAATGATGAAGTGTAAATCAGGATCCCTGATTTCTGGGAGCTCTGGTCCCATCCCTAATTCCCTGGTCACCTGGGAGAAATGACTGTCATTTCTCCTCTCTCCCTTATTTTTCCTTTTACTGTTTTGCTGTATGTAATAGAGCAATGTATTCTGGAATTGCAAGATCCTTCCTGGAGGGAAGGAATTATCTTATTTATCTCCATAAAAGACCAAGCAACCCATTCTTTCAATGGGATTTTCTCTTTTGTCTGTAAAGCAGTAATTTTTTGGGGTGGGGAATGGGGTGGGAAGGGAGATTTTTTTTTTACACTTTACCACATCCCTTTATCTTTACCTCTTCCCTTCATTTGATTATTTCCTGTTGGATTTCTGATATCATATTGTCATCTTCTATTGATGCTATTCTCTAGTTACACTTCATGTACTTCCTTTGTCTTTCTTCGTCTCTGCTACTGATGTATCTGTGCCAGTTGTTTTCCCCTCTGTTGATGTGCAGATTTACTAACAAAATGACTTAAGTTATTTGGCATGCATTGTGGCTTGAAGATAAACTAGATGGAGATTTAAAATGAACTTGTCTGTTCCCCAATTGCACTGATGTTTCTAATGATGGCTTTAGAAGTTGGTTATTATAAAACATGACTTAATGAAGGACAGGATATTCGACAGAATGAGCTTAAGTACTGGCATCTTACATGTGTGCAAAGCCATTGAGCAGTGGTTTTTTGATTGTTTCTCCAGCCGTATGGCATATCCACCTTCAATTATTTACAGGAATCTCATGGCATCTTGATTCCCTCAGCTTGTCAAAAAAAAAAAAAAAAAAAATTACACCGAACAGCAAAGAAGACTATATTCAAGGTTACTGCAGTTTGGGAAAGAGACTATTCAAATAGGGGAGAGATATAGAAATAAACTCTTAAAACAAGGGGGAGAGTTTGTCAGCACTGGGCTGAGCTAGCAGGAAGTACTGGAGGACTTTGGAGGGGAGGGTGGCCACTGTGCTTAATTGCCTGTGTTTGTTAATTAGCATTTATTAAAGTTAGGCTCCTACCCTGCCACGTAGGCAGTGAGAGATACATACACAGAGGTACATGCACATGCATTTGTGCACACACAGATACATACATGAACACACTGACATATATGTACAGACATAGATACATACGCACAGACCCCCAGACACACACATACACATGTGTACACACAGAGATACATACGTGCACACATAGATATAAAGAGAGATGTATACATACACATAGAGATGGGGAAACAGGGACCCTGTCTTTCGGAATGACTAAATTTCAGAGATGGCTCCCAGACCCTTGAGAAAGACAGTCTTGGGTTGTACAACTGACAAGAGGCTGGGAGATGATTTACATCTCAAAGGGGCAGAGAAAGAACTTAAAATGATGAGTTTTCTAAAGTAAACATTCTAAGAAAAGGGAATTCAGGGATCTGGAATTGGGAAGAAGCCTGTCTAAAGTTAAGGCCTGCAGAGGGGTTCACTGACCTTGCTCAAGCTTAACAATTCATATGAAAATCTGATATATAGAAATACGCAATTTCTTACAAGATTTATGTGGATTTATCACTAGCACTGGCACAAAATGCAAAGATGAACTAATTGTTGGCCAAGGAAAGTGATTTTGACCGCAAGTCAAAATGAGAGACATTAAAATAAAAATAAACGGAACACGACAGTATCCCGGGAAACACGTACCAGTGGTGCTATGCTAGAAAGTGCAACTAAGCCTAACATTCTCATAGTATATATTTTCCTTTTTTTTTTTTTAAACAGAAAATTGTGTAATTTGGTAATGTTATCTATATTTTGTTTTTTTAAGCTTCTTTATCTAAGTTTTAATTTGAGGTCAAGAGACATAGAGACATTGTAGAAGATCAGGAACTTGCATTCAAATGTTGGTCATATGACTTTCTCTTAACTTGGCCAACCTCGGACTCTCTTATACAAATGGACACCATAAGTGACTTGTATCATTGTCATGAAGATTGTTGTAGATGTTCAGTAAGTGATGATTAAGCCAGGCATGGTGGCACTTCCTGTAGTCCCAGCAACTTGGAAGGCTGAAGTGGAAGGATCACTTGAGCCCAGGAATTTGAGTCCAACCTGGGCAACAGAGTACGCTCTCTACTGCTTGAAGAAAAGTGAAGATCAATAAGTGATTATCTTATTATTATTCCATGTGAAATATGAGAAGTACCTTAAAAAAGCCTGAGACTTTCTGTAACCTTTAATTTTGATAAAGGCTACACTTTGTAAAAACAAAGTTCTACTTGGCTTACGGAGACAAAGAATGCTATTTGTGTCTCCCTGTCACAGTGCCTGTCACAGTGATACAATGTTTTCTATTTTTAATTTTAAGATTTTAAAATTGTCTTTTATTTCAATGGCCTTAGGGGTACAAGTGGTTTTGGTTACACAGATGAACTGTACAGTGGTGAAGTCTATGATTTAAATGCACCTATCACCTGAGTAGTGTTCAGTGCACCTAGTAGGTAGTCTTTCATACTTTACCCTCTTCTTACCCTTTCCCCTTTGAGTCTCCAGTGTCCAAAACTGGGGATTGCCCAGGAGGGTTCTTGGCTTTACCCAGGAAATAATTCAAGGGCGAGCCAGTGGTGTCAGTAACTTGTATTGAATGGCTGTGCACAGCAGCAGCAGAGGTCCTGCTCTTTGCAGAGCAGGGCTACCCCACAGGCAGTGTGCCCAGAGTCGCAGCTCGGAGGAGCTCTGCAGCCATATTTATACTCAGTTTTAATTATATGCAAATTAAAGGGCGGTTTGTGCAGAAAGTTTTAGGATGAGGGTGGTAACTTCTGGATTGTCAGACATACATGGGTCTGCCTGTCAAGATAATTTGGGGAGAGAAATCTAGGGAGGGGCTTATTTGGAAAGGATATACTGTGCCGTCAGACCATGTTTTTTACTTGGGGAAGGGTTGGGTGAGTCATCCTCCCTCCTGAGCCTGGTGTGAGGGCTTCCAGAGGCCCCTTGGAGAGCTCTGAAATGTGCTCTCTGCAAAAGGGACTCTGGTGGAAGAGACTGACTGATGCCCTTCTCAGGTCTGGGGAAAGCAGAGGTGAGACCCCTCCTGGTGGGTGGGGATCAGCCCTCACTGCCCTAGCACATGAGTGTTTCCTGTAGCCCAAATGTGGCTACACTGTGTTATCCTGAGTGCTCTTTCCGGGACCACCTGAGGGGACAGAGCTCTCATTAGGAAGGGGGTGAAGGTGACCGTGGGGTGCCCAGTTGAGCGATGATCTGAGACGGGCTCCAAAGAGCTTATGAAAACTACCATGAGAAAGAGGCAGTAATACTCTTGGCTGTGTCTCCACCCAAAATCTCATCTTGAATTGTAATTCCCATAATCCCCACATGCCGAGGGAGAGACCAAGTGAAGGCAATTGAATCATGGAGGCGGGTTTCCCCCATGCTGTTCTCAGGCTAGTGAGTGAATTCTCCTGAGATCTGATGGTTTTATAAGTGTTTGGTCGCTCTGCCCGCGTTCATTCTCCTTCCTGCCGCCTTGTGAAGAAGGTGTCTTGCCTCCCCTTCACCTTCCACCATGATTGTAAGTTTCCTGAGGTCTCCCCAGCCATGGGGGACTGTGAGTCAATTTAACCTCTTTCCTTTATTAATTACCCAATCTCAGGCATTTCTTTATAACAGTGTGTAAATGGACTAATACAGGCAGCTATAATCTTCCAGACCCACCCAGGATACGAGCTCTGCTATCCCCAGGCTCAGAGGGTATGAAACCTTCAGTTAGAGGCTCTCCCTCCTCCCCAGCTTCAGCCTTGATGGGAGCAGTGCTGCTGGCCAGCAGGTGGAATGGACAGAGAGAGGATGAGAAGGAGGATTAGGGCCCCTTTCCCTTGGGGTAACATTAAAATCTTGGACCCGACATTCTAAGGAATGAGAATGAGTTTAGGAATGAGTTCATTCTAATGAATGAGCTGCGTTTAGACTCAGCACGAGCAAGGATCTTTCTAGTGTCCTAGACTGACTGAGCAGAAAAGTTACTGGACCTGCAGAAGTTTTCCTCAGGGCAGGGGCAAAATTACCACATGTGAATAAAGATCAACAATGTAGCAGGAGTCAAGAATAAAATAGTGCTTTTTAATATCATGGATTCTGCTTGCTCAACATGCCAAAGTATTTCATTTAAATAAGACTTTTCTAATGTATTTGTTTGTTTCTATTAATATTATGTTTTCTTAATAACTCCACTGTTTTGGATTAAAAAAAAAAAAAAACCTTAGCTTCCTTTTGCAAATAAAATGGTAGTAGACACATAATTCAGACATTGTGTAAAATTTTATTAGTGAAGATTTTTCCTGTTTCTTAAAATGCTAATATTCAGCTTTTTAAAAAGATTTTACTTTAAGTTCTGGGATATATGTGCAGAACTTTTTAAAAATTAAACAATAAATGTTATATTACATATGCTTACAATTACCATGTTATTCATCATCCAGAAATGGGACACATTGTCTTTCCACATATGCTAAAATATTTGTTCACACACAAACACTATGCTTTTTGGATAAAAATTTACCTTTTAAGTGAGTCTGGCTGAGAAGTTACAATTTGTTTGCTGGTAGGTTGAATCCATCCATAGAGGTATAATCGTCTTTCATTTACAGTAGTTGTTTTCTTTTTTAAAATCTGTCTTTGAATTTCTTTAGGTGAGGAACGCCCTCTTCTGTCTGCCATTGTCCCTGCAAATTCCTTTGCTTTCACTCAGCCTGATTCTTACAATTGCTTCGACTTCCTGACCCTTCCATGCTCCGGGGGTTTTGACTCCTGCTGCAGTTATAATGATCAATATAGGTTTTATATATATTCTTGAAAGACAGTTAAAACTTTTGTTGGGTTTATATATGAGGAACAGCAGGGTCTACTTGTGGAGTAAATCATATCAATGATTTTTTCTCCCCCAAATCAGCATGGAATATTTTAAAGCGGTTGAGCAAGTATCCCTCCTCCAGGTATAAGAAGCATGCTGTGATGTTGAGTCAATTGGTTGCCCGATCATAGACACCTTTCACCGACAGAGTAACAGGTCAGAAAAGGACCATTTTAATATGTTGCACCAATTGCTACAAGAATCAATTTGAGGATTTCCTGGCATCTTTCTCATTTTTATTATTTTCTTATTTCTTTAAAGAATGCAATTAATTAAGTGCCTCAGCATCAGGGACTAAGCGAAGCTTATTTCCCTCCCAGCATTTTCTATTTGGCTTTATTCCCTATTTGGTTGTTTATTTTTATTTATTTATTTATTTGTTTATTTATTCTTGAGACAAGGTCTCGCACTGTCACCCAGGCTGGAGTGTGGTGGTGCGATCTCGGCTCACTGCAACCTCTGCCTCCTGGGTTCAAGCGAGTCTCCTGCCTCAGCTGCCCAAGTAGCTGGGATTACAGGTGTGTACCACCCCACACAGCTAATTTTTGTATTTTTAGTAGATACAGGGTTTCACCATGTTGGCCAGGCTGGCCTCAAACTCCTGACCTCAAGTGATCTGCCAGCCTCGGCCTCCCAAAGTGCTGGGATTACAGGCGTGGGCTACCGCACCAGGTCTTTACCCCCTATTTGATGAATACTTTCACCTCAGTGTCTTTTAAACATAGGAAACATAATAAACGAATCATATTTAGTGCTCCTACAGCAATGCTCATTTTCAAATCATATGAGAAGTCCTTGCTAACTGATGGTCGATGCTCACAGGTGTGTGGGCTTTGAGCAGTCACTACATCTTCCCCTTTGGGCATGATGAGAGGATTCCTGCAGCGTTTTGCAAGAGGTAATTATGACCCTCTCCCAGTCTCTGGTCAACTTCCCTCCCTGGCACAAATTGGCCTCTTTGAAAGCGGGTATCCATTTCAAGGATATGCATGATGTGATTTTATAATTGGTATGGGAAATTGGGGTCAAGGGAGTCCGGCGAAGATGAAAAGCTCAGACTGTATCTGTGAAGCTTCCACGGACAGGAGGACAAACAATTTGATTTCCCTTTGTTCGCAGGGGTTGTGAGGATGCTTCTGGATTCCCAAGTCAAGTTCATGACTTATTCATAAACATACGTTTAACTGATGTAACGTTAGAGACAGCTCTCTGAAGCCAACACACGTGTGATAACGTCCTCCCAACGGGGTGGGTTCTACTTAATTTTGCTGGTGCTGGCAATGCGTGCGTATTATTTTGACTGGGAACGTATTATTAGTGAGGATGGCCCTACATCCTCCATGTAATAATACATGCTTGCCCTTTAGAAGGCAATCAAATAAATGTGACAGTAGCCACGTGTGTTACTGTCCTGAAAGAGGTGTCCTGGGACATGGGGAAGGCTATCTCCATAATGAAATCAAGGAATATTCCCTTCCCAGCCTAGTGTTCTCTCTGACTCATTTTATTTTTATTATTTGTAGTTTTTGAGACAGGGTCTCACTCTGTCACTCAGGCTAGCGTGCAGTGGCACGATCACAGCTCACTGCAGCCTCCATCTCCAGGACTCAAGCGATCCTCCCGCCTCGGCTTCTTGAGTAGCTGGAACCATAGACGCATGCCACCATGCCTGGCAATTTTTTTTTTTTTTTTTTTTTTTATAGAGATGAAGTTTCATCATGCTGTCCAGGCTGCTCTCCAACTCCTAGGCTCAAGTGATCCTCCTGCCTTGGCCTCTCAACGTGCTGGGATTACAGACATGAGACACTGCACCTGACTCCTGATTCATTTTAACTCATAAAACTTTGAATATGCAGTTGTGTTTAATTATCTTTTCTGTGTTTTCTGTGACAGGTTTTCTGGACTTGACCAACAAAAGGGGCTCATATAGTCACATTCCCTGTAGTTATTTTTTATTTTCCGGAAGATTAGGAGGCAGAAGAAATGTGGGAAAGATATTGAGGAGGAAGTTTCAGTTAATACACACTCACATGCAAGCCCAGCCCCTGCAGCTCATATCCTTCACTTTGCTTTGAGTGACAGATGGTGGTGACTTGTCACAGTGCTCTTAGTCTGAGGGGGGCCAGGTGGGGTCACACTGCACAGGGAGCACAGAATGGGAGCATGGGGCCTGGGGAGAGCCTTCATCCCTCCCTGCACCAGCCTGATGGAGAGGAGATGAGACAGGCCAGGAGGAGGTCAGGTGGTGGCTGCAGATTAGGAAGGACCTGGTAGGATTTTATTTGGGTTTTGGCTTTAATTCTGGGTGAGAGTGGAAGTCCAGGGAGGATTCTGATCTGAGGAGTGACAAGCTGACATTTGGACGCCATCATGGTGTCTGCTGAGCCAGGGTCAGAGTGTCAGGGCCCAGGTAGAGCAGGGCAGGGCTGGCACAAGTGTGTATGTGGTGGTGCAAGGGGAGGGTGATGAGGGGATGGTGATGGGGGTGGTCTGCAGACTCTGGAGATGCTTTGAGGCTAGAGCCAACAGGATTTCCTAATGGATGGTCAGTGGGTGGGAGAGAATGAAGAAAGTTGAAGATGGATCTGGATTTTATTTTGTTTGTTTTCGTTTGAGCAATTCTCGTGAATGGAATTGTCATTAACAGCATAGGAAAGACTATGAGAGAAGCATGCTTGGCAGGGACAATAAAGGAATAGCATTTCAGCTTTGGGCAGGTTAAGTTTGAGATGACAGTCAGATATCCCATGAAAGAGGCCATGCGGTTGGTTGGGTAAAGGGGTGTGAGTTCATCTGGGCATGGTGGCTCGTGCCTGCAATCCCAGCACTTTGAGAGGCTGAGGTGGGCAGATCACCTGAGGTCAGGAGTTCGAGGCCACCCTGCCCAACATGGCAAAATCCCATCTCTCCTAAAAATACAAAAGTTAGCCAGGTGTGGTGGTGGGTGCCTGTAAACTCAGCTACTTCAGAGGCTGAGGCAGGAGAATCACTTGAGTCCAGGAGGTGAAGGTTGTGGTGAGCTGAGACTGTGTCACTGCACTCCAGCCTGGGCAACAGAATGAGACTCTATTTCAAAACAACGACAACAACAACAACAACAACAACAACAACCAGGTGTGAGTTCAGGGGAGACGTCGGGAATCATCAATGAGAAGGGATGGGGTCTAGAGAGAACAGGGCAGAGGTAGTGGTCTGCATCAGAAAGCAAGCTAGCAAAACAAGGTTGGGGTGGTGAGGAGAAGCCAGCTTGGACATGGAGGTGGCTCTCTGGAGGAGAAGCAGGGCAGGGTCTTGTCTGTAAGCTGAGGTCAGAAGGAGAGATATTTCAAGGA
>NW_012114766.1:6028553-6031317 GCF_000951035.1 Colobus angolensis palliatus | reverse complement strand
CTGTAAACTCAGCTACTTCAGAGGCTGAGGCAGGAGAATCACTTGAGTCCAGGAGGTGAAGGTTGTGGTGAGCTGAGACTGTGTCACTGCACTCCAGCCTGGGCAACAGAATGAGACTCTATTTCAAAACAACGACAACAACAACAACAACAACAACAACAACCAGGTGTGAGTTCAGGGGAGACGTCGGGAATCATCAATGAGAAGGGATGGGGTCTAGAGAGAACAGGGCAGAGGTAGTGGTCTGCATCAGAAAGCAAGCTAGCAAAACAAGGTTGGGGTGGTGAGGAGAAGCCAGCTTGGACATGGAGGTGGCTCTCTGGAGGAGAAGCAGGGCAGGGTCTTGTCTGTAAGCTGAGGTCAGAAGGAGAGATATTTCAAGGAGGAATAGCTGTGTCCAAGCTACTGAGGGGGCCATGCAGGAGAAAACTGACAAGCCACTGCTGAGTTTAGGCAGCGATGGGTCATTGAGCACCATGGTGAGAGACTCAGGGAGGTGGTGGGAGAGAAATGCTGATGGAAAGGGGTTTAAGAATGACCAGGAAAGATTTGAAACAAAGGGAGCAGATGATTCTTTTTCAGGAGTTATATTGTGAAGGAAAAAGAGAGGAGGTTGTAGCTGGAGGGGATAAAGGTTATGAGTTTTGTTTTGTCTACTTTCCAAGATGGGAGAAAACCTCAACACTATTATAGACCAATAGGAATAATCTGGGAGAGAGAAAAAATTATGTCAAGAGTGCGATGAGAGAGTTGCTGGGCAGTTTTCTTCAGGGTCATGAGAAGAATGGGATTCAGTGAGTGCCTACATGCAGGGTCCCTGAGAAGGGAGGGGGAACCTGGTGGTGAGTGTCTGTGGCTCCTACAGGAGGGAGAAGACGTCAGGTCTTTCTGAACTGGCTCCTCGGTTTTTTCCTCCTCCATCAGCTAGTATCAGTTCACTGGGATGCTGGGCTCCTGAAGTGGGACCATCAGGAGACACGTCCCTGCCTGAAATTTGGGAATTGTTTTAGGAGAGGGAGAAGAAAACTTGTCAACAAAAGAACACAAGGAAACAAGGCATGTGAGTGAGTGTGCATGTGTGGTGTGCACGTGAGTGTGGGATGCAGGGACAGGCCCCATAGTCCAGAAAATGTAAGAGGCTAAGAAACCCCACGTGAGAGTCTACGCAAGGTGTTATCTATAGACTAAACCTTAAAAAAGCCTCCATTTCTATGGTGGAAATATCTGGCCACCTTAGAAAATGGTGGAAGGATAGTGGGCTATGGGATTTCTGTGTCAAATTAATAAGAATAAAGGAAAATGAGACACGTTTTTGATCTGTATTCCACTTTGGAGTGCTCCTTTGGTTCTCAGTGGTCTAGGTGTGTGGAGCACAGCCTCAAAGACAAATAGGCATTTACGCAGGACACGGTCCCTGAGCAGACTCAAGCTCTACCAGGAACCTGTGGGGATCCCGGTCATAGTTTGATATTAATATACAGTTTCCTGACTTTGATGGTTGTGCCATGGTTATATAAGACAGTGTCCCTGTTCTGAGAAAATATATGGAAATATTCAGGGTTAGAGTGTCTTGTACGGTGTGGGAAAAATAGAGACACTGGTAAAGCAAATGGGACACAATGCAATATTATGGTTATATTTTTGCTAATTTTCTCTAGGTTTGAAACGTGATTGAAGTTGCTGAGTGGGCCGGGCCTGGGATGGGTCTGTTTTCCAGGCTCTGCCTGGGCTTCCAGAGCTTCACGAAACTCCCATCCCTCCAGCAGCCGATGGAGCGTGCTTGGGGTGGGAGGTGCAGTCTCTGTCAACCCACTTCCCCATTTTTAATACAAACAATTGATGCTTTCTCAATATTGGGTGAAGATCATTGTGCAAGCAACAGTAAGACAGGCCTTCTACCCCTTCTTCAGCTCAGACTGTGACTCCCAATCCCTGCTCTGTGGGGTTTCTGTGGCTATCCTGCCCACCCTGTGTATTGGTATCTTTTCCAAGTGTGGACGATTACACAGCTCTGCTGTGTGGAACCGTCACTCCTGATGGCTTCTTACTCTGAGGAAGAAACACCTCTCACGGTCGCACTGTCTTCCACTGCCTTCCCCCTTTAAGAAGGTCAGGTGTACCAGTATCTTGGACCGATGTTTCTGCTGGAGTTTGGAGTGAAGCTCTGCAGAGTAGAAGATATTGATGGGCTTTGTAATTACTAGGAAGATATGAGATAAGATTGGTAACTTAAATTTATTTAGAAATTCATCACTGTAGAATTATTGGACATAATCCAAACAAATTCTTACATGAAATTACACATTTGGTTGGCCTATGTAATCTTTAGAATGAAGGAATATTTTGTTATGCAATTCTCGGTTTATCCTGAAATTCTGCCCCCTGTACTTTGGATCTGCCTCTACACATTGGGTTTGAATAGAATCGAGTAGGACTGCTACGTTGTCTGAATTTATCCTACTTTATGTAATCGAAGGTTAGAAGCTTTTAAATGCACCATGGAAATAGGTGCACATTTCTATAGAATAAAGCTTCTCCAGAGAGCTTTCTAATGAAGCCACATGGTTGGCATATAGTAGATGCTAAAATATTTGTGTTTTATCCTAGGTTTCTATCTGATTTTCAAGAGAACTAGACAGCAAGTGATTACCTTTCTGTCTACTGCTTAAGTATGGGTTATACAGAACAAGCTTCTGGGGCTTAATTTAATAAAAGCCAATAAACAACATTATGGACTAACGGTAGCAAATAATAATAATATAAT
>NW_012114766.1:6027193-6028338 GCF_000951035.1 Colobus angolensis palliatus | reverse complement strand
GTGCAATAGCAGCACAATCATGTAGGTATACTACAAACACTACTTCCTAGTAGAGAAGGCTGAGGCCTGCACGTTAAGTCTGCAAGCTGGTAAATGGTAAACTAGGATTCAAATTCAGGGGCTCTCTTTCCAGGGTCTGGGATCTTAGTTACTAACCTACCTTCTCTGAGTGGCAGTCTATAGACTGGACAATCTTGTGGACACAGTAGGTAGTCACAGATGATGGGGGGAAGCTACGGATGTTAGGTGACATTTCTGGGTAGCCAAGTCCTGCTCAGATGAGTGGAAGAGACCTAAAAGAGGCGTGTGTTTGGTTAGACAGGTGGACCCAGGCTACTGGTGGTCCAGGGTCAGCACTGAGTGGAGACTGGCGCTCAGTGGAAGTCTGTGGTGGTTATGGTAATGACTATTGTATATTACGATCCTCCCTGGCTCTGTAGAATTCTCTCCTCGCCTACCTTTGAAGTAGAGTGGTGGGCATGGGACTGGGTTCAACCAATCAAATGTGAGTTTGCTTTTAGAAGAAGCTTATTAGTAAACCTCCTCCTATTCTCTTTCCTCTGACTCAGACACTTGATTTTCCAGAAAGCATGGACTCCATCAGCCTCGGTCTAGAAGCAAGGATCAGGAAAGGTAAGCCCTTTCAGTCTCCATTCCTACCCAAGATGGAGATGTGGTCGGAGCAAAACACAAAACTTGTTGTCTGAGCCCACTGAGAGTTTGGGATTGTTTGTTACTGAATGAACTTAGCTATCCTGACTGATACTCAGCCCACTGTCCTCTGAGAGGAAGCATCTCCACACCTAGTCCAAGCAGAACTGGGGTGTGAGAAAATAAATGGAGAGTTTTCATGTCTGATCCGAAGTGCTTGATTAGTTGTCAGGTATAACATCCTCGGCTTTTTATTTGAGCATAGAATCGGGATTAACGGGTACTGATCCTGGTGTGACCATTACAGACTCAAGCACTTGCTGAAACCCTCAGGAGCCTTAATGAGATGAAGAATCAGAATTGTGCATGATATGGGATGAACTCATGAGACAGGGAGAATGATCTTGTAAGGTTACTCAGAAACCCTCTCTCCTCTCCTTTCCTCTCCTCTCCTCTCCTCTCCTCTCCTCTCTTCTCCCCTCCTCTCCCCTCCT
>NW_012114766.1:5973163-6026659 GCF_000951035.1 Colobus angolensis palliatus | reverse complement strand
AACTCCTGATCTCAAGCAATCCATGCTCCTTGGCCTCCCAAAGTGCTGGGACTACAGGCGTGAGCCACCTCGGCTGAGCAGAAACTTTTCTTTTGAGGTTTGACTTGAACTCCTCAGATGGGACTGGAAAGTTGCTGCACTTCCTTACTCCCCAAGAAAGCCAGATTTCATTTTGTGGAACAAGTGAGAGGAGACCACGCCCTGCTGGATGTCTCAGAGGCCTTTCACTCACGGGGTCACGGATGACTCTGTAAATCCTCTCAGAAGCCAGCCTGGCTGCGATGATACGTTGCGGCTGGGCAAACAGACCCATCATGGACTTAGAGAGTGGATTTCGGGGACTGCGAGGCATTGTGCCTGGCTGCCACGTCACGCTGCCTTCATTGTGGGCAGATGCAGGTGCAGGAGCAAGGTGACTGCCTAGCTGCAGGCGTGACCATCCACTTCAGGGGAAGGCCTGCCTCGGCTGTCCTGAGCCAGACAAGCAAGGCTTATTCAGGGGACTGTTGGAGCGTTTGTGGCCCCTCCCACCAGGTATAAAATGATCCACTTTCACCCAACATGGAGGAGGTGAGTCACAGAGGTCCCTGGAATCCTGTGCCAGCGGCGGTCAATGGGAAAGCCAGGATATGTGCAACCCCAGCTTACGTGTGATGATTTCCTCATTTTACAACACTCAGTCTGACGTGAGTTCAGTGGAAGAAGACGAGAAATGGGAAAGCCGCAGGGAAGCTGATGTGTTCACCTTGTGAAAGGCCGCCGGGGCCCCGCAGCGGAGGCGGCTGCTGGGGAAGGGAGGGGGCCGGCGTGTAGGCCCAATGTCTCCTCGGTGTGACCCAGAGAATGCAGGTATCATGGATGAAGATGGGTCAGGGAGGGAATGTGTGTGCCCCAGGTCAGGGGCTATGTTTATTCTGTCCACTCTGTCATCAAGCTCCCAGCACAGTGCCAGGCCAATATTTGATAGTCAATATTTGTTAAATATATTAAAATAAATGAATAAATGAGTGCATGAACAAATGACATGGGGGTGGCTGTGGGATGCTGACTGCAGGATCTGCCACTCAAGAGTGAGGTCTTGGCTGGAGAGAGAGAGTTCCAGTTCATCTAGAGCAAAGTGCTGGGAGCACATGCCGTCTTCGGGACAGGCAGCACAGCACAGATGGAAACACATTCTGCTTTTAGAAAGGGAAGCGGGATTTTCAGGAGAGAGCATAGGCTGCTCATCTCTATGGCCAGTGAAAGCCCTCAATAGTTTGATTTTAAAACATCACTTACTGTTTGCGATTTGTCCCCTGAACACTCTCTGAGGCATAAAGTTGAAATTGTAGTCTGGGCGCGGTGGGTTGCCTGTAATCCCAGCACTATGGGAGGCCGAGCCAGGCAGATCATTTGAGATCTGGAGTTCAAAACCAGCCTGGCCAGCATGGTGAAACCCTGTCTCTACTAAAAATACAAAAAAATAGCCGGCAGTGGTGGTACATGCCTGTAATCCAAGCTACTTGGGAGACTGAGGGCAGGAGAATTGCTTGAACCTAGGAGGTGGAGGTTGCAGGGAGCCGAGATGGTGCCACTGCATTCCAGCCTGGGTGACAGAGCGAGACTACATCTCCAAAAAAAAAAAAAAAAAAAAGTTGTAATTGTAAATAGGGATTCAATCTCTGATTTGCACCTAGTTTAGTTTTCAGGCAAGAAAAATAATGATCACTTAAGAGATATAACCATGATTGCCTGGAATTGAAGTGGCTGTTTATTTTTCAGAATGCCATCATTTCATCAGGCAGTTTTTACTTTCCTTCAAATGCGTGTGTTTCTTCTGTGAAGTTTGAGGGGATAATGCAGCTCAGTGCTGCACAATGCGTTTGTTTTTCTCTTTCATTGAAAGCTTTTGCTGTCATAGTTGAAAATCAGCTCAGACGGACACTGCAATTTGCTAAAATCAATATAATTAGAGAAAAAAATTGATGTACTGAGAAGAGTTCAATGGAAGGAACTGTTGAGCATGATTGAAATGCCTAATGAGCTGTGTGTCTTCAAAGTCTAGGATTTGAACCACAGTGAAACCTGGACTTTTGTAATGGAAATTTTACGTTAACGCTTAGTTCCTCCACGGCAGAGCAATACTTGAAACAAATCTGGATCTGGAGTTATATCCCTTTCAAAGGGCGGTTCATGCTGCACACCATGACACCAAAATGTCATACTCACACCTAATTTCTTCACGTTATTAACGTTTACCTCTATGGCTATGGTAGGGTGTGAAACTGTTAAATTCTTTTGAGTCCCAATTGGTGCTTTTAACAGTTGAATTTTCCCGGGTGTTTCTCTAGGTCTTTTGCAGAAGTCACTACTTCCTTTCTGAGATGGGAACTTGGAGGTCGGCGCAGGGAGCAGTCTGTGTGATGTGATCTGGCTTTGCGTCCCCAGCCAAATCTCACCTGGAATTGTAATAATCCCCAAGTGTCCAAAGCAGACCAGGTAGAAATAGTTGAATCATAAGGGTGGTTTCCTCCATTCTGTTCTCATGATAGTGAGTGAGTTCTCACAAGATCTGATGGGTTTGGGGCCTCCCGCTTCGCTTGGTACCCATTCTCTCTCTTGCTGCTCTGTGAAGACATGTCTTCTGCCATGATTGTAAGTTTCCCGAGGTCTCCCCAGCCATGCAGAACTGTGTCAATTAAACCTCCTTTTTTTTTTTTTGAGACAGAGTTTCACTGTTGTTTCCCAGGCCAGAGTACGATGGTGCAATCTCAGCTCATTGCAACCTCTGCATCCCAGGTTCAAGCGATTCTCCTGCCTCAGCCTCCCGAGCAGCTGGGATTATAGGCACCTGCCACCACGCCCTGCTAACTTTTTGTACTTTTAGTAGAGACTGGCGTTTCACCATGTTGGCCAGGCTGGTCTTGAACCCCTGACCTCAAGTGATCTGCCCGCCTTGGCCTCTCAAAGTGCTGGGATTACAGGCGTGAGCCACCACATCCAACCCCCTTTTCTTTATAAATTACCCAGTCTCGCTATTTCTTCATAGTAGGATGAGAACAAACTAATACACAGTGTTTAAGCAAAGATTTTGGTTTGTGCACAGAAAAGCAAATCATGTGTTGTTTGTGGCTGGAACATCATTTATCATATGGATAACTAGGCTTTGTCCTGTAAAGCCCCTGATTCTGTCTGAGGCCCAGGATTTTGGCTTGAAGAGTTCGTGGGAGCTGGGTGCAGTAGCTCATGCCTGTAATCCCAGCACTTTGGGAGGCTGAGGCAGGCAGATCACTCTAGGTCAGGAGTTCAAGACCAGCCTGGCCAACATAGGGAAACCCAATCTCTACTAAAAATACAAAAATTAGCCGGGCATGATGGCGGGTACCTATAATCCCAGCTACTTGGGAAGCTGAGGCAGGAGAATCACTTGACCCCAGGAGGCAGAGGTTGCAGTGAGCTGAGATGAGATCGTGTCACTGCACTCCAGCCTGGGAGACAGAGTGAGACTCCCTCTCAGAAAAAAAAAAAAAGAGTTCATGGGGCCTCGTTTTTAGAGCATCCTATAGGCAGTGAGAGGCAGGGAACAGGAAGTCTGCTGGCATGGGAGAGATGATCAGTCTCTGCTTCTCAGGAGCTGCGTAAAGAGGTTCACTGAATGAACCAGAACTTTTAATGGAATAAATTTTCTTAGCGGGAAATCACAGCCAAAGAGGTGGGGAAAATCAGGAGGGAATAGGCTTTGAGCCAGGCAGCGGTGGAGGCAACCTGGCTCCGCACAGATGGGGACCCTTAGCTGCTGCTCCACCTACCCACTGCCTTGTCTTCTTGTAGGAAGGGATGATGAGGCCTCCCCATGTGGCGATTGGGAAGACAAATGGGACATCATATTTTAACAGCGTTGAAAACAAGGCAGCATCCCTGTAGTGGGTACAAGCCGGCTTCTTATCCGGCTTCTCACCACCAACACACACGACTATAGTCCTTGGCTTAGACTTCACCCTGGAACGCTCTGGAGGGTTTTAGAGAATTTAGATATTCATAGACATAAGGAATATAAGCAAATGACTGCAACTGTGCTGTGGGAAGTGAATTAGAGTTAGCAATCACATACACATTCTCCCACACACCAGCCTGATGACCACGCGCCGGGAAGCTGGTATCTCCCTCCGCCTTCAGCGTCTCCACATCAATGGTCTTGACTAAGGGTGTCTACGCGGAACAGCACCGCCTTCCTTCTTGAAACCTGCTGGGCTTATTTGTGGTTTCTGTACTGCTTTGTGCTGCTTCTGCTTCTTGTTTTCAAGGCACTTTAATAGAGTTGGCAGAAACTTCCAAGCAGTTGCGATTTCTCAACGTTGGGATTTTAAGCAAGTGTTTTTCTCAATCGATTTCAAAGGAGGGTTCACCTCCTTTGAACACACTCTGTATGGCCACAGTGCTAGATGCTTCTTATCCAGGACGCCTCAATTCTGTCCGTGTATGACCTGTTTCTGCAGTGGGTTGCTCTGTAAGGGCTGCTGTGCTTCACCCTGCTGCCTTGGTTTTCTGCTCATGATTCAGTGGTGGATGTGGCTTCTGCGTCAAGTCGTCTTGTTTTGAGACGGAGTTTCACTCTTTTCACACAGGCTGGAGTGCGATGACACTTGGCTCACTGTAACCTCCGCCTACCCGGTTCAAACGATTTTCCTGCCTCTGCCTTCCAGGTAGCTGGCATGACAGGCGCCCGCCACCATACCTGGCTAATTTTTGTAATTTTAGTAGAGATGGGGTTTCACCATGTTGATCAGGCGGATCTCGAACTCCTGAGCTCAGGTGATCCACCCACCTTGGCCTCCCAAAGTGCTGGGATTACAGGTGTGAGGCACTGTGCTCAGCCTGTCATTTTTGATAATAGTACATTTCAGGTTATGTTGGAAGTGAGAAGGGTCTTTTATGGAGCAGAAACATAGTTGTGGGACCTTGATAAGCGGTGTCACTAAACCCTGCTGTAACTCACACGGACTTGCCATCGGCATGTCAGCTGCAGGAGGGCATCTGCTGCCTGGCCTATGCCAGTGGTGCTTTGGTAATCGTGTTGGAGAAGCTGGTGATGAATCCGAGGAAGATGCTGTGGTCACTGTGGTCCCATGAGTGCTCAGGACCCAGTCTCCCTCCTCTGCACAGATCTTATGTAATCCTGCCAAAAATCATATAATGCAGGCATTCATTTCACAATGAAAAACTCAAGAGAAGTATAGGTTACATTGCTTGTATGTGGACAAGCTGAAATTTGGACCCAGATATGACAGGGGGCAAAGGGCTTGTTCATTCAATTCACCTCACTCTACCGTCTTTTCCTGTAAAGGAGTAACTTTTTTCATTCATTTTTCCCCATTACTTCCTCTTCTGATTCTTCTTTAGTTTTAATTTTATAGCTAGATATTTTGATCTTGATTAAGCTCTAATATTAACCATGCTACTGGAGTATTTTAAGCACAGAGCCCTGGCATTTCTTTGGGTATGGGTCAGGTGGGTGGGTGTTATGGACTGAATGTTTGTATCCTCCCCCCTCAACTTCATCTGTTGAAATTCTAACCCTCAATGGAGAGGTAGTAAGAGGTGGAACCTTTGGGAGGTGAATAGGTCAGGAGGGTGCAGCTCTCATGAGTGGGATTAGTGCCCTTATAAGAGAAGCTAGGAGATCATGCTTCTCTCTCTGCCACATTAGGATACAGTGGGAAGGTGGCTGTCTAGAAGCCAGATATCAGATCTGCCAGCACCCTGATCTTGGACTTCCCAGTCTTCTGAATCTTGAGAAGTAACTATTTGTTGTTTAAGCCACTAAAGTTTTCTGGGATAGTGGCCAGAACTAAAACGGTAAGATGGTATAGACAAGATGGCCACCGAATCAGTCTCCCTCATGGACAACTGTGCCTAACACAATACCCAGCAATAGTCAATACTTCGTAAATGCTGGTTGAATGAACAAAGACATAGATATGAAAGCACCGTCACTACATCAGTCAGTGATTTCAATCCTTTAAAGGTGTCGAGTTTGCATGCTGGTACATTGTCAGGTGTGGCAGGTGTGTTGGATGCTGCAATGATTCCTTCAGTCAAGGCCTCCTTGCCTCAGTTTTGGGGGCAGCCATGCACGGTGTCCTGCTCTCAGCCCCTTCAGAGATCACTGTAGCTGAAGAAAGCCACCTGTCCCCCAGTTCTGCCCTCTCAGATGGCCCTGGGCTGATGGATGCAGGAGTGTGAGCCCCCAGCTTCCAGCCCCACTCTGGACGGCTCCGCAGGGCCCATCCAAGGGCTGAGCCCCCGGTGGTTAACGAGGCTGTTTGGGGCCTGTCTTCCAGTTCAACTTCTGCTCTACCCACTTCTGCCTGCTTTCTTCTCTTCCTCTCCTTAATAAACACCCTACACATCAATAGGCTCGGAGTGGGCTTTCCGGAAACCCAGTCTGGAGCACCAGGTGGCCGAGTACGGGTTGATGTTTTTTGTTTTTTGCTTTTTCTCCCCCCAGCCTTCATAGCTGTCATTCCCAGTGCTGCTATTAGGTGATTGCGTATAAGGAAATGCAATGAATAGGCAGCATTCAGAACACTCGACGTTCTGTAATATGTCCACATAGAGTAAAGATTATTATTAAATATGGATAATTTGCATTCATATATAAACATAAAGCCAAACTTTTCTTTGAAACAGCCGATAAATAAATGGCAATGCCGAGGTACCTCTGAGTGCTTTCTCTTTAGTGTAAGTGAAATTAATCACAGTTGTGCACACTTGATTTGTCTTCGAGTGTGATGTTTCCTGCTTAGACTTTTCTCAGTATATTTTTCTTTAGAATTTCAAAGATGTGGCCATATACAGATAAGAACTTGACGTGCACATTTGCTTTTTGTCCTGTGACACTTGATTCTGAGTTTAATCCAGTTTTATGTTCCAAACATAACAGGATGAAAAATGATATTGCACCCACTCAGCATTGCTATGTGTATCTTTTCAGTGGAAGTGATCAGTTATGTCTCCTTCCGGAGCTTATTCTGTTTATCGACAAACAGTTCCCGCTTGTTCTTTTTCTCTCTGCTTCCTATTCTCTGCTCAGACTACGACAAAGAGCATCACAGGGGCCCTATGATGTGTCTGTATTTGGCTACATGTCAGCATCCTTTCACAGGTTCCCGTGTCTAGAGGGTGGGGATCATGTCCTAATTCTCCTTCCCCAGCAGAGTGCTCAACATGTAACTGGGGATCAGCAACTTTTCCGTCAAGTGGAAGGATGAGGAATGAAGGGTGTTCCGGTGGGTACACGTTGGCTCCTTTGCTCAGCTCAAGCGACCTCTCAAGCCTGTTCTACCTCCCACAGTGGGAAGAGAGGGAAGCGGCACTAGAGTCATGTGTACAATATGGCTCCGTCTTCTCAAATCAGGGATGAACTTCTGCCTATTTCTGGATATGCCAGTGAGGGCAGACACCGAGAAAGGGAAAGAGAATGAGACAGAGAGAGACAGAGACAAGAAGTGGGAGAGGGAAATAAAAAGAGAGGAGAGGGTAAGGGAGAGAAAGGGAGGGAGAGGAGGAGAGAGGGAAAGAGGGAGAGAGAGAAACAGAGGAGAAACGACTGAGATACCAGACAGTGGATTTAGAGTTCCTGGTTCCCATAAGGCTCTTTGTGTGAATCAGAACAAGCTTTTTTCCCACTAGAGAGCTGCATCCCTGTGTGTCCAGGCCTTTTCCACTGGGCTGCATCTTGATATGAATTAGAACATGTTATCTTTAAGTTGGAGATTCTCCACCTCAGCACTATGGACATTTAGGCCAGATAATTCTGCTTTGGGGGCCTGGACTGTGTAGAATGTTTGTAGTCACATTCCTGGCCACTACTCACTAGGTGCCAGTAGCATGTGTGTCAAGTTGTGACAATCAAAAATGTGTTCAGGTATTGCCAAGTGCCTCCTGGAAGGCAAAATTGCTCCCTGTGAGATTCACTCACTTAAGTGAATGTAGCTGAGTGCAGGAGTGCATGGTTTGGAGAAAGGATTGTAGGTGGGTTTTTAGTCATTCCCTGGTGACTTTCTCTGCTCCAGTTGCTCCCTTGGCCAGGTACACTTGTGCAGTGCACAATCTCCACAACTGTACATAGCAGTCCTGCTGGTTCCCATGCATTCCTGTGTCATGGCTGGATCTCTTCCACTGGGTTCTCTGGGACACCCCTGAGTCCTTAAAACAAATGTGCCCTTTATACTTTGACTGTCTCAACTTTAGTTTTATTTGTAAGCAAACAGCCATTGTCCTCTTCTTATCCCTCCATCTCTGTTTATGTTTCATCAGAAATTTCAAAAGGTGCTACTCTGTTTATGTTAGCACAAGTAGCTACTGTCTGTCTTTCGAAACTTTTTGCTAGTGTGAAAGTGTCTGGTTTGAAAGGTGTTACCTGTATTCAACACTCATCAAATCTCTTCTTCAAGGGCCTTTTCTTTTTTCTCTGACCTTTTATTTTTGGACCAAACACATCTAAGACACCATAGAGTGTATCAGTTTCCTTACCAAAATGTGGCGTCATTCACCTTATTAACGCTGTTTGATCTTTGACAAGTGATAAAGATGTGACATGAAACATGTAATTTCTCATAACATGAAGATACTCCAATTAGCATATATGAGACAGGAAAAAATAAAGAGAGTATTTTCTAATTAATTGAGAATCATGCTTAGATTTAGGATGGTGCTTCCCAAACTATCAGGTCTGTAAGTTCACAAGAAAGAATCAGCACCATTTTTAAGTAACAAAATAATATTTTGAACAAGTTATTTTTATTTCTTCTTCTTATTTTAAACAAGTTATTATTGAAAAGGTGATCATGATTGCAGTTTCTCCCTGCAGTATCTGTTGTCAGGCTCACAGGTGCAAAGTCTGAGTGCTAGGTGAGGTTCTACAAGTGTCCAGTCTCTTTTCTATCGAATGAAAAAATCTTTACTCTCAATTCTAGGTTGTCAGGAATGACAGCAATTGTTTGGTGGCTCTGTAATACAGTTTTGGATATTTTATCAAATATGGCCCTGGAAATTATGGAGCATTTTCTTACTCCAGAAAATGTTCAGACACTGAGACAGTAAATCGATGAGCGCCTGTTGCACTCAGAGGCACGCTGAATGTTTGAGCTTTCAAGGTGGCAGGAAGTGAATCCCTAATTCATGTCTCAGCTGCATTTGGGCCTAAAAAGTATTCTTTTTCCGTGTTCGATTATAGTGTTGGAATGTGATTTCTAAAGATGCTCCGTAATATGTCATCACATTTGCTCCAGTGAGAAAAGAAAAGCTCTTCCCGGATCGGCCCTCACCTTGGGTCTCCAGCCACACTGGCCTTTCTGGACCAGCCGTCCTGGGACCTGCTCGCCCCTGCGTGTTTGCACTCATCTCCCCTTAGTTCTCTTTGCATGGCTGGCTCTTGAGCGTCTTCAGATCTGTCTTCAAATGTCGCCTCTCCAGAGAGGCTTTTTCTAAAGTGGTGCCCCTCGGTCACTCTCATTCCCATCACCCTGTTTAATTTCTCCCCAGCATTTCTTGCAATCAGTATTGACTTTGCTGACTTGTTTACTGTG
This sequence comes from Colobus angolensis palliatus, assembly GCF_000951035.1. Lineage (NCBI taxonomy): Eukaryota > Metazoa > Chordata > Mammalia > Primates > Cercopithecidae > Colobus > Colobus angolensis. The sequence goes on along the minus strand of NW_012114766.1, from coordinate 6,017,090 downwards.
TTTTCTCACTAGAAAATAAGATCCCCAAACTTGGGGTTGCATTGCGTCCGCAGCTGTGTTTCCAGTGCCTGGAACACAGTAGGTGCTTGATAGACAAGACTGGATTTCTAAACGGCTGCTTCTTCCCACTAGACAGTATCTTTTAAATCCTGTAAATGTATTTAGATTTTGGTTTCTTCTCAGCCTTTTTTAGATGAAAAACTAATTTTGGATACAGAACATTATTTTGCACTTTTTCTTCCTGAAAAATAATCCTGGTTTATCAGGGAGATGACTACACTCTCTTTGAAAATGATGTGAGGGCTTTGATGGTTTTATGCTGCTCTTTAGAAAAATCTCACAACTTTCAGTTTGCTGGGAAGCAGGAGCACACGGAACATCAGTCCATTAAAGTCCAATTTTCAAATAATTGCTATTGGATTTTTAAAAAATCTTTCTTCCTTTCTTTTTCAATTGTGTGGAAGAAATCACACTTTTGGATGAATTGCCCCAACACATGCAATTTCAAATTCTATGCTCCCATGAAAGTCCTGCTCACAATTGTTACAGGCTGAATTGTGTCCCCCCAAATTTACATGTTGTAGGCCTAATCCCCAATGTGATTTTATTTGGAGGCAGAACCTTTAAGGAGGTAATTTGAGCTAATGGGGTCATGGGCGTGGGGCCCTAAGCAGATAGGACTGATGTCCTTATAAGAAAATAAACAGATATCACTCTCTCCCTCTCTCCATATAAGCACACAGGAAAGACCACGTGAGGACACAGAGAAGGCAGCTGTCTGCAAGCCACGGAGAGGGACTGATGTGGCTTTGCTGTGTCCCCACCCAAATCTCATCTTAGGCTGTGGTTCCTGTGGTCCCCACGTGTGGTGGTGGGACCTAGTGGGAGGTAGTTGAATCATGGGAGCCGTTACCCCGATACTGCTGTTCTCATGACAGTGAATGGGTCTCATGAGATCTGATGGTTTTATGGAGGGCAGTTTCCCTGCACATGCTCTCTTGCCTACTACCATGTAACATGTGACTACTCCTCTTCCTTTGCCTTCCACATTGATTGTGAGGCCTCCTCAGCCATGTGGAACTGTGAGTCAATTAAACCTCTTTCCTTTATACATTACCCAGTCTTGGATATGTCTTTATTAGCGGCGTGAGAACAGACTCATATAGGGGCCTCACTGGAAACCCTGGTGGTACTGAGATCTTGGACTTGCAGCCTCTAGGACTATGAGAAAGTAAGTTTCTGTTTCCTAAGCCACCCAGTCTGTGGTATCTTGCTATGGCAGCCTGTACAGGCCATATCAATGAACATATAATTTTGAATTTTTCAATTCAGTTTTCTATTCTCATCACTAGTTCTGTGCTATATTTTAACGAATGCACTTTGAACCACTCATTTATTTTTTAATTTAGGGATAATGCACAATATAGTACTAAACATCAAATAGTCAACTTCAATGTAAACCGTAACACTCATTTACAAGAAGAGTTGCAAGTTGTCAACAAAAATTTAGCTGATTCCAACTGAGTACATGTGTTACCTTTAGGAAAGTAATGATTCTGAAGATGACATGAGATTTCTGTAAAAACTGTAATTAATGTAGCATTTCAAATGTTTGAAATGGATGTCAAAAATAATTTTATTGCTCTTTCCTCTGAAGCAGAAATGAATTGAAAACCACTTGATGGGGGTCTACATTGCAAAACACAGAGCCTCCTTTCTTTCAAACTTTATGATTTGAGGATATTGACTCCTGATGGGTCAAGAGTCTGAGGGCATGGTGTGTTGGTCTATTCTCACGCTGCTAATGAAGACATACCAAGACTGGGTAATTTATAAAGGAAAGAGGTTTCATTGACACACAGTTCAGCACGGCCGGGGAGGCCTCAGGAAACTTACAATCATGGCGGAAGGGGAACCAGGCACATCCTTCTTTATGTGACAGAAACAAGGAGAAGTGCCGTGTAAAAGGGGGATAAGCCCCTTATAAATCCATCAGAACTCGGGAGAACTCATTCACTGTCATGAGAACAGCATGGAGATAACTGCCCCCGTGATTCAATTACCTCGCACCAGGTCCCTCCCGCAACACACGGGGATTATGGGACGTACAGTTCAAGATGAGATTTGCTGGGGACACAGCCAAACCGTATAAGATGATGAGGGAGCTTGCCTTTAACTGATACTGAGTCCGCACAGGTTTGAAGACACTGGGGTATAGAAGACATGCTGGTGACCTCTGTGTGCCTTATGGAGCCGTGTCGCCCACTTCTTCACCGCGGGCTGTGCCCTAGGAGACTGACCTCTGTTGACTGCATCAAGAATTGCCTTTGTTCTCTCGCCTTGATTGGGTTCAGGTGATAGGAAGTACCTGCAGGAGATCAGAGAAGGGTAGCCTCAACAGGGCCCACACCTACGGTACCCATGTCCTAATCCTTGGAACCTACAAATAATGATCTTATAGGCACCCAAGACTTTGCAAAGGTGATCAGGCTAAGAGTCTTGAGATGGGGTGATTGTCTTGGATGGTCCAGACTGACCCAGTGTCATCACCAGTGGCCTTATCAGAGACAGGCAGGAGGATCAAAGCCAGAGAAGGAGATGTGGTGATTGAGGCAGAGATTGGGTGATTCAGCCATGAGTCCAGAGGGCCTGGCCACCTGTAGAAGCTGGAAGCAGCAAGGTGCAGACTCTTCTCTGTGTTCTTCAGGAGAAAACAGCTCCAGTGACATCCGAATTTTAGCCCCGTAAGACTCATTTTGGACTTCTGACCTTCAGAACTTTAAGAGAGTTTGAAAAATACATCACAGACCTTTGGAACGTGTTTGAAGTGGCAAACAATCTCATTCTCTTTTCTTTTTAGCTTTTCACCTTAGGAAGGAGGTTGCTTCACTTTTTGAAATGGAATTGTTTCTGTTGTTTTCCTAAACCTGGAGAGTGAAGGAAGCCATCCTCCAGGAGTCAAGACAAACTTTGGACGTAATTCCTGTTCAAGTAGCTTCTCTCTCTATAGGAAGGTAATATAACGGAAACGTTTGTCCTGCTACTAACGCAGACATTTCCGTTGTTTTAAGCTGTTAACTATTTTGGTAAATTCTTACAGGCAATAGGGAGCTAATTGAAGGGGGAGCAAGAATGAGATGAAGAAGCTTGTCCTCCCTCCTCCCATGCTCCCTGTGGGTGGCGTCTGATATGGTTCAGGTCTGTGTCCACGCCCAAACCTCATGTGGAATTGTAACCTTCAGTGTTGGAGGTGGAGCCTTGTGGAGATGATTGGATCACGGGGGTGTATTTCTCATGAATGGTGCTGTCCTTGCGATAGTGAGCTCTTGTGAGATCTGGTTGTTTGAAATTGTGGGGCACCTCCCTCCTCTCTCTCTTGTTCTGCTTGTGTCATGTGAGGTGCCTGTTCCCCCTTCACCTTCTATCATGATTGTAACTTACCTGAGGCCTCCCCAGAAGCCAAGCAGATGTCAGCACTATGCTTCTTGCACAGCCTGCAGAACTGTGAGCAAATTAAACCTCTTTTTTAAAACACATTACCTGGTCTCAGATACTTTTTGTAGCAGGTGAGAATGCCCTACTACAGCACCACTGAGCTGCGCACATCTCTGTCCTTCCTCTCACTTCCCTTCAGGCCCAGGGGTGGGAAAGAAAAACTCTCTACCTGCCCCACCCTTGCAAACAGAATTTCTTCTACACTTCCCTCATTTTATAGCAATTTGAATTTGCCATTGTTTCCTGCTGAGCTGCTATGAGGAGTGGCAGCAAGGAAGCCAGGATAGGACTCTGTGGCAGATGAGCTTGCACAGTAGCCTCTGCTCTCTGGCCAGGGTCTGCCTTTTTAACTGAATCCCTTCTGGGCCCTAATGAGAACGAAATTCTTCCCCCAACTGATGACATTCCTCAAGCCCCAGTGCTGTGGTTGCTATTTCAAAGGGTCAAATTTTGTTCATGTGGAGAACATTTCTCATTGATTTCCAAGGGTTAACAGTGGGGAAGACAGAGTGAAGAAGATGGAATTAAAACACTGTCATGAGAAGTTAAAGATGTGCTATAAAATGTATCAGAAAACTTAAGAAAACTTAAGAAAATGCACTCTTCTCATGTTTTTAAAAACCATGCTTAACGAACTCTTACTCTGAGTATCCTATGAATTTTTTTTTTGTTGTTTAAAAACAAGGCTGGGCGCGGTGGCTCAAGCCTGTAATCCCAGCACTTTGGGAGGCCGAGACGGGTGGATCACGAGGTCAGGAGATCAAGACCATCTTGGCTAACACGGTGAAACCCCGTCGGTACTAAAAAACACAGAAAACTAGCCAGGCGAGGTGGCGGGCGCCTGTAGTCCCAGCTACTCGGGAGGCTGAGGCAGGAGAATGGCGTAAACCCGGGAGGCGGAGCTTGCAGTGAGCTGAGATCCAGCCACTGCACTCCAGCCTGGGCCACAGAGAGAGACTCCATCTCAAAAAAAAAAAAAAAAATGGTTTTTTTTTTTTTTTTTGGTCATCCAGGCTAGAGTGCAGTGGCGCATCTTGGCTCACTGCAACATCTACCTGCCAGGTTCAAGCAGTTCTCCTGCTTCAATCTCCTGAGTAGCTGGGAATACAGGCACAAGCCACCACACCCAGCTAATTTTTGTATTTTTGCTGGAGATGGGGTTTCACCGTGTTGGCCAGGCTTGTCTTGAACTAATGACCTCAAGTGATCTGCCTGCCTTGGCCTCCCAAAGTGCTGGGATTACAGGCATGAGCCACTGTGCCTGGCCCAAAAACAATTCTTAAGGTAAAGAAACTCTTATTCTGAGTATCCTCTTAATGTTTTGAACTTTTGGAAATAGCACAAAAAACTCTTTGGAGAAGGGGAATAGGATCTCTGTGGAAGGAGAAGAAAGTTTGAGCAAACTATCCAATGGGAAGCCATGAGGTGACAATTTCTCTTTTCTTATTCCATGGCTATTTTGTGGCTATGCACTGGCCAGGTAGTGTCAGTAATGTAATCCTCTGCTGTCATTTAATGGTAATTTAAAGTTTCACGCTAAATTTTCTGGTAATGTTTGAAAAATACATCACTGACCATTAGAATGTGTTTTAAGTGACAAAACGATCTCGTTCTCTTTTCTTTTTAGCTTTTCACCTTGGGAAGGAGTTATCTTTTTATTTGAAAAGGAATTGTTTTTTGTTATTTTCCTAAACCTGGAGAGTGAAGGAAACCATCCTTGAGGAGTCAAGATAAACTTTGGATGTAAGATCTGTTGATCTAAAGTAGCTTCTCTCTCTCTGAGACAGTAATGTAAACAAAGCGTTTGTCCTTCTGCCACTAATGCAGTTCTGCCATTTGTAGTGGTCCGGGCTCCCTGTGGGTGGAATGTCTCACTGGGCGTTGTGAGAAGAGGAGAGCGGGATTCTGATCCAGGCGCTGCTGCTGGAGGCTCCCGACACCTGCACATCGTCACTTAACATGCAAGCGCTGTCCATGGTCACTGTCACTTTTCAGTGCATGGTGTAATTGGTATTTCATGACTGTAATAGAAAAAAAATGCTCTAGTGTCTGTGCGGATGATTGAATAGAAGAGAAACCTACTCTGTGCTTATAACACAGGGTTGTGCTTGTCCCTTCTTCCCTTCCAGCTGAGTGGTCACTGGGTCACAGAATTCCACCGGGAATGGGAAGAGCCTCTGGAGCAGCATCAAAGTCCTGCCCTCTGCATTCTGTGGTTGGAGTGAGTTGGGTGAGTGGAGCCAACCCAGACATTGGGATGGGGCAGAGTAGGGTCCGCAGGCTGGCTCTGCCCCACCCAGTGGGCAGGGATAGGTGCTCTGGGTGGGAACTCTGCAGACTGAGTTCCTTCACTCCTCAGGCTCCTGTCACCTTGCTCTCGGCCACTGCTGCAGGCGAGCATTGGGCAGGCGGATTTCTCACAGGAGACAAGACAATTTCAAAGGCTTGGTTGCTGTCTATCCTGTCACCCCCATGCAGTCACAGGATGAGCTTTTCTTAATCGTTTGGCAAAATAAAATTTAACTCTCAAAAATAAAGGTCTGATGCTGCCTATGAACAGCTGTATATTTCATCCTTAATGCTTCTGTCTTTTTTTTTTTTTTTGAGACATGGTCTTGCTCTGTTGCCCCGGCTGGAATGTAGCAGTGCAATCATAAATCGTAGCTCACTGCAGCCTCAAACTCGTGGGCTCAAGTGATCCTCTGATGTTAGCCGCCCAAGTAGCTGGGACTACAAGAGTGCACCACCATGCACACTTTTATTTTATTTTAAAAATTTTTTTAAGGGATGAAGTCTCACTATGTTACCCAGGCTGGTCTGGAACACCTGAGTATAAGGGACCCTCGCCTTCAGCCTCCCAAAATGTTGAGATTACAGGCCCGAGCCACCATCCCCAGCCCTATATATATAAAAACTTCGGGACTGTGATCCATCTCCTAAAATCAGGGTAGAGTAATTTTTAAACCCACTCTCCTGTATTCTGCATATCAGCTTTAGTTTCTTTCTCTTGCTGAGCCCTCTGCATTCTCCAGGATTGTTTTATTCTCTCAATAAACACAGCCATTTCCTTGAACAGGGGAGGTAATACCTGCATAAGTCTATGTACAGTATGTAGCAAACCATGTGAGTAATTCCTAAACTATTTTGCTTTGCAATCATCAAGGGTTTGAAAACCCTAGTTGAGAATTGGCCCTCTGGTGCCTCACTCTCTCAGCTCGCTCTCTCCCTCTTCTCCATTTTCTTTGCTGCTTCGTGCTTCCCTCCATCTTTGTTATGTGTCTCCTTCTTTCCTAATTATTTTGCCTTGAAATGCTGCTTTATAAAATATGGTTCCTGACTTCTCAAGTGTTCCATATTAAAGTTATGCTAAGTCCCGTATCTTGGTGGCAGCGCATCAGTCTTTCCTCTGCGAAGTCCTTGCTGACATATCCTTTTTGTCCTCTACTCCAACGTCTGCTCTGCAAGAGCCGTCTGGCTGCAATGCCTCGTGCCAAGCTGCTTTGAAATCGTTTCTGAAAACTTACCATTTTGCTGAAAATGTCTTTCTCTAGTGGAGTCTCCAGTGACAGATGGTCCGTTTCAGTATTTTCCTGCCCACAAAAAATCCCAATAGTCATAGAAAAGGAATGTATACCTTTGTAAGGAGCATTTCGGGTGGGCTTTCTAGGGTTGGTTTCTTTGCTTGTCATTTCCTGCTAGAAGTATGTTAGATGGAGGCTGCGTCCTATAGAGCTGTGTTTTGCATAAAGTCTCATCAACTGTCAGCATCATGACTTAAAATGCGATAATGAGATAGAGACATTTAAGTTCCAGATTGCTCAGACAGTGCGGAGTCGATCATGCCTGCCTAGCTGTCCAATTCAAGCATGCATGCCGGCACGTGTGTGTCTCTTTCAGCGTTCTGAGTTGGATGACAATTTTACTTTGGATGGATTTTATGATTTACATAGAATTATATACATCTTCTATAAAGTCTTTTGCCCAAGTTGCGTTGAGACTCTCAGAAGGGTGATTTTCAATAGAGAATCCTGGTACTTATGGTTGTGACATTTGAGAAGAGCAAATACTTGGCACACTTCCACATTTTTAGCAGCACTGTGAAAACTACAAATTTATTTACACGATTTGTTAGAAAACTGCAGAAATTCTTCACTTTTTTTTTTTGAGACAGAGTCTTGCTCTGTTGCCCAGGCTGGAGTGCAGAGGCACAATCTCTGCTCACTGCAAGCTCCGCCTCCCGGGTTCATGCCATTCTCCTGCCTCAGCCTCCCAAGTAGCTGGGACTACAGGCACCCGCCACCATGCCTGGCTAATTTTTTATATTTTTTAGTAGAGACAGAGTTTCACCGTCTTAGCCAGGATGGTCTTGATCTCCTCAGTTTGTCATCTGCCCACCTCGGCCTCCCAAAGTGCTGGGATTACAAGCATGAGCCACCGTGCCCAGCCTAAATTTTGTTTCTAAAAGAAGTGAGAGTGAGAACTAGAGGTAATAAGATGACGTACGAGACAGAAAATAAATTTGCTTGAGAAGAGTAAACACTCAATCATCCCATCTTGGCTGAAAGTGGGCAAAAGGCAGCTTGCAAAAAGCAGCAACAATAGGTTTATCCTCAAATTTATTGCTGCTTTTTCTTCTACCTGGAAAAGCTTTCCAGCATCATTTAGTAGCACATAAAATCTGATTGTTTCAGACTAGAGAGCCAATGTAAATACTTCCAGGGTACGTAGGGTTTCTTGACGGTCTTTATGAGGACTAATAACAAATTGTATACCCCTGTTCTCTTTCTTTATAGAGTTTCAAAATGAGTTCTGGGAAATGTTAGGCCACGTATAAAAGAAGAAGTGGTCTTGAGAAAGGCCATGGTACCCGTGACTGGAGGTCCTGGACACAGCCTCTCCCTCATCTCATCCATGGAGAAGGTTCCCTATATTAGTTCATTCTCACATTGCTATAAAGAACTACCCGAGCCTGGGTAATTGATACAGAAAAGAGGTGTAATTGACTCACAGTTCTGCAGGCTGTACAGGAAGCTTGGCTGGAGAGGCCCCAGGAAATTTTCAGTCATGGCAGAAGGTGAAGCGGAAACAGGCACATCTTCCATGGCTGGAGAAGGAGGGAGAGAGGGCACCACACGCTTTTAAACAACCAGGTCTTGTGAGAACTCACTCACGATCGTGAGAACAGCCAAGAGGAATTCTACCTCATGATCCGATTACTTACCACCAGGTCCCTCCTCCAACACTGGGGATTACAGTTTGACATGAGATTTTGGCAAGGACACAAATCCAAACTCTATCATTCCCCATCATGTTACAACACCTACTGTTCCTTGCCTCAGTGCTTTCAGCTGGCTTCAGTTGCCAGTTTCTGGTGTTTCTTAATTGGATTTCTTAAATGGTTTTCGGAGGTTATGTAAAATTGTGTCACCGAAATACGTGTATGTATATCTGTCTGCATACCTGCACGTAATCTCGTGGGGGAGAGATTTAAACATTTCCATCATGTTTTCAAAAGATGATGGGATCCACAGAAGGTTAATAATGACTTCTTCTTGTGTCCTTGTTCAGTATGGGTTCCCTCAGTGAAATTAGGTGAATACATCATGTAGCCTGACAATGAGAATATAGATGGTGCTATAATTTAAGTGTGTCTTCCAAGAAGCAAGTGTGGAAAGCTTAATCTTTAAGGCAACAGTGTTGGGAGGTGGGTCCTGACGAGGTTGATGCCATCATGATGGGAGTGAGTGAGTTACGGTGAGAGCAGGCTCCTGGCAAAAGGATGAGTTTGGCCCCCTTCCACTGCTCTCTCACACACACCCTCTTGCCCTTCTGCCTTTAATCATGTTATGATGTGGCAAGAAGGCCCTCGCCAGATGCCAGCCTCTTGATCTTGGATTTCCCAGCCTCCGGAACTGTAAGCCAATATATTTCTGTTCATTATAAATTACCCAGTCTCTGCTGTTCTGTTACAGCAGCACAAAACAGACTAAGACAGATTGCAAACTCAAAAGGCTTTGGAAGCAAGGCGGGTAAAATGAATGACCGCAGCAGGTGATCTACAAGACAGTAGGAGTATTGGGGCCTGTGGGCAACTTGGAGAGGGGTGGCTTATTTAAAGCACCCTAATTTAGTCAAAAAGTTTACATTCAACTTAACTGCTGGCTGAATATGGTTCATAGGGACTGCATTGCTATTTATGACAACCTCTGCTTATTGAGAGCAAGAGAGAGAGATAGCCTCCTCCTTGTCTTTATTTTCTGTCTGTTTATCTGTTTATCTGTTAGAAATGCAGAACAATGGTAGGTAGATGGGATAGGAGCTGGTCATCAGGGGTCCCAATGAAACAATATCTTGACATGATTTACAAGGATTAAGTCCTTTCAAAGTGTTCAATTGAATCTAGAACAAAGTAGAGAATTTCTGACATGACCTGCTAATCATGCCCAGCACGGCCTGGGCTCTGCTTGCCTCTCCCACTGTCTCTGGGCCTCTTGCTACTCTCCTCTCCTCTCACTAAGCTCCAGACTTCTTTCTTCTCTCTGCATGCATCTGGCTCTTTTCCACATCACAGTCTTTATGCTCTTTTCTCCACCTGGCAAACCTTTAAATTCACTTTCATAGACAACTCCTACTCAGTTCTTTAGGTTCTAGTTCATATTTTTTGTTTAAGGTATTACATCCTTACTGTTCATAGACAGCAAACTTCTTGAGAGCAAGGATCATGCAAACCATTTTTGCTGCTAAGCTTTCTAACGCAGCGCCTGGCACCCAGTAGGCACTTAATACACATTCCTTGAATGAGTCCACAGCAGTATCAATAATTAGAGATGAATAGATGCCTGGGAAAAACTGATCTCTTGGGTGAGACTTCACGATGGCACAGCCTTGGTGTGGTCACCATATCCCACAGACTGATTCTCAACTTTGTAGGTTCCTGAACCTGAGTTGTATGTCTGTCAGGACTCAGTGGTTGATTGACCCCCCTAAACTTATAGGAGACTGTGGTTTAAACTAGAATGCTGATTTTAAAATTCATTAGAAGACTGGGCCCAGTGGCTCACTCAGCACTTTGGGAGGCCGAGGTGGGTGGATCACCTGTGGTCAGGAGTTCGAGACCAGCCTGGCCAACCTGGTGAAATTGAGTCTCTACTAAAAAAACCAAAAATTAGCCAGGCATGGTGGTATATACCTGTAATCCCAGCCACTTGTGAGGCTGAGGCAGGAGAATCACTTGAAGCTGGGAGGTGAAGGTTGCAGTGAGCCAAGATCACGCCACTGTACTCCAGCCTGTGCAATAGAGTGAGACTCCAGCTCAATAAATAAATAAATAAATAAATTCATTATAAAACTAAAACTTGTATCTGAATGCCTAGGTCAGCCCACCAATGTATTAGACATTGACAAATATGGAAGAAAAATAGATAGTGGAAGAATTAAGAGAATATGGAAGCAAAGTGTGATCTGGAGTCATGTTTGGTGACCACAGCAGGTATGGGATGTGAACAGCTGAGTTAATTGAGCAGGTTAATGGGGATGGCCTTGCCTTCAGTGGTATTGGAAGGAACCTGACAAAGTATTGATCCATTTCTAGACTCTAGGCTATTGCCTAATAATTTGTGTTGTGTTTCGTCTGGAAAAATAAAAGAGTATACCAAGATTCAATAGATACCAAGCGCTCATTTACATGGCCAAACCTTTATTGCATAGCTAGATCTGCTCTTTCTGCTTTTGACCTCAGAGACATAGTTACTTGTAAAATGATTTCTGCAGATGGCTAATCTAACATGAATTGATTTCAATAAACTTTCAGAAGGTGAACTTACCTTGACTTTGACTTCGATCCTGTGTGCTAACTTATTAATAATTACTAAATGATTGTTGATGGAATCCATGCTGTTTGAAACCAGTTTGTCTTAGTTTTTTCGAGCTGCTACAACAAAAGGCCTAAGACCGTGCAGTTTAGACACAATTAAAATACGTCTCACCATTTTTCTTTTTTTTTTTTGAGATGGAATCTCACTTTGTTACCAGGCTAGAGTGCAGCGGTGTGATCTTGGCTCACTGCAACCTCCACTTCCCGGGTTCAAGCGATTCCCCTGCCTCAGCCTCTTGAGTAGCTGGGACTATAGGTGCACCACTATACATGGCTAATATTTTGTATTTTAGTAGAGATGGGGTTTCACCATATTGGCCAGGATGGTCTCGATTTCCTGACCTCGTGATCTGCCTGCCTCATCCTCCCAAAGTGCTGTGATTACAGGCATGAGCCACTGCTCCTGGCCATGCCTCACAGTTTTAGGGGCCGGAAATCTGATATCAAGATGCCAGCTGACTGGGTGTCTGGTGGGAGAATGACTTCCAGGTTCATAAATGGCACCTTCTTGCTGTGTCATCACATGGTAGGAGGGGCCAGGGTGCACTCTGGGGTCTTTTCTACAAAGGCATTAATCCCATTCACAAGGGCTGTGCCTTCCTGACTCAGTTACCTCCCAAAGGCCTTACCTCTCAGTACCATCACTTCGGGGCTTAGGATTTCTACCTGTGAATTTTGGAGGAACACAAACATGAGACACAGCCCTATGCCATTAGGACTTACTGCTTCTAACATTACCTGGTGAACGATGATGGGGAAAGAGGGGCCACAATAGTACCTAATTTTGACTTATTTAAGTTGAGTTCAGTTTTCCAGTAGGTATAAAGGCACATGCAAACAAATAACAGCTCATAGTAGAAGACATAAAGATACGTGTTCAGAGAAGCAAACCTTTGTTCTTTTAAAATTAATACAGTTACAGTACTTCAACATTTCATGTAGCTACTGGAAAAAGAATAAGCCTTTATCTTTTTAGTTCATGTAAAAGCACTTTGGAATGGATTTTTTTCAGGATTGGGAAGTAGCATAAAATTAATGTCCCTTAAAGTCGCCTTATAGATTTTCTGTCTGAGACCCCATTAAGGCATCCTAAGTATTGCCATGCTTGCATGCTGACCAGAGTAGAAGTATCACTCATATTTAGAGTTTTAAAAAATGCAATTACAGGAGAAATCAACAGGTGTGGCTTTTGTTTTTTCTTTCTAAACCCTGGCTTAAAGCACAAGCACACAATTCTCAGAGCCGGGGACCATGACCATCTCATACTATTTATATGCACGGATGAGGCTCATCAGTGGGTGCCAAGCCTATGCTGCAAAGCCTGTAGCCCTACAAAGGCTGGAGACGGGCACAGCATGTATTTTATTGTGCAGGACAATACACAGCTGAAGCATGCTTTATATAATTGCGTTTTGCTGCTGCATAAAAAAGGGTGGATGTTGGACAGGCAAAAACAATAACTTTTTCTATGGTTGTCTTTATATATTTTATGTAATTTTAGATTTGTCATATTATGCCAAGAGAAAAAGTTGACAGATCAATATCTAGTAGACTTGTTTTTTTTTTTTTTTACATATGGCTAAATATAATACATATGATTAGTAGGATAATGTCCTTGTTACCCCCATGAAATCTATGAAGTCCTAATACTTGCAACTTGCACATGTTATGTTATTTGGGAAAAAGCATCTTTGTAGCTGTAATTAAGTTAAGGATGGTGAGATGGGAAATCATCCAGGTGGGCCCCAAATGCTTTCAGAAGTGTCCTTAGAGAGAGGCAGAAGAGATTTCACAAACACATAGCTGATGTGAGTATGAAACAGATGGAAAAGTGCTGCTGAACTGGAAGGTGGGAATGATGTGGCCACAAGCTGAAGAACGTGGCCATCACTAGCAGCTGGAAGACACAAAGCATAGGGTCTCCCCTAGAACCTCTAACGGGTGTGTGGCTCTGCTGACACCATGATTTTGACTCAGTAATGCTGATTTAAGACTTCTGGCCTCCAGAACTATGAGAGGGTATATTTCTACTGGTTTAAGTTTCTACATCTGCAGTAATTTGTCACAAGAAACAAATATAAGAAGTAGCCAGTATACTGACTGCGTTAGCATTTTAGCATTGAAATCTTATAAAGGTGTCATACATCATCAAGATGGGAGAATTTAGGTTTCATTTTCTGCTCTGCTACTAGCAACTTGCTTACTTCCTGCCTCTAATCAACTATTTTTCAGTTAAGGGAGAAGTGATTTAGACAAGCTAAAGACCTTGCAATAACATTTTTAACGGTCAGGTTTGTTTTTCCTTTGGCGCAAAAGGGCGTTTGTTGCATTACTCACTAGATGTCCTCCTATGTGAATTTGTGCTTTCAAATGTTATATTCTTGGTTTTTTCTAGCACCATCGTGGCTCACTGGTTTCACACTCCTTGAATTGGTATTCAGCTCCAATTTTCGTTCTGTTTAACTGAAAGGACTGCATGGTTCACAGAGACCTGGAAGTACAACCATTGGAATTAAATTACCACGCAAGAGCGCCCTGATGATCTTCACAAAGACGCAGAACCCACGTGCTTTTGGAGTTGTTTTAGCACCCCGTTTGGAGCCAAACAGTCTCACAACTCCCATGATGGCACCAGCTTTTTTTACACCTCTTAAAGTAGCAACATGAGTTTTGTCTTCTGAAGGGTAATTCTCATTTCTTACAAAGGTAAGAAAGAAAAGTCTGGAAAATGATTAAAATAGAAAGACAGGCACACAAGGGGTAAATACCTTCAAGAAAGCAGTGTGATTGCTTAAAATGATGTAGATGAGACAATGAAAGAACCAAACTGTCACAGCAAATTCTTTGCAAATTAATGCCATGATTCCTCAGTACTATAGGCATTGTAGTTCTGGAGAGGCTACAAAAACAACTTCCATTCTGATAACATGGAATCATTATATTTTTATGACTATATAGCTGACAGTAAAAGGAGCAATGGTAATGATTCTCAAAAATGTAGGTAGATTTGCAGAATTCTAGGTGGACAGGTATAGTTCATACATATTGACAATTAGCAATATGGAAATAGTCCTTATGGAACTTATATGCTACAGAAAATACAACTTAAAGTTGGTTACGCATCAGTTTCCTTTCAATTGAGATCTTCTGAATTTTTGGATTGAAGTTCTTATACATTACATGGATTCAATATACCCAATCTGATTGCTGGGTTTTTTTTTTTTTGGATGCATTTTTAAGTCTTATGAAATGAGTATATTATTATTTTTAATAATGCTTTTATATTAGCTATTGGATAATTTTAAGCCTTCATAGAGAACGTTTGGAATAATTGTCAAAGGATAATAACATATATACTATGATTTAAATATTTGTGTCCTCCAAACTCATATTGAAATTTAATTGCCAGCATAATGGTATTGGGAGGGGGGCCTTTAAGAGGTAATTGGGCCATGAGGGCTCCACCTTCATGGTTGAGTTAAATGTCTTAATAAAAGGGCTTTAATGAGTGAGCTCTGTCTTGGCTCTTCTGCTCTTCCGCCATGTGAGGAAGCATGTTCCTCCTCTCTGGAGGAAGCAGCGTTTGAGAGGACATCTGGGAGCAGAGACTGGGCCTTCACCAACACTGAACATGTGGGCCCTTAATATTGGGCTTTCTAGCCTTCAGAACTATGAGCCAATTAATTTCTGTTAATTATAAATTATCAAATCTGTGGTGTTCTGTTATGGCAATACAAAACAAACCAACACAATATGCTTTTATTGACAAGTGTAGTGTGTCACTGTGGTAAGATGTGTATTGGTAGACGTGTCTACTGTTCACATTTTATGCTGAAAAGTGATTCATTATCCAAGGAAAAAATACAATTCTCTCATATCTCAGCTTAATAACTACATATAGTTGTATTTAATAAAATTAATTCAAATTTCATTTCTGGTAGAATATGCTGATATCTAGTTTTGGTTTTGATACTATATGAGTTTGATCATTTCAAATTAATGTAAATGGTCAAGCTATTAGGACTTAAGACAATAGCATGTATTATTCTCTGATACTTCATCATGGATAAGCTACTATACATTTCTAAATATTTATAATTTCCAGTTATTCAATTAGTACTTAATTATTAACTCATTTTAAGTGGCCTTTGCATGTGGCTCAGTCATTCAAATGAGGCTAATGTCTATCTTGAATTTGGGGTTATTTTATACTCTGTTATTCTCTAGCTAAATTTTGTTTGCTGTATCTTTATTACATTTCATATATCTGCAAAGCAGACAGCAACACATAACAATGAAAGACATTAAAAAGTGATTAAAGGTCATAAAATCAGTACTCAAGTTTCTGCTTGAATCACTTTATGAAGATAATCTAACATGAGAGGACCCCATCTACTAAAAATTCCTCATCCTGAGGTTATACACATATGTATGAGCTCCTCACCAAATGATCTCCAGTCTCAGGTCTCAGACTAGTGTTTAGGTTTCCATTTCATGTATTGATAGGTGCAATATGCTGCTTGCTGAAATATTATTCCATCTAGCAATGAGAATGCTGCTGGCGATAGAGAATTATTTGCTAGTTAATTAGACAATATCATAAGACAAAGTTTTCTCCAACCATGCTTCTTTCTCAAGACTAGTATAAACAAATGCCAAATTAAACATTTCAATGGAAATGAACTGGTATGGTAGTTCAAACTACATATAAAAGTTAAAAATTATAGTGAATTATTTAAAATATAATCAAGATGAAATTTTCCTTCTGGCAATTACAGAGTAAAATAATCTTGAATCCTTAGAATGAATTACTCTTCTCAGAGACAGAGAAATAAGTTCTTCGAAGAGAACAGGGAGGTATCCAAAATATATAGAGTTGTAAGATAGTTTAAAGGTAAAACTAAATGAGTGTTGTGGGCCATTGTGAAATAAATATATCATCAGCCATCTCCAAATACAGCTTGGATTGCTTAGTTTTTATGAGACAATTAGAATGGGTTGTTTCAAAGTTTCAAAGTTAACTGAAAGGAATTAACTGAGGGCATGATATATTTTAGGGTTTCATTGTTCGCAGGCCTTTGAAGAGAGAATGTGGCGTATTAAATTACTTTCATTGCCATCTTGATTCTGATAGATAGGTGGGCATAGAGTCTCATTAATGTATGTGCCTAACAGATGTTATTCAAGCTGTCTGTGGCATCAGCACAGATGGGCTGGATATGTGACCTGCCAACAAGATGATAGATGGATTTTATCTCAAAGACTCTATTCTCATTGACTAGAGAAGTGCGACTGGCCAACAAATGCCTGAAAGTGTCCAATGGAGAAGTCTGAAGTTCAGCATTGGGAAGAGTTACATGCAATGCATGTTGCTTGAGCACATGCTATGGGTCAGGCTCCCTGTGGGGCACGTGGTCAAGCTCTTTATGATTTACAGGCGTGTGCAGAAGTAACTGTAATACAACTCAGAACAGAAGGTCCACCATAAAGATAAGGACAAAATCCGTGTGGAAAATTAAGTTCAACCTGAAGGGTGGGTTTAGGGAGGAGGGTGAATCCAAATGGAGCCTTGAGCTATGATGGGGTTTATATGAGCAAATCTGGAGACTGTACACTCAGTGAAAAGAATTTGGGGATGAAGTAACACAGGCAAGAAAGATAGGGCATGTTCTAATTGGTATCTGTATTACCCTAGTAGATTAAGAATGAAGTCGAGCATGGAATAGAAAAAGTATATTAGGCCCAGATTATGGAAGGTGTTTAATGCTAGGCTAAGGATTTTTTTTTTTTTTTTTTTTTTTGAGATGGAGTCTTGCTCTGTCACCCAGGTTGGAGTGCAGTGGTGTGATCTTGGCTCACTGCAACCTTCGCCTCCTGGGTTCACGCCATTCTTCTGCCTCAGCCTCCTGAGTAACTGGGACTACAGGCGCCCACCACCATGGCCAGCTAATTTTTTTGTATTTTTAATAGAGACGGGATTTCACTGTGTTGGCCAGACTGGTTGCAAACTCCTGACCTCGTGATCCACCCGCCTCGGCCTCCCAAACTGCTGGGATTACAGGCATGAGCCACCATGCCCAGCTGGCTAAGGATTTTTGTTCTATATGAAAGGGGATCCATCAAAATTTTTGAGCAGAAAAATAACCCAATGAATGTGATATGGTAGGAAGATACCTGGGTGGTAATGTGGAGGAGGCATTGCAGCAAGACCATTGAAGGCAGAGATACCATATAGGGGACCACAAAGCTATTGTACTGGGTTAGGTCAGTGACAATGAAGGCTTGAGTTTGGGAAGTAGTCTTGGGAAAGTTTAAGAAGAAATGGGAGTCACAAATGAAAGCCATTTTACTATGATGAAGGCATCAACAATGTTAATTCAAGAGATACTAGAGATACTGGAACAAAGCAGAAAATGTCCATCCTTTTGCAAATCCACTCTTGTATTCAGAAAAGCTTAAGTGAGTTTGACAGATTTATAGGAAAGGCAAGTATTATGGGGAGAGAGAGATGTTCATATGAAGACATGTTTAAAATTTCAGGGTTTTAAGATTTGAAAATGCAATGGATGATGATATTTAAATTCTATATCTTCAGCTTTTGCAAAATTATTGAATTTCTGCATTCTAGAACCATGTGGTCATCATTGAAGCATGTAGAACACAACACTAGAAAAAATGGAAAGGCTCCTTATTGGAGGGATGGTAAATATAGGGAGCCTATATTCTTGGATTGTGAGACCTTGCAATGCTCTTCCTTCATCTGGAGAGTCCTCTCCTCTTCTCTCCTCTTCCCTTTCCCCAGGGCTGAAGAACAAGGACGGTGTCCAGATGGGTATTTTTTATGTGCATAGCGAATTAGGAGGCAAAGAAAACTGCTGAAAAAATTGGTAAGAGTTTGGGATCTTAAAGATACAGTAAGTTTGTGGTAGCCTCTGTGGATGTAGGGTGAAGGAAAGGGTGGGGGGGAGAGAGAGAGAGAGAGAAAGAGAAAGCGATTGTTCAAGGTATTGAGACTTCAATACTTGAGTCATGAGAATGTTGTCTAAGTGTCCTGGGCTTAGCAACTAAACTTTTGTGTATTTCTTCTTTATAAGGGTCTTATACACAAGATCTTGGACTACTGTTGTGTTTCCCTAAAAATCCAAATTCTGCTAGCACCCATCTCATGTGTCACCACCTTGGGATGTCTTCCCGTGTATTGCTGTTGTCTTTGTCTTTCTCGGAGCATGGATAGTGTACTGCGTACAACTCACTCACAAGACTTACATCAGTGAACCATGTATAGCTTGCTAGTGAGTATTCCTGGAGAAGTTGCTGAAACTCTATGATTCAATTTATTTTCTGTAAAAGAGAGACTGAAATAGTACCCACCATGGTGTTGTTAGAGTATTACATCAGACAATTCATAGAAAGGGCTGAGCTCAGTGCCTTCTACTACATAAGCTTTGATTCAGCACTACTGTCATTTCCATCTGTGTTTTCCAGGACAAGACTGGGGATGGAATCAGGCTCAAGTAGTAGCATATTCCTTTGAATCTCAGAGTTACAAAGTGAAGGTTCTGTAATGATTAATTGCACAAATCCAGATATTACCATAAACATTTTAGCAGCAACATATCCTGATGCTCAGGTTCTCAACTGATTGCTTGGCCAGGGGCAAATGTAACCATAGACAATTTAAGAGCAATTTTGACAGTCAGAGATATTTTATGTGACCACTTTCATTGACTTTGGAGTTGAAAGATTCTACTGAATTGTCATACGAAGGATA
This sequence comes from Colobus angolensis palliatus, assembly GCF_000951035.1. Taxonomy (NCBI): domain Eukaryota; kingdom Metazoa; phylum Chordata; class Mammalia; order Primates; family Cercopithecidae; genus Colobus; species Colobus angolensis. The sequence continues at coordinate 5,997,951 of NW_012114766.1, read as the reverse complement.
TTATGATTATGTGAATTGGAAGAATGGTGTGAAATGAAGAAGGAAAAATCATATAAGCTATAGTTGAAGAATACAATGTATTTTTTAATATACACATTTCAGCAGGTTTATCATTTGAATTTAAAATCAGAGCTGGATGTCCTTGTATGCCTTTATTCAATTTTTGAGGGAGAAAATACTGTTCTCAAATGTATCATGAAATAACATTACACTTACCATCCACCAGCCTGTGTTGATTGAATAGTCTTGAATGTTCAGGTGCAGCCTCCTGAAAGTAAAGCATAAGTGAACATATAAATGCAATAGGCTCACTGTCTGTAGATAAACTGGAGAAATAATAAACTTGTTTTTCTAGGTAATATATGACATAGAGAACTTCTGATGCAATATTGAAAATGCCAGAAATGTTAAATCTATAGGCAACATTAAAAACTATAAGAATGTTTTTGTTCTTGTGCCTGGTCAACCAAGAGAAACAAAAATATAGTACTTTCTCCCGTTAATGGTATAATGAATCCAGAACTGTTCTGTGGGATGTTTCTTAAACTGAGGAGGTGATAATCTCTCTTACCTCATACTTATTTCATTACAAATGAATTGGAAAAGTTCTTCTTTAAAAAATTTCTCGGCCGGGCGCGGTGGCTCACGCCTGTAATCCCAGCACTTTGGGAGGCTGAGGCGGGCGGATCACGAGGTCAGGAGATCGAGACCATCCTGGCTAACACGGTGAAACCCTGTCTCTACTAAAAATACAAAAGAATTAGCTGGGCGTGGTGGCAGCCCCTGTAGTCCTCGGGAGGCTGAGGCAGGAGAATGGCGGGAACCTGGGAGGCGGAGCTTGCAGTGAGCAGAGATCGTGCCACTCACTCCAGCCTGGGCGACAGAGCAAGACACTGTCTCAAAAAAGAAAAAAAAATTTCTCTTGGATTTATTTTCTTCTTTCCATGTTTGCTTTTGCCATTAAAGCTGAGCTCCCTTTCAAGTTTGGATTATTTTAGTGGTCTCTTGAAAAGGCTTCCCACTTGGGATGCATTCTAAATGATCCTATGGGGTTACTATTTTTACAGCACTACTTTCATCATGTCACCTTCCTGCTCTAAAATTAATTATTACTGTCTATTTTTTCTTACCTCATCCAATACATAGCTGTTTCTTCACATTTTCAGGCTCAGCATTCCAGTCCCGCTCTGTCTCTCTAACTTATTTTTTCCCACTCATCAGTGTTACTGTGATTCACTTGGAGCCCCTGTTGCAAGCACTTCTGCTTCTCTGTGCCACATTCTTTCTCCCCTTTATGCTTTGATTGCTCTGTCAGCTCTGTCTCCTTTCTGCCTCCTGCCAGATCCACCTGTCTAGATCGATTCCATCCTCAAAGCCTTCTTGCTGCAAACTTGGTCATCATTTACAAACCCAAATCAGCTCCAATGTGCCCTCTTGCACAGCAGTGGCTGTAAAGACCCTGCTGCCATGGTGAGCACAGAGAATCCACAGTCCCTGGTAGCTTTCCAGGGTTGTGAGGTTGTTGCTGAGTCTTAATATTCTTGTCTCCCACAGGACTCTTGGGACATCAGGATGGGCTACCTGGTATCTTATCTGCAAGAGAGCCTCAGGGCTTAGAGTGATGAGGGATTTGGAATGATAGTTGGGTTCTGATATGGTTTGGCTCTCTGTGTCCATCCAAATCTCATCTCGAATTGTAATTCCCATCACCCCATGAGTTGAGGGCGAGACCTGGTGGGAGGTGATTGACTCATGGGCCTGGTTTCCCCCTTGCTGTTCTTGTGACAGTGAGTAAGTTCTCACGAGATTTGATAGTTTTATGAGGGGCTCTTCTCCCTTTGCTCACTCTCTCTCACCTGCTGCCATGTATGACATGACTTTGCTTCTCTGTCACCCTCCTCCCTTATTGTAAGTTTCCTGAGGCCTCCCAGTCATGCAGAACTGAGAGTCAACGAAACCTCTTTCCTTTATAAATTACCCAGTCCCGGCTGTGTCTTTCTAGCAGTGTGAGAACAGACTAACACAGGTCCTGAGATTCATGGGTTAAAAATGGGTTGGTATATAAGCCTTGTCTCCACTCCCACAGTTGCTGGTAAGAGAAAGGGAAAAAAAAAATCAGGGAACAGGTTGACCATTTGCAGCAAGTGCATTTGAAGACCCCTTCCCGGCTGCTCTGCAGACTTCTCAGGTTCTTCAGGGAGGTCTTGGCATGAGTGAAAAAAAACACACTCCTACAGGAGGAGTTGCCATTACTTGGAAAGGAAGCTTGTCTGCATCTTACAAAGGACAGTAGGATCAAGGATGTGGAGTGGAGAAAAAGACCTGAAAAGAGTAAAAGACTGTGGACAGGAGATGCAGCAACACCGCCACCAAAAATACCCAAACCAGCAGGTACCAAGGAGCACCAGCCCCTGGGACAAACTGGTGGGGTGGGGGCGGGGGCAGAATGAGAGAGAGACAGGAGTATGAGGGAGACAGAGGAGGATGAGGAAGAGAGAGAGAGACAGGCAGAGAGACAGGGAGAGAAAGAAAGAGAGGAGAGAGGGAAGGCAAAAGCAGAAGATATCCTCCTAGAAGCTACTTACTATGTTGGTGCCCAGGTTAAATGCCATTGAGAATTATTGTAAACCCTCAGATATTGAGGGCTTTGTGTTTTGAGACAATAGATGCAATATTAAAGTAATAAAGACTGCAGTCTTACCTATCAGAAACAAAAGCACATCTGTGCTTAGGAAGTGACTAACACATTTTCAGTCCCGGATTTATTAGGACATCCCCCATATGGGTCAGGCCTTCAGGGCCTTTGCAGCCCCCTCTGGGAGGTTTGGCTGCTGGATATCTTTCTCCTGGGGCTGTTTCCTGCTCTTCCTGGATAAGGCTCTGCATCACAGGTGCTTGAAGAAGTGTAAACACATCTTGTTTCTTCAGCAATGTCTTAGTTCATTTGTGTTGCTATAAAGGAATACCTGAGACTGGATAATTTGTAAAGAAAAGAGGTTTATTGGCTCATGGTTCTGCAGGCTGTACAGGAATCATGGTGCTGACATCTGCTTCTGGTGAGAACCTCAGGAAGCTTCCATTCATGGAGGAAGCTGAAGGGGAGCCAGCGTGTCACATGGTGAGAGCAGGAGCAAGAGAGAGAGAGGGAGCAAGAGAGTGAGGGAGGAGGGGCCAGGCTCTTTTAAACAACCAAATCTCACATGAACTCATAGAGTGGGAACTCACTCATTACTGCAGCAAGGACAGCACCAAACCATTCATGAAGCATCTGCCCCCATGGCTCAAACACCTCCCATGAGGTCCACCTCCACTGTTGGAGGTCACATTTCAGCACGAGTTCTGGAAAGGACAAACCATCCAGACCACATCAAGTAACTGAATAAAAAGTGCATCCTGGTGTCTCCTACTAGTAGAAGCTTAGAGTCCTCTTTGGGCCTTTTTAATGCGAAGATGATACATTTTATTTTTTTTAAGAATCTTAAATATAATCCATAAGCTGTGAAGGTGGGTTCCAAACAGGTCTGAAAGTGGTTTGAGAAACAGAAACATATGTGCGTCAGTTCACAAATGGCTATTTTGAAAGGAAAGAAGATTGGACTCGGCATCAGAACAAGGCATGTGGATGTGCCTGTCTCTCAGCCATGCTGGGCGCTGACCCCTTTTTAAAACCCAGAGCAATGACACACGTTCTCCTTGTTTCCATAGGCTCTGTGCAAATCAAGATAGAATGGAAAGATTATATGTGGAATTAATTGTCATGTGCCCTGTAAATATAGCATGTTAAATATACTTATACATTTATTAAAATCGTTACAGAGTTTCTAGACAAACCTAGTACTCTTTCATTCAAATAAGGTGAAGACAGAGGAAATAGACTTTCTTGGAATGCAAAATAAAAAATGCAGTAAGACTTATGGCTTGGAAAAATTCAAGTTTTTTAAAATAGAAAAGGGTTGCATTTTACTAGAATGTTAGATAAGACATCAGTACTGTAAAGGTATGGAGAAATAATGGTTGAAGCAGGAATTCTCCCTAGACAATTCTAGAGAATGTGCATATTATTCTCATCTTGGCCAAAAACCATAATGGGATTAATGCTTTCTGCCAAACAAATAATTATGTGTGTTAGTTATTCAAGGGAGTCTCAAAACTGAAAGTTCATCAAGTCCTAATACTGTTCCATATATATATTTATATATATATATTTTTTTTTTTTTTTTTTGAGACAGACTCCCGCTCTGTCACCCAGGCTGCAGTACAGTGGTGCAATCTCGGCTCACTGCAGACTCTGCTTCCCAGTTTGAGCGATTCTCCTGCCTCAGCCTCTTGAGTAGCTGGAATTACAGGCACCAGCCATGCCTGACTATTTTTCTTTTGTATTTTTAGTACAGACAGAGTTTCACCATGTTGAGCCAGGCTGGTCTCAAACTCCTGACCTCAAGTGATCCATCCACATTGGCTTCCCAAAGTGCTGGGATTACAGGCGTGAGCCACCACACATGACCTTTTTTTTTTTTTTCTTAACAGATCAACTCTTTTCTTTTAATATGAAGCAACCATTCCCTTGTCCTTGTCCTGAAGTCCCCTGTAGCTTCATTTGCTCTCAGCTATGTTTGAGATCCTGTGCTTCTCCTGGGCATCCATTTCTTAAGCGTCTAAACCTGGGGGTGATGGACTGTTCCTGTTATACACTGGAAAAAGCACTTTTTATACTAAAGGAAAAAAAATGAGGTAGAGTTTTGTCTGAGGCCAATATCAGGTTTCCTATGGGATGAATCATGTTATAGTTACTGAATTATAGTGTCCTCTGTTTTTCCTAAAATTTCTTTCCCCTGACGTAAACAGAAACACACACAAAGGCAAGGCATTTAGGAAATGCCAGAATTGCTGCTTTCCACTTGGAGGGTGCCAGGTTAGTGAGAATTTCACAGTTATGATGGACCTCCCAATGGGCTTAGGTCTCCCACCTGGACCAGTCTTCCTTCTGGGGTTGGGACTGGTGCCTTTTCTAAGTTTTGAATGGATGGCCTCACTCCCCACACCTTCCTCCCACTTTCTTCATCTGAATTTGAATTTTCTTTCTTCTATATTAGAAAGTTCTTACTGGTTTTTTTTTTTTTTATTTTATTTTAAAAATGGTTCTTGCCAGTGATTTACATCAATTGGGGTGACAGATGCACTTTATGTAGCGGCACACCCGCTCTGGAGTGATTTTTGCCAGGCAGTTTCTAAGGCCTTGGATCCTTGCCAATGTCAGAAGGAGGGTAATAAACTGATAAAAATAGAACCGGATGGCAAAAGAGGATAACTAGCTCACAGAGAGGCCATTTTTCATGCAGTTTTTGGGTGGCAGCAAGGTGCCGGTCAAGGACCACTGTTGATTCAAGAGTGTAATTGGATTGTTTGCACCTCAACGAATAAATGCTTGAGGGGATGGATACCCCATTCTTCATGATTTGCTTATTTCACATTGCACGCCTGTCTCAGAACATCTCATCTACCCCAAAAGCAGGTACACTTACTACGTACCCACAAAAATTAAAAATTAAAAAAAATTATAAAGGGCCACTGTTGATTATAGGAGTATATTTGGAAACATCGAATGTACTGAATTTTCCCCCATCAAATGAGTGAAAGAAAAGATTGCAGGGGATTGTGAGGGCTATGCATTCTAAGTTTAGTGCAATAGTAAGAAAATTAGTGCATTGCATGGGTGGATATGAATAATAGTATCAATGTGCATTTCATTTGGAAAAATCATTCTAGAAATGAATCACCTACAAAATGAAAGTGATTTCACTCAACAGGGTTGGTGGCTTTGAGGCCGCTGTTCTGTTAGTTCCCTTGAACACAGACTGGGTGACTGGTATGTTGCATATGTCCCTCCTGTATGAGATGGGGATTGCTTGTTGGCAAAGACACCATAGATTTTCTAAAAAGAGCCCTGGAGATCATCCATTTGACAGTTGTACAGACTGAGTTCTGAAGCTTTGTGAAGCGTGAGCTTTATTCTACTGCTGGAATGCATGCAATTGATAGAGAGTGTTAGGCCGCTTGCTAGTCAAGCTCAGAGGCTGCTTGAGGCTCTGCAATAGCCCTGAATGATAATGCTGCCTGAGGTCCAGGCCATTAAACCTCTTTGCGTTAGCTGTGGATCGTGTTTATGGCATACCATCAGATGCCCATCTGATGATTTTAATCACAACCATCATTCACTTTTCACCCCAAATTAGCCAAGTTTTAAGCTAATTGAAAGAAAGCGCCCGTCCCAAAGTGGTACCTTTCATTTTTCTGGTTGTTCTAGTCATTTTGGGCGGTTCATTTAATTCCATCCCAGTCTCAGATGGTGTGCAACAACTTACTTTGTATTTCCCTGCTCGAAACCAGGAACTATTGAGTGGAAAAAATTAACAGAATGCTGAACAGTCTCCTTAGGTTAGTTAAAACTATAAAGGTTACTGGAGGGGGGATGCTAGTGTTTTCAAATTTTTTGTGGGAAAATCTGAGGTTAGAAACATAAGTCTTGACCCTCAAAAAAAATGATTTTAATGATGTCAGTACTTAGAAGTGTGGAAACAAGTCTTGGTACTGTACTTTTTTTTCTTCTCTACATAGCTGTAGTATAGTGGGATAAGGAGTGTATTACAATTCAGAAGACCTGGGTTCACATTCAGACCCTTCCCCTATTAGCTCTTTGATCAGGAGCAACTTATTCCTTTGAATTTCAATTTTACTGCCCAGAGCTTGCTATGAAGATAAAATACAATGATAGGAGATTAATGCCTACTTAAGTGTTTATTGAATGTATCAAGTATTGAGATAGCCCAAGACACCTGCATTTCATAACCTTTAATAGTAAAGTTCATTTTTTAGTGTGTTAAGAAATGAAGAATGTAGTTTCTGAGCAAGTGGCTTTTCTCACTGGATTGTCATCTTTTCATTTGTATAAACAATACATCTTTCTAAAATGAAATATTCCCTTCCTTTCTTCCCTTTCTTTCTCCCTTCTTTTCTCTTTCTCTCTCTTCCTTTAAGTCCTGTCTCCTTTCCTCCCTGCTTCTTTCTATTTCTTTTTTTTTTTTTTTGGTGGAGATTGTGTGTAAAAAATTTTGTGTCCTCGTGAGAAGATATTAATTCAAAGAGTATAGGATACTTCATTCTTACAGCTTAGTTATCATATTGACTTGTTTCATTTTAACTATTTTTTTCATTTAAAGACTTTCAAATACATAGAAAATAACACAACAGAATCTAATTTAGATGTAACAAATGTATTTTGTTGGTATATTTGCTTTAACTGCCTTTATTGAAAGATGCAAGCTACTACAGAGACAGCCACAGTTACAGACCCATATTGCACCCTTGTCTTTCTTTTTCCATTTGCCCTCTCTGCAAATGTGATAAAGCACCAAATGGAGCATTCTCTGTTTGGAAAATGTGTACGTCCTTATTCTTACTGCATTTACATTCTGTTGTTAAAACATACGCATCCAATTTATTAGTTTTTACTATTCGACAGCATACAATTTTATTACCATGCCAAAATTTACTTATCTTTCCTTTATCGATGGACTCTTCAAAGTTATTTCCCAGTTTCTGCAGCTATAAATGTATCTATAGAAAATTTTCTTGCATATATTTGTGTGATAACTTTGTCAGGCTACATGCCTAGGAGTAGAATGCTGGGTTATAATGGGTTTACATGCAAAACCACACTGAATATTCCCTACTGCTTTCAAAGTGGCTGCACCAATTCGCAGCCCTGCTGGCAGTATATATGTGTTACTATAATCCCTTATCCTTGCCAACATTTAATATTGTTAAGCTTTGAAACATTTATCCAATTTTCATTGTCATTTAATTTGCATTTCTGGAATTGCTAGTAAATTTGACCATGCTTTCATATTTATGTTGGCTCTTCAGATTTTATCTTTTGTAAATTGCTCATTTGCATCTTTTGCTCATTTCTTCTATAGCATTCTTTGTTTAAAATATTTACAGGAATTTTTATTTTCTCCATACTAATCTTTTGTGAACTATATGCATTGTAAATAACTTCTCCCTATCTGTTCCCATTGGTATAATCTGATTATGATGCTTATAATGGCTTTTATAATATAGGTTTCTTTTTAATTGTTAGGTTGCTAACATTTTCCTTTATGATTTTCTGTTTTGCTTTTGTGTCTTGTTTAAGCATTCCATTCTTTCTTTGAAGTCATAAATATAGTTTCCTATATTTCATTATAGAGGTGCTCAAAGGTTTTCACCTCTATGATCTTTAATGACATAGGAGTTATGTTACATATGGTATTAAATAAATCCATACTAGAAAAGTTGATGCTAGCTCCTTTAACAAATAAACTCACAAGTATAGATCATTTAATCTGATAAAAATTTATCTCTATCAAGTAGGTCCAAAATGGGCATTTTTGATTGGCAGTTGCCTTTCCTCTAAGACTTGACTCAGGGACCCCAACTCCTTCCACAATGTAGCTCCACCATCTCTGCACATGGCTTCAAGGTTGCCAAAAGAGTGCAGGAGGCTTGGTGATTGTGCAGTGAGTCCTTAGTGGGTCAGGTGTGGAAGTGGGTGCATTAATTCCGCTCACCTTCCATCAGCCAGATCTCACACATGCAGCCACATCCAAAAGCACGGGAGGCTGGGGGAGGTGGTTTTAGCTGTGTGCCCACGAAGACAAGAAAAGAGGGTTAGTGAACAGGTAATCTGTCCCTGCCCAAGGTCTAATTAATTTTTTTTTTTTTTTTTTTGAGACAAGGTCTTACTCAGTCTCCCAGTTTGCAGTGCAGTGGTGCAATCTCAGCTCACTGAAGGCTTGACCTCCTGGGCTCAAGTGATCCTCCCACCTCAGCCTCCTGAGTAGCTGGGATACAGGCATGTGCCACCATGCTTAGCTAATATTCATATTTTTGGTAGAGATGGGGTTTTGCCATGTTACCCAGGCTGGTCTTGAACTACTGAACTCAAATGACCGGTCCACCTTGGCCTCCCCAAGTGCTGGGATTACAGGTGTGAACCACCATGCCCAGCTTTATATTTAGTTTTATCCATAAAAATAGCACATGTTGTACAACTTTTAAAAAATTATTGATTTTATTCCAAGTTCCCATACATAAGCTAGTTTAATTGTTGACTCTGTTTGGTTCCATTTTTCTATTTGTCTGTCTCTAAACCTCACTGTTTTTGTTAATGTAATCTTACAATAAGTTTTGGTATCTGGAAGGGTAATTATCAGCTCACTTTTATTCAAAGTATAAACTTTATATACCTAGAGAATTAGAAAAATATAAATTCCAAAGCAGTGATAATATACTTGCTTTTTTTCTTGGGGGTGGGGAGGCTTTTGTGTGATCGGTGCCCATTCTTTGCACAATCTGTTTTTACATATCTGTGCCCCAGGCAAGAAGTGTTTTACCTTCAAAATGGACTCCATTTCATGGCTAAGAACAACATTACTATTTGTTCAATTTCAAAGTGTGTCAAAGTGGCCTTTGGTGGTGCTTTGTTATCATCTTTCAATGTAGACAGAACATCATAAAACCCTGGGAAAACAATATATTCAGGAAGGTGGTTTTCTGTTTCTTAGTCTACTTCTTGATAAGTGGAACTCACACCAGGGGAAAAGCAAATTATTATGCCATGTCTTTAAATACATATGATTATGGATGCAATCATAGGTATCCATAGGTTTAAATCACTAATGAATTAATTTATTTTTTGAGATGGAGTTTCCCTCTTATTGCCCAGGCTGGAGTGCAATGGCGCGATCTCAGCTCACTGCAACCTTCTCCTCCCGGGTTCAAGGGATTCTCCTGCCTCAGCCTCCTGAATAGCCAGGATTACAGGCCACTAAACCCCACTAATTTTTGTATTTTTAGTAGAGATGGGGATTTCACCATGTTGGCCAGGCTGGTCTCGAACCCCTGACCTCGGGTGATCCACCTGCTTTGGCCTCCCAAAGTCCTGGAATTACAGGTGTGAACCATCGCCTATAATCATTTAAATACAAAAAGCCTTCCTAATTTCTTTTTTCAGTGTAAAAATATATACGAAAAACCTCCCTACGAACAGCTTTTTGGTTACAAATGGTCTAAGGTATATTAAACATGGAAAACCCAAATACTCTAAGCAGAGAACGAGAATGGAATTCAGTGTTTTCAAAGGAAACAATGCAAATATGGACTGATGCAAAGAGTTAAGAAAGGCTACACCAGTCACATCTTTTATTTTTAAATTTTCTCTCTCCTATCTTTTCTACCAGAAGTGTAACTAGCTAAAGCAGGAATAAAGCAGGCTACAGGCTCCGTCATCATGTTTGTGTTCCTCTCTCTCCATTGTTACCCTCCTCAGATTCTCACATTCCCGAGCATCTGGACTGGTTTCCTGCCCTGATTACAATGTCCCTGTGCTCTTTCACCTGCCTACAGACCCTGCGTTTAGGACTTCTGTTAGCTCACTTGAGAAATTAGCTACACAAATGCCCTGGGGATGATAACTAGCTAAGGTCCTAGGCAGCACCCCTGTGCTGACAAGCCCAGAGTTGCTGCAGTGGAGAGGCCACACAATGAGAGAATCAGCAGGACATCCATTTCCAGCTACCATGGCAGTTACCGACCAGTTGCTAAGGTTGGTGCTGCCTGTCTATGTGAATATTTCACCTCACTTTGTAAACAAACAAACACTGTCAGATAGATATTAGGGATATGACCTCTAGTTGCTCACATGCTAGGTGATACAAATGCCCATTTTTAATGCTTCAAGTGTTCATCAAGTAGCTACCATAAGATGAGAGTTTGCTAAGTGCTGGGGGTTCAATGATAAATGTTCAGATTTGAAAAAAAAAAGACATGGTACTTGATCTGATGGAGCTTGTGATTTAGTGAGGAAGAGAAACACACACGAGTGTGACACGCATACATGCACACCCTCACTCACGGATGGATCAGAGTTTGAGGGAAAAGAACAAGGTACCATAGGTGAGTTCCTGGGAGGCTGGAGGAGACTTTCTTAGGAAAGGATTGTGTGTGGAGGGGAAAGCAGTCTTGGGCTGAGGGCATGGGTTATGCAAGGCTGTGGGGACAGGTGGAGGTGTGTGGAACACTGAAGCCACCAGAAGAGCACATCTTTGTTCCAGGGAAGAGACTGAGAAGAGACGAGCCCCAGTGAGGTGGGATATGTGAGCAGAGCTGTGTGATGCAGGGCTTTAAAGAAGGTTAGAAGTTTGATATTACTCTTTTTTTAGTGCAGCTGAAATGAGAACAGATTAGAGGTCACTGTTGCAGATTTGGGTAAATCAGTGCTGCATGATGGGATTGGACAGCGGCTCAGCTTGAGGAAGTAGAGATGAGGATGGGGAAGAGCAGACAGGTGGTCGTGGATGAGCTGGTTGGATGTCACAAGATGAGACTGAATTGGACATGGGAGGTGAAATGGGGAAGCATGAGCAATGATTCACAGAAGAAGGGACTATCCAGCAGTGGTCCAGCAGTAGAGCAGAGTTAAATATAGCTAAATCAGTCAAAGCTTTCAAAGTGAAAGCTGCTTACTGCAAAGCTACCCAATTAAAGAATAATGACCTTCTTGTTGAAGTCAGAAAATAAAAATTTACTTTTTAATTAAGATGGTGTAAGCAAGAAATGGTTGCATAGACTGTGAGGAAATAGCGGGCAACCTCCCACCAATTCTGATATTTTCAACAACAACAAAGTTCTATTCTCTGCTGCCATTTCTATTTTGGGATCTAATTAATTATAAACATAGGTGCAAGACTGAACTTACATGTAGGCACCTTAAGAAATAAAATATGACAGGCAGAGTAGGACATTGCAATTATAATCTACCTCTCAAAGCACTTTGAGGATAAAAGTCAGGTGATTTCTTTCCTAGGAGAATGTGAAAACTGTCCTGAAGCAAGTCATTTAGAACTTTCCAGTTTTAAATAATACTAACATAAAGCTACAGTTCAGAGCATTCATTTACATAACTTAAAATATGTAAAACAATATTTCCTGATGCTATAGGTACATATAGAATCTATAAATTAATACATGTAAACATTCATGGATGCCAAACTGAGGTTTGGGGTACCTTTGGAGAGCTCGGGAATGCAATGGGCAGGTGAGTGGGGATGATTGGTTTCATCTACAATTTTTAAATTATAAACAGTGAAAATATCAGAACCATGTGGATCAGAGTGTCAACAACTAATGGATCAAAATGTTAACAACTAAGGAATCCAGGGTTCTAAGAATCTAGGATAGAGTCTGTTGTATTATTTTCAATATTTTCTGCACATTTACAGTATGTTATGGTTATATATTTAAAAATGAAAGGTGGAATTTTTCTAGTCATTATAATATGGGGATGTAAACTATCTCATGGCTTGGAGAGAAAATAAATTCCCTTAAATTGTATTTTCTAATATGTTGTTTTCATGGTCTTTAATCCTGTTTTTATCTTTGTTTCTACATTTCTATTTGAAAAAAATGACACCAAGGCAAAATAAATACTTTTTGAAGTATTTGCTGCTTTGAAGGAAATGGTAAATTATGATAAAATTATTTTATGGAGATGAGAACTAAAAATAAAGAGTCACATAACTTAAATTTATAGGTTATTTTATTTTTCTATGCCTTAATGACAATAGAAGTAAGTGGTAAGAAAAAGACTAGATTTTTAAGCCAGGGTACTAGTTTTAATTTATCCTCTTATGCAAAATTGGACATTCATTTGGTAAAATCAAATAATTTTATTGGCCTTATTTTTCTTAGTTATAAGAAAAACAAAGATTGGAAGTGAATATTCTTTAGGTTATGATCTGGCTTTTACTTTGTAGGATTATTTTACTAATTTTGCTTATGAAGATACTACTTTATCTCTTCCTAACAGTGCAACCACTGCAATAGTGACTTAGGACATTTTCTTTTAGTGAAGTTAAAAAAAAAATTTTCATGGTGTGTGACACATATATGAAAAGGTACATAAACTCTTAATGTGCACTTTTGTTAGATTTCCAAAGTGGACACAGCCCTGTAAACTGTGTTGAAGTCCAGAGTTGAAGCGCTACCAGTCCCTAAGGAAGTCAGACACTGGTCACGCCGATAACACTCAGGGTTTCTGCTTTCCTGACTTCCAACGTCATGGATTCACCTTGCCCATATTAGAACCCTATAAAAAAAATCTAATAACTCAGTAAGTGTCTGACTTTTCTCACTCATCAATATTTTGGGAGAATCATTCATACATTTTCATAGTTGTTATTTACCCATATTTATTGCAGTGTAACAGGAATTGACAAACTTTTTCTGTAAAGCACAAAGTTGAAAATATACTAAAATGTATCTGTCTATTTTATTACTGATGAACATTGGGTTATTTCCAGTTTTAAATTATAACATATAGTACTGATATGAATGTTCTCATATATTTGTTTTAGAGCATATATGTATATATTTCTATATACTGAGGAATATAATTGCTGGGTCACAGGACATATATATATTCAGCTTTCATTGATACTGCTGTACAACTTACCAAAGAGATTCTAACACCTTATGTTTTTCTCAATCAATGTATGAGATTTTTATTTGATCTACATTCTTAACAACAGTTGGTTTTGTTCATCTTTTTAGTCAGTTAGATGAGTAAGTAGTGATATCACATCGTGGTTTTAATTTTCATTTTCTTGATAACGAATAAAATTAAGCAATTTATTTTATGTTTATTGGGAATTTATATCTATTTTGTGAATTGTTCATTCAAATATTTTGCCCATTTTCTATTGAGTTGTTGGCTTTTTCTATTGATTTATAGGAGCTCATGAATATACATCTTTTGACAAATGTATGTTTTGTAAATATCTTCACCCAATGTTGGCTTTATTTTTTCATTCATTTAAAGGCATCTTTTGATAGAACTTCTTCATTTTAATATGGTCCAATTTTCCCTGTACAGTCAGCATATTTTTAATTTATTTAAGCAATCTTTACTTTTCCCAAGATTGTAATAATAATGCATCATATTAATTTTATTTGTAGTTCTTCTTAATATTGTTATTCAACAAATTAACAAAATGTTAACTCAATAATGATCCACTAGTTCCCCTAGGCCCATGAAAAAAGGGAGGTAAAAGAAGCTTCTGAAGTTGCCTGGCAGGGAACCTAGTGACTGGATGGGAAGTTTTAAGAGGTCATCATGCAGTAGGCTTGCTTTTGTTCTTTTAGTTATTTGTCAGGAGGTGAGGAAAAGATGACAGGGCAGACACGTAAAGTTTCTCTATGTAAAGTAGAATGCCGACAATATCATTTAGCTCTAGCTTTTTTATTATCTATACAAATCTAAGTGGAATAAATAGACATTATAATTTTGAAGGGAATAACTTGCTGGAAGTTATGGAAAGAATCTTGGTAGGATTCTGGGTTATAAGTTTTGGTGCAAATATATTTATGTAATTTTAATACCTAAAAAAACTTAGAAACATTGGAATTGTGATTCCAGATGGCTGATCAAACAGAAGGGTTTATGACTTCCCCTTCTCCACATTCTTAATATTTTGGAAATTAAAAATAAATTCACTATAATGCTTAACCTTGGAATTAGAACTGGAATTAGAATTTGGACTGAGGGGAAGAAACAGGAAAAAACTCAACCAGCTGAGTCAGCTGCAGCTCCACATATTGGGAGAAGAGAGGCCATCCCCGTAGGTGGACTTTTTCAAAGGAACCTCAGGATAGCTCTGGTAGCGAAGGTAGCAACTGTAGACCTGCAAGAAGCCAGTCAGGAAGTTAAGAGAGGAGTGGCTCAGACGCACCCTCAGCCTCCCTGTAGAGTCTGTCTTATGGAATTAGAAATAAACAAGGGAATGTAAAGACTTCTGATAACAGCCCCCGCCCCCCGCCAATGTCCGCCAAGTCCAATCAAATTGGAACGAGACTGGAGCTGCGGTGTCCTATAATCTAAAAGCACCCCAGGTGATTCTATTGTGCATCCTGAGTTGCGAACGGCTATCTTTTTGTGTTGTGCCTCCACATATGTTTTTATTATTTACGTGTGATAGAGGCCCGGGACGTCTCACCAGGGCCGCTTATGACCAGGGCCATTTATGACATCTGACCAAGGGTGGTAACAGCTGAGATTTTTTTGCCTCTGTTATTGTGAAAAATAGTGCAAAATTTGGTTAGAAAAAATGGATATAATGTCTTCTAACATTTTATTCTAAAAAATGTAAGAAAGATTCCTTGTATGTGTTAATACAGCAATTCCTGTAAATGAATTAACCAGCATTCAGCTAAAAAATATATTTACAAAAAACAACACAATAAACAAAGAATTAGATAGAAGAGATCGATGAGTATAGTCCAAAACTTAGTAAATTAGAATACAAAATACTAAACTTACTCCATTTTTACCAAACACACCCAGGAAAATAACTCACACCTTGAAAAGGCCAACAAAATAGATGAATACTGTTGAATAAATAAATGATATTTCTCAAGTCTGTTTAAAAAAGAGAAAGCACACGACTTGACTAACATAAAATGTAATTACAAACTTATAGATTTAAAATGTCATAACATATGAATAACTTCTAATACAATGATGGTGATAATAATTATAATATGCATATTATTCTCTGACATTTATTGAAGCTATATATAGTCATATAATTCTCATACAAATCTATGTGACAGATCTTTATTATCCCTTATCAACTAAATTTTAGAGAGGTTAAGTAATATATCTAAGGTGACAGAAAAGCAAAATCTGGACTCAAATTCAGGCCGTCTAATTCCAAAAGCTCTTAACCACTTTGCAATATTATCTCCTAAAGTGAATAAACTGTAAACTGATGCAAAAAATACGACTTTTTTTTTTCTCAGTCAAATTGAGGCTTTTTACTTCAGAGACTCATCTGGGATCTTAAGTGCTCGAGAATCATCAAGTCAGTAGGTCCTGATGCAGATTGATTCTTGTTCATTGCTGATTTCCTTGGGGCATTGCTCTGTGCTTTTTCCTACAAACTCTCGTTAGTCTATGCGGGAAGATTTAATTGGTTGTTTCCCTTTGAAAGGTTAAAGGTCAAGCTATTATTGAATATAAGATTCGGCTTTATTTTCCTGAAAGGAGAAAAAAGGACTGGCCCAAATGAGATTTTATTAACCCATCTTTTCCTTTTCTTAGTAACACACCAAAGTGACTTGTCACCAATGCACTATTACAGTCCTATTATTCATTCTTTTGCAGAAAGGCATTAAAACCCAAAATTATCTTGAATGACATGAAATAAGGTACTTGCTGGTTTTTCTCCCTTTTTGTCTTCCTATATCAAAATGAAAGGACACTACTGATACTAGTATGTTATATACAGACTGACTTGAGTGAATTTATTTTCACTGTTTAAGGTTATTTTTAGTTTTGTTTCTTTCTTCCTTTTTTTATTTTCTTTTTAAAGAAAAACAACCATAAGTATGTGTATAACCATGAGATATTCAACTGACTTCCACATGTGCCTTATGGAAAATAGCCTTATTTCTTCACAGTTGTATGTACAGCAGCCAAGAAGTTATTTAGGTGGCCTTTTGTCACTTGACTCTAGAAGAAAGGAATTGGTTTTAGTCTGTACCTACAAACATTTTGAGAGTGGAGAAACATTGGTGATTTTATGGCCGTTAAAAGGACTGATATTTTCTACTTCAGCTGGAGCAATCCATTTGTTTTTCATTTCACAAAGTGACTTCGCTATTTCATTATTGACTTCAGGTCATTGTCCCTTTAGGGGTAGTTGGTGTTGTTTGAGAATTTTACTGGTACTACTGCAACCATCACACAACACACCCTCAAGAGATTTTCTGTTAGGAACATAACTATCTATGTCAACTTGGTGATATGGTTTGGATTTCTGTCCTTGCCCAAATCTCGTGTCCAGTTGTAATCCCCAGTGTTGGAAGAGGAGCCTGGTGGGAAGTGATTGGATCATGGGGGCAGATTTCCTCTTTGCTGTTCTCCTGAGAGTGAGTGACTTATTGTGAGACTTGGTTGCTTAAAAGTGTGTAGCACCTCCCCCTCCTCTCTCTTCCTCCTGCTCTGGCTATGGAAGACGTACCTCCTTCTGCTTGGCCTTCACCATGCTTTAAGTTTCCTGAGGGCTTCCCCAGCCATACTTCCTATAGAGCCTAAGAAACCATGAGCTAATTAAACCTCATTTCTTTATAATTACCCAGTCTCGGGTGTTTCTTTATAACATTGTGGGAACAGACTAATACGCTTGGCTTTGGGTTAAGTTGTAAGTTAATTCCAGCATCAGCAGATAGAAAATATTTGCTTTTTGTGATAATGGAAACTGTGGGAGACAATTTGAGCTTTTATAGTCTTATGAAGACAAGACCTAGTTTTTAACTTAATCTTTGTACTCTTAAGTATTTTGCAAGTCCCTGGTAATTAGTATGTGCTTAATGATATTTATGGAGCAGATATATAAAAGTTTGTGGAAACATCATTGTGTCATTATATTACAGCTTTCAGTATGTGATTGTTATTTGGTGCAATTTACAAAACTAGCATTTGTTAGACATAATTTGTGTCTTGAATTTTTTGTTGGGTTTCCAAGTAATTATTTCCCAGAAATTGCCGGGTATACATCATTACCATTGAGAATCAAGAGACAGATCAATTCTCAGATGCTGTGTGAATGCACACGTTACACACTGTCTGTATTAAAATTCATTTTAGCTCTTCTACATGAATGAATACAATTTTTGCACAATGAAGTTTACTTCTTTGGGAATGAAAATTTATTTTGATAATTCTACATGCGAGTCATTATAAAATTCATGACTGAAACTGCCAATTCTTATTCTTTTTTATTAAGTTTAGATGTTGGTATAGTTGAAGAGTTAACAGTATTAAAATCATATAATGAAAACTGGCAGTTGTTTACACTATACCTCCCTTATCCCCATCTGGATAATAGATTTCAATTACTTTTGCTCTGTAGTTAATTAGGTCTTTACTTCTAAGTATTATACTGCTTTAAAAATATATTCATTTAGGCATTATTTATTGGTTTCCTTCTATGATGAAAATTTAACTCCCTTAGGTATCTTTCTCACAGTTTTTCTCTTCTTGTGCTTTTAATACGCCTGTATTGCATTTTTTGAAGTAACAGCCAGTATTTTACATATGTTCATGGCTGAACAAAGTAATGGACTCGTGACCCTTTTTGTTTTTCCTATAGTAAATGGTTGCCTCAATTTGCTATGGTTTTCTATGTTCCCATTGCTTAAAAAAATAAATAAAAATGGTAGTTACTGTTTAGATACATAAAGGTCAACCACCCATAATTTAGGTGAAACTTAAGCTCTCCCAATTTCCCAGATTTTGTAACTCCGAACATAAACAAAATGCAAACATTACTTATTTGTCCAACAAATGTTTAAGCATTCCCATTTCTTCACAACCCCATCAG
This sequence comes from Colobus angolensis palliatus, assembly GCF_000951035.1. NCBI lineage: Eukaryota > Metazoa > Chordata > Mammalia > Primates > Cercopithecidae > Colobus > Colobus angolensis. The sequence continues at coordinate 5,979,469 of NW_012114766.1, read as the reverse complement.
CATCAGTTATTTTTTTGCTTTTCATTAGTAGCCATTCTGACTGGTGTCAGATGGTATCTCGTTGTGGTTTTGATTTGCATTTGTCTAATGATAAGTAATTTTGAGCTTGTTTTCATATACTTGCCTGCCACATGTATGCAAAAGACTGCTTTCCTAGAGATTTCTGTTGCCCTCTAGGGCAGATGTTCTGTGGGACTGCCTTCTTTGTAGAATGCATTCTGGTTCTTATTTCCTAGGTCTTTTTTCCAGGTTTGCTACTTCATTTTCTGAAGCAAATGCTCAAGTAACTTCTTCAGGAAAGGTGCAGGGAAGGTAAAATATTGCATGTCAGCATTTAAAAAGGTTGTACCCTTACTTTTGCTGGAAGGTCTAGCTGAATATACAATTTAAATAATTTAAAGGCAGAGGTTCCCAACCTTTTGGGCACCAGGGACTGGTTTCCTGGAAGACAATTTTCCCACAGATGAGGTCAGGGGCATTCGATTCTCATAAGGAGCATGCAACCTAGATCCCTCGCATGCGTAGTTCACAATAGGGTCCACGCTCCTATGAGACTCTAGTGATGCTGCTGATCTGACAGTAGGCGGAGCTTAGGCAGTAATACTTGCTCACCCCGCCCCCCATGACCTCCTGTTGTGCGGTCTGGTTCCTAGCAGACTGCCCCCAGGGGATTGTGGACCCCTGGTTTTAGGTGTTTCTTTACTGTTTTTCTGCTCGTTTTCCTGCTGTTGAGAATTTTTATTTTCCTTCTTTTTGTGATCCTGTATTCTCTCTCTGGAAGCTTTTACTATTCATGATCTTTTATCTCTGCATTTTAAACCTTCACAATGACATGCTTTATTGTGAGTCTTTTTAAATTTTAACTTGTGCTGGGCACTCAGGAATTTCAACTTGGAAAGTCATATCATTCAGTTTAGGAAACTTTCTTGCATATCATTTTAAGATAATTTCATAACCTCTGTGTCTCTATTCTTTACGGAGCTATTTTTATCCTCAAAATTTTCTGTTCTCCCTTATTTTCACCCGTCATTTGATTTTGTTTTGTTGTTGTTGTTCTTTCTCTCATGTCTTCTGGTACTACTTCTGTTTTCTTTTGTCCCAACTGGCCCATCCGTTGAGTTTGTAGTTATAAATATTATTAAAAATATTTTTCAAGTATAGAATGTGTATTGATTCTTCATATCATAGATTACAATTTCATCAAAATCTTCATCTTTTAGTCTCTTTTGTATTTTTTCTCTAGTTTTTGAACATATAACTCATAGATATTTTAAAATTATTATCTACCAGTTCCAATATTATTATCTCTGTAGGTCTGCTTTTGTTTTTTATATTTTTCTCTTGATTATTGTCCCTAGGGTTCTATCCATTCACATGTATAGATTGTTTTTGAATGTTAGACATCGTTGTGAAAGAGCAGTGGAGGATACATATCATTTTATCTCCTTTCTTCTGCTAGGCAGAGAGAGTAGGGGCTGATCTCCACAACCCAATCAGGGACATGGCCGGTTGTGCTTTGCTAATGTTCCTTTGTCCCGAGCTTCATGTGTGTTCCTAGGAAAAGGACCTTGGTGACATTTCTATTGTGAGTCTGGAGGGGCTCTGTCCCCTTAAGACAAAGATGCTATGAACATTTTTCCTCTCTGTACTACTCCACAGCCTTGTTTCCAAACTTACTCCCTAGTCTCCCGCTTTGCACTGCTTCAGAAGTTGGCAAACATCTTGAGGGAAGCCTGGCTCTGTTGACACCCCCAGTCTCCAGTTTTGACATCATAGCCCCAGGTGAGCAGCAGAATCTCCACTGTTTGTTTTCCGCCTCCAGCTGTGGCTTCTGCCTAAACTGAAGCCAAATTCTTAGCGGTTTGGCAAATAGCTTCAGGGAAATGTTCTGCAAATTCTCATCTCACCTTTGAACATTTCTGCCCTCTCTGGACTTTATGCCTCTTTAGTCCCTGTTTATTCTGAAGCTTTCTGAAGCCTTTAACACCACACTTTCTGTTGTAATTCTCCCAACTCTTCTGCTTGGTCTAAGCTGCAGCTTTCACTTGCTGTACGTTATTCTATATAATTGGAAATGGAATTTCTATGTATTGGGAAGATTTTTAGGTCCAAGTAAGACTAACTTGACTGTTTACATTTTGTTTCTCTCTCTCAATTATCATCATCTGTCTCTCTCAGATATGCTCAATTTTCCGAAAGATGCTCTATAGGGACCCTCCCACCAAACACATGCCTATTGTCCTGTGACATACCATCTTTAATAATTTTGTCTAACGTTATGATCTGATAAACTAAATGGAAGAATCTGGGTAGAATGCTAAAGGACTTTAGTTCACATTTCTAGATTTTAGAGTTTAGTGCCAGATAGAATTTCTAGCTTCAAGCTTCTTCTTGGACCCACCCTGGCTCTTTTAGTTTCCCAGGGCTCCAGTGAGATGTAACTTAGTGGTTGCAGCCAATATGCCTCCCTAAGAAGACCCTAAAAGTCTCTCTTCTAATTTTTTGTCTTTCGCTTCCATCATTCATGGAGTTAGAAATAACTACTTTCAAATGACACCCTTGAAACCTGCTGTGACTGTTGGCAATACTCTGAGACTGCTTCCTTATTGGGAAAGTAGAAATAATGTACAGATCATTAACTGGAGCTGAAACACAATAATTTAACCCCCAGCACAGGGCCAGGAATACAGTCAGTACTCAATAAATGCTCATAATTCCACATTTCCTGTCCCATATGGACAAAAGGGAGGACAGAAGAGAAGATGCATGAATGATAGAGATACTGCAAGGGCGCCTGCCAGTTTGGTCCATTACAAACTCTCCATATGTAAGGAAGCCCTTGATATCTCTCCCAGACTTAAGCTAAAACAGGAGGAGAGGAGGACATGAACAACACAGACAGCACTTCCCTAACTTGTCAAAAAGAGAGATTGGGCCAATGCCTTTGCCTGAGTAATTAAAATGTTGACAGGAACCCAACTCTTGAATGGTTTAAAGCCCAAGCTGAAAGCAATAAATGAGAGCAGAGGAGTTCCAGAAATTTCTCTGCTTTTTGTTTGCAGCCTGTGAACATATGGTCAGAGACATTCTGCTCCCTTGGCTAAATCATGGTGCTAACAAAGCAGAGATCCCTGAATGAATTATTTAGCTTCTAGCTGGGGGAAAACACAAAAAACGAAAACAACAACAACAAAAGAAACACAAAAAAACGCTATATTTTTCTTTAACAGATGATGCACCTTAAGTTGAAAAGCTGACTTCCACCTCCTGGGCAACGTGGCTCGGGGTTGTGCTCAGCTAAGACGAAACTGATGTCAACACCAAGAATGAAGGGTAAATCTGCGGCTTAATGAAGGTGAGTGACAGTACCTTCTCAGATGGGTCACTGAGTACTCCTTCATTAATCTCTGCGAGGACTATTTACTTCCCAAACAATATGAACCATAGCAGTACCTATAGCCTCACACATTTTTACTTCTATATATTTTTAAACCTCGTAGGGGTTGGATGTGACCAGGGGTAAGGGGCTAAAGCTGGCTGAGGTACAGGGTTTACATGCTCTGGCTTTGAGATGATCCTTTGAGTTTGCCTGCAGTGTGGACTTTAACTTTTATACTGTTTATCTCTATAACTGCTTTGGGTTTAGTGCTCCACCAAATACTGTAATTTGCACATCCTTTTTAGCTTGAAGACACTGAATGTAGCCACATTCTTTTATCTCATAACTTAGATGAACAACTTGAAAGTTTATTTATAATTTTTCATTTAACTTTCTGTATCTGTATTAGAACAAACAAGATTTTGTGTTATTAGAAAAAAGTAAGTGCAGACTAGTTTCAAGGTTCTGTCCAGGAAGGAAAAATGGAACCTTTACTTAATTTTTAATTTTTACTTGGCTCATGTTATCTCCACACAAAACCTGCTAAACAGCTGCTTCTTATTTCCAGGTCTCATTATTGCCAACAAAGACCTTGGGCGAACCCATGGTTTCAGATGTAACATTTCCCAGCACACTGGAGTGAATTCTGTCACATTTGCATTACTTTTCTCAGAGTGCAAGTCACTCATTTGACTCTTTGGGGGAATTTTGGCTTGAGTTCATAGTAACTCTGTTGGGGAGAGTGAGGCTCAGCTCCTAGAAACAGGACTGTGGCATTGCTTAGCACAGTTGGCAAGGTGTCCGAAGTGTCGACTTGTGGTCCTCTGACCTTGGGCATCCATCTTGGGCCTCAGTTGACCTTGTCTTAGAGGGGGATGGTGCTTGTCCACCTTGTCCAGTCTGCCTGATAAGGGTGTTATGGATGTTCATAAAGTAAACTGAGATGCCTTGAATATGTGAATATGCTAAGGATAAGTAATTATTATAATTCCAGTCAATAATAGGTGGGTAATTTATCCATGGTGAGAAGGAAATGGAAAGTATTCAGGTTTATGCAAATGTGTAGTGTTAGTAATATCAATGTAAACAGCACCATCTATATGGCTCAGGATTCACATTGTCTCTATGGTGGGCCTTTCCAACTCCATCCGTTAGTATCATGTGCAAGTCAGTTCTATCTTCCCACCAAGCCATGGATGACACAGGTGCCCAGACCCTTGCTGGTGGTTTTCCTGGCACTTCCAATCCGACCTGGCACTTCCAATCCTTCAAAGTCCATCTTAAATGCCACTTCTTCATTCATCTTCCTAGGTTTTCTTCTTCTCTCACCCAGAGGAGAACATTGCTTTGTCCATCAAACTCCTGCTGCAAATTGTCTATAATACCTTTACATGAGTTATTTAAACTCTTACCACTTCCTGCTTTACATGAGTTATTTAAACTCTTGCTTTGCTGTTAGACCTTTGGCTTCTTAAATGTGTAAAATAAATAAACTGAATGAAAATAGAATGCATTTGCTAGAGTTAAGTCTGTGCCAGGAGCTGTGTTAAACTTTATACACTAATTACCTTGTTGAATCCTTACAATAATCCTATGCATGCGGTCCTATTGTTAGCTGTATTGTATAAATGAAGAAACTGAGGGTGATTGAATTTAAATCATTGGTTCAATGTCGCAAAATGGCTAAGTGGTAAATTCAAACCCAGGCAGTCTGTCTTCACAGTCTGTCTTAATCAGTTTGGGCTTTAATAACAAAACTTGGTGGTGGCTTATAAACAAATGAAATCTACTTCTCACAGTTCTAGAGGCTGGAAGTCCAAGTTCGGGGTGCTAACAGATTTTGTGTCTGGTGAGAATCTACTCTCTGGTCATCTTTTCTCTGTGTCCTCACATGGCAGAAGGGGTGAGGGGGATCTCTGGGGTGTTTTTATTATAAGGGCACTAATACTATTTGGGAGGGCTGCACCATTATGACCTAATCACGTCCCAAAGGCCCCACTGCCAAATACCCTCACATTGGAGAGATGGTGGCAACACATGAATTCTGAGGGAACACAAATACCCCCCAGCTTTCACATACATAATGTCCTCAGCTCATAATTATTCTATCTTATGAAAGAACACAGCTATTGTTGAGTAGAGTAGTCTCTAATGAAAATAAGGTTTTTTGTTTGTTTTTGTTTCTGTTTTGTTTTGTTTTGAGATGGAGTCTCGCTCTGTCACTCAGGCTGGAGTGCAGTGGCACGATCTCGCTGGGTTCAAGCAATTCTCATGCCTCAGCCTCCTGAGTAGCTGGGACTACAGGCACACACCACCACACCCAGCAAATTTTTATATTTCTAGTAGAGATGGAGTTTCACCATGTTGGCCAGGCTGGTCGCAAACTCCTGACCTCAGGTGTTTCACCCACTTTGGTCTCCCAAAGTGCTGGAATTACAGGTGTGAGCCACCACGCTTGGCTGTAAATAATAATTTAATAAAATATTTGCCCTTAGGAAAAGTTTGATAAAGTTTAAAAAAGGCAAAATATTGAATTTTAGCTATTTATAAAATAGCATTTTATACCTTGAGAGTAGATCAACTAAAACAGCTTTACTATGTGCTTTAAACTATCTTAAATTGTTTTGTGAAACTATCATTAAAGTCCAGAATTATACTTCATTTTCTGGTTTTGAATTGTTCCCTCTACCAGCTGATGTTTGACTTATTCCAGTCACAGTGGTTTTGACTTTGTGTATAAACTTAAGGATCTTTCTTTGCTATAAATTTCTCAGTCATATTTGTGAATTTTTCCCCCTTTATTTCCTGGGAATAGAGGCCTCACAAAGAAATAGTTGACTTCTCTGATGGGGGATTTTTGCTTCAAAAATGTTTAAGTCCTTTTTTTTTTGCTTCAAAAATGCTTAAGTCCCTTTTTTTTTTTTTTT
>NW_012114766.1:5962106-5970258 GCF_000951035.1 Colobus angolensis palliatus | reverse complement strand
CATTTTCATCACTCTCAATGTTAATTGCTTATTTCTCTCACCCTGGAATAGTTTGGCCTGTTCCAAACATCATCTAAATGGTATTTTGAGAAGGCATTCTTTTGTGCTTGAATAAAGGCACTAAGAGCATTCTTGTGTATGTCTTTCAGTGTTCATATACACTCATTTTTCTAGCCTGTATTCCTAACATGGAATTGCTGGGTCATTAGGTGGACATATGGTTCGCCTTTGTAGATTCTGCCAAGGAGTTTCTCAAAGTTCTTCCACCAAAGAGTCCCAGCTACCAACAACCTTGCCGACACTTGATCTTTTTGGTCTTTCTAGGCATTCTGGTACATTTACTCCAATAGCTCTCTCTGTTTTTAACTTGCATTTACCTGCCAAGCACCTTTTTACGTGAGTTGGTTATATGGACATCTTCTTTTATGAAGCAACTGTCCAATGTTTTGGCAATTTAAAAAGTGAATTATCTTTTTTTTAAAATTCATTGGTAGGTTATATTTATGTGTTCCAGATATGTGTTCCTTCTCAAATATAAGAATTATGACATTTTCTCCATTGTGTTGCCTATTATTTATCCTAATGGCATCTTTTGATGAGCAGAAATTCTTAATTTTAATGAAGTCTTATTTGTCATTGTTTTTCCTTTGATAGCTAATGTACTTTTATGTTCTTCAAGAACACTCTACTTACCCCAAGTTCGTGAAGATATTCTCTGAAGGTTTCTTCTAGAAGTCTGCACATGTCAACTTCATATTTAGATAATGATTCACTTCTATTTTAAAGTATTATTGGGTAGGAATCAAAGTTCACTTTTTATTTCAAAAAGACCATTCAGTTTCTAGAGTGCCATTTACAGAAAAGGCCAGTTTCTCTCCACGGAATTGTATGGTACTCTTGTCATAAGTCACGTGACAATACACGTGTGTCTATTCTGTTTTTTCCATTGGCCTGCTTATCTACCTTTTGTACCAGTGTCACATTGTCTTTATTAGAATGGTTTTTAGTAAATCATTAGCTCTAGTGGTGCATGTTTTCTGATTTCGTATTTCTAGTTCAAGATTTTCTTGGTTATTCCACATTCTTTGCATTTCCTTGTGAATTTTAGCATCAAATCTTATTAACCGCTATGGAAAAAATCTGTTGGAAATCTGTTTGGAATTATATTGCAGGTTTCAGTCAACTTGGGGAGAATTTACATCTTAAAATACTGAGTTTTTAATCCACAAACAGAGACTATCTCTCCTCTTATTTGTGTTTTTAAAATTTTTCTCAGCACTGTATTATAGTTTTTGTATAGAAACGTTTCACATCTTGCCTTGGATTTTTTCAGTAGGTATTAGATATATGTAATGTTTTTATCGAAGCTGTTGCTTTTTAAGCTTCATTTTGTATTGTCTGCTGTTATTGTAGGAAAATGCAATTTATATTTATATATTGACTTTGCATGGAGTAATTTCCCTAAAATCACCTATTAATTCAAATAATTTTTATAAACCCTTTCTTTTATTTTGCCATGTTAAATAAATTTTGTTTCATCGAGGTGTTATTTGAAAAATATGTTGATAGATTATCTTTAATAATTTTTGATGGATTTTTGAGATTATATTTATGAAGATATTGGCATATAATCTATGTATAATCATACTGTCTGTGAACAGTTTTACTTCTTCCTTTCCAGTTTTTGTCTTTTTCATTTTTTTCTTGTCTGATTGCACTGGTTACAGTCAATACAACTGTGTTGAGTAGGGGTGGGGATAATAGCATCCTTTCCAGCACACTGTTTCAATATTAAGGTATTAGCATTTTATTTTCTGTTTTGAAAGTATGTTGCATTAGACTGGGGGAGTTTTCTTATATTTCTTTTTGATGATATGTTTATTATAAATGGGTGTTGAATTTTTCAAATGCTAATTTTCTGTGTTTGTTGAGGTAATTTATGTTTTTTATCCTACATATTGTTAATATGATGAATTATATTGATTCGATTTTCAAATGTAAAACTAAACTTGCCAACTTCCTGGACTAAATCTCTTTTGATTATGGGGTGTATGTCTGTGTGTGTGAGTGTGTGTGTGTGCTGTGTCTTGTCTGATTGTCTTTTCTATATTTGGGGGATTTTATATTTTATGTTCATGAGGCTACTGATATATAATTTTCCATTTTGTAATACTTTTGTGAGGTTTTGATATTATGGCTATCTTTGAAATGACTTCTCACATTTTCTGTCTTCTAAAGGAATTTGTGTATGTCTGTTATTATTTGTTATTAATTTTTTTTTAGAATTGCCCAGTTAAGCATTTTGGTTCTGAAATTTCATTTGTGAAAAGAATTTTACAAGCTGGGCATGGTAGCTCACCCGTGTAATCCCAGTGCATTGAGAGGCTGAGAAGGGAGAATCACTTGAGGCTAAGTGTTTAAGACGAGCCTAGTCAACTTAATGAGACCTCTTCTCTACAAAAAGTAAAACAATTAGCTGGGCACGGTGCACGCCTGTAGTCCCAGCTACTTGGGCGGCTGAGGTGGGAAAGATCTCTTGAGCCCAGGAGTTTGAGGCTGTAGTCTGCCATGATCTTCTTGCCACTGCACTCCAGCCTGGGTGACAAAGCCAGATCTCTTTCAAAACAAACCCAAAAAACAAAACACACAAACAAAAAGCAGAAAAAAAATTAGGAAGCAATTGATTGAATGTTTCTACGTCCCCCAATCCCAAAATTCATCACCCAAAATTCATCACCCCAAAGTGATGGTATTGGGAGGTGGGGTCTTTGGAATAATCATGAGGATGGAGCCCTCAGGAATGGGATTGGTGTCCCTGTAAAAGAGGAGTCAGAATGATCCCTCACTCCTTCCGCCATGCGAGGCTGTAGCAAGGTGGTGTATGAACCAGGCCAGAGGACCCCCTTGGCACAGAATCTACTTTTTCATCGTAGACTATCCAGCCTTTAGAACTAAGAAATAGATTTCTGTTGTTTCTAAGCCACTAGTCTATGGTATTTTTGTTATAGCAGTTGAACAAACTAAGACATATAGATTCAATTTATTTAACAGATATAAAACTATCAGAATTTTCTATTTTCTCTTCTAAGTTATGTTCTTCAAAGAATTTAAAGAATTTATTTAAGTTATTATATTGGTAGGCAGACTATTTAAAATTATATCCTCTCAAGCTCCATTTCATGTAAGTAGGATATTAGTGATGTTCTCTTTTACATTCTTCATGCTAGTAATTTTTTTCTTGACTAGCATCTTAGAGGTTTATTAGTTATTTTGAAGAACTAACTTCTGGTATTGTTAATTTTCTCATCTTACATTTGTTTACTATTGTTTCTAAGTCTTCTACCTTCTGAGCTGGAATTTCAGATAATGTATTTTATATTTCTTACTTTCTAAACTATGCCTTTAGTGCTATAAATTTCCTTCTCATCCATGCTTTGTCTGCATTTCACATACTTTATGTTTCATTTTAATAATCATTGCAATTTCAGTTGTGAAATTTTCCACAACTTGTGAATTGTTTAAAAGTGTGGTGGCTAAGCACAGTGGCTCACACCATGCTTCTAGAGCTTTGGAAGGCTTATACAGGAGGATTGCTTGAGCCTAAGAGTTCAAGACCAGTCTGGGCAAAATAGTCAGATCCCATCTCTACAAAAAAAGAGAAAAATTTCCGGGCATGGTGGTGTCCACCTGTGGTCCCAGATACTTGGGAGGGTTGAGGTGGGAGGATTGCTTGAACCTGGGGGGTTGAGGCTGCCGTGAGCTATGACTGTGCCACTGTACTCCGGCCTGGGTGACAGAGTGAGACCCCTGTCTCAAGAATAAAAAGTAAAAATTAAAAATGTGCTGCCTAACTTTCATACATTTGGGGATTTTTAGTTATCTTTTGTTATTGTTTCTAATTCAATTTCACTTTGGCAAGGAAACATAAACTGTATGATTATAATCCATTGGAATTTATTAAAACTTGTTTCATGACCGAATATATAGTCTCCTCTGGTAAAAACTTCATGAGCAATATATAGGTTTAGAATTCTATAAATGTCAGCTAGGCCAGCTTGATCAATAATGTTCGCATTTTCTGTTCCATTATTAATTGTTTTTTAATATGCTGCTTCTATCATTACTGAAAAAAATATGTTAAAATCTCCAGCTGTGATTTGGGATTTCTCAATTCTTTTGGTTAATTTTTCCTTCACCTATTCTGAAATGGGGACATGAAAGTCATACTTATTTTAGGATTGTTACTGCTTCCTGATGCATTAACTTTTCTGTTAAGCAGTGTTTCTCTTCACCTCATGTTTCTTGCCATGATGTCTATTTTTTCTGAATTATTATTTTTGTGATATGCTGACTTGTCTTATTTTCATATTCTGTATCCATTTTTTCTCCATTTTAAACTGTCATTTGCTCTGTGTCCTTATGTTTTAAATGTGTCTCCTATAAATACATGTTGGCATCTTAGTTTTTTGTTTAGTCCAACCGTGTCTGTCTTAAATTTGCACTTAGTCTATTTACATTTAGTGTAATAAATAATATGGTGGATTTAAGTCTACCATTTTGTTATTATTTGTTCTTTATTCTGTTTCCTTATTGTTCTTTTATACTGTTTCTTCTTTTGTTTTAATCACTGTTCTATTGATTTACATTTATCTCATCTGTTGACTATGTAGAATGCTTTTTGGGGAGCTATCATTCTGTTAGTGGCTAATCAAGAAAACATAACATGCAAGTTTAACTTACAAGTATCTTAAAAATATATTTTCAGCACATCCCAACCAATGCAAATTCTTAAAACACTTAACTCCATCTTCCTTTTTAAATTTTTTATTGCTATAGTTTCAAACATTTCACTTCTACATCTACTATAAACCCTAATGGCATGTGAATATTAATGTCTCTTTAAGTAATCACTAGTATTTTATGTTTCTGAAGCTCAAAGACTAAGAGGAAATACCAGCAGCCTTCTGAGGTATTTTTGTGTGTGTTTGTTTTTTCTCTCCAGTTCTCCCTTGTTTGGAATCCTGCCCCCGAATCTTTGCTGCTTTAGTAGCCCAAAAGTAAATTTTGTCTTCTCCAACCAGGGAGAACTCTCTCATTCATAACCTAGAGAGCACACCCACAGAGGAAGACTGAGTGTGGATAAGCCTCACGTCTTGTGTTTTTCAGGTGTTGCAGCCCTGTCTTAACAGGGTTTGTCTTGAGGAAGCAGTTGTTTCCTCCATTTTGTTTAGGTTTTACTCTTGTTGATGGTGGGAGGATGTCTAAGGCCAGCTAAACTGTACTGGAAGCTAGCATTACTTTGTTTCTAGTTAAGAAGACTCGATTGTGCTTGTATGCTATTGCTTTTCCTTATGTCAGTGTTTGTATTTCCATTACAACTTTTATCCACTGAAGAACAAGAGCGAAGGCTTTCAGTGTTTTGTAACCATGGTGATCTTCATCTCCCTTCAGCTAAAAGGCTTGGATTCTACTGGGATTCTACTGGGATTGACTATGTTTGATTTGATATGAGCTAATAATAGCCAAGTATTATTTCAGTCAAAATAGCACAGATATTGATATATAAACTAATGCTTAACTAGAGGTTTCTTCTATTTATTGTCTTGTTGGGGTCAGAGGACAAGATGTTACTCTTCCACAAGCAATTGTCCTAGAAGGTGGTTAATCCCAGAACAGGGAATCGATACTTGGAAGAAGCCATTAGACTGGGGAAACAGCCTAATGCTCTTTCTCCTCTTTGAGTTTCATGACTGTTGGAGCTGAACTATGGGTATGGTGGATCAGTTGAAGGGGAACTTCCTTTGGAAGGGGGCAGACTGGTCTCAGCATATGATGAAAAATGGTGACTAACCGTAGAACATCCTTTCTGGGATTCCCTGATAGTGTCTGGGTCAGGGCCTATGGATTTATGCTAGCAGTTTTAAGTTACTCTGTCTGAATTATTCCCAAGCCAATAGGAAAGCCTTGGTAGAAGACGGATCCTGATTTTTCTTATTCTGGGTAAAATTAAGGGATGACCTTCTTCTGTCTTTTAGATAAAGTTATAGAGGGGAGGGAAGAGGTTGCTTGAAGGAAGCCAGTTCAGAGATGCAGGCAGTTATCATCAGTGCGACGGAGCAGAACTAAGAACTAGAGTAGAAAAAAATATGACTGTGTTATTTGAATAGGGCCTGTGGGTACATGCTTTGGAATTCAAAAGTTCCTTTCTTAGATAGTATCTTTGAGGAAGTCTCATGTTCATAAATAGGTCAAAGATGATTTACAGCAATGTGTTTATAAAAGCAAAAACAATGGTGTATTCAAACAAAAGCCAAAATAATAAAGATAGAAATAAAACAAAGGTAGAAATAAACAACAGAAAAACAAAACAAAACAAAACAAAAAAAACCCATGGACAAAGGATTAAGTAGATAGAATTGTGACCTATTTATAAAATTGAACATCATGTGGCATTGAGTATGAGTGAGCCAGAGTTACATGTACAAAATAGAAGCAACTGCTAGGAAAATATGATGTTACATGAAGAAAGTTAGTTGCAAAAGTCTATGTCATATAGTATTCCACAGATTGTTGGGGGATATAGATAAGTATGTATATATTACATATACATGTGATATAAACTATAAGGAAATGTATATACATAATAAATGCCAACTGTAGGATAATTTCCTTTCTTCACTTCTGGGAAATAAAGAAAGAGAATGGGACTAGAGAAACCCAAGAAAGGAGGCATTAATGGCATTTACTAGGTTTTAATCTTTAAAAACATTTCCGAGAAAATATGACAATATTTGGTGAAATGAGTAAGAAGTATATGAGGTTTACTAAATTATTGGCTATACTTTCTGTGTATTTCAACTATTTTGTAATTAAAAATTATTTTAAAAGTAAATGTGGCCTGACTTTACCACTAGAGACATATACTTGTCTCTGGAACGAAACAGCAATGAGGAAAAGTTGTGCATACAACTTGTATCTAAAGAAGTGATACCTAATGTAAATGACGAGTTAATGGGTGCAGCACACCCACATGGCACATGTGTACATATGTAACAAACCTGCACGTTGTGCACATGGACCCTAGAACTTAAAGTATAATAATAATAATAAAAAAGATGGAGGCTGGAGCTCCAGGCATCACAAAGAAAAGAAAAAAAAAAAAAGTAATACTGCAATGACAGCTGACCGAAAGAGTGGATGCCCAAGTCTTGCATTTTTGGCCTTAGCGATCAAAGCCAAGTAAGACCACATTTTTGTTCTCGAGGATCCTTCAGCTTGGTAGCTGCTGTGCTTATTAGATCCTTGAGGATGTGATGTCATGGGGAAGAAATGTTGACTGGTTCAGATTCCCAAACTTCCGTACAGGCAACAACACTGAGTCAAATTTAACAAGATGACACGTTGCAGCAATAAATGCAGTTCCATTCCTGGGTTCAGAATGAAAGTTGCTCAACACAGGACGGGGGGTCCTAGGTATTGGCAGAAGCCCGACGTCCTAAGGATGGGATACTGTGTTGGCCAAATACACAAAGGGCTACTGTAGAATGTGAAGGTGAGCCTTTTTCTGGGAGCTCCGGCAGGTTAAAGTAGGGTCAGAAGTCGAAGGAGGGCCATTTAATCAGAGAATGTAGAACTACTTGGACTTTTGAGCTCAGCCTGTAGCAAAGGCATCCGCGTGCCCCCTTGTGTTCTCTCTCTGCTGATTTCTATCCACATAGCAGGTGAACTGCCCTGTTGAACTGCACCCTAAGCTGGCCAGTGTCAGCAGTGAACCACTGCTAAATGCACCTTCATTTTAACCCTGAGTCTACTTTGGTGAGGAGAAGTCTCTGCTTTGTGCATAAAGCACTAAAAAGTGGCACTTGGCCTCAAGCAATAAAAATGATTGATGGTTATACCTCCCAAGGTGAAACTTTTGGATCCATGGTGATTATTTCAAAATATGACTACACTTTTAAAAAGTGCAGGATAATTTGTTGGGAGAAGAAATGTCTCGACTTTCTTTTGTTAATCAAAATGATTCATGAAAGGATGTGGGGAGGCAAGAGTATTAAGAAAATATCGGGGGCGGAGCAAGATGGCCAAATAGGAACAGCTCCAGTCTCCAACTCCCAGCGTGAAGGACACAGAAGACCGGTGATTTCTGCATTTT
>NW_012114766.1:5954391-5962056 GCF_000951035.1 Colobus angolensis palliatus | reverse complement strand
TATAATAAAAAAAAAAAAAAAAGAAAATATCATATTATCGCTTCTCGGCCTTTTGGCTTAGATCAAGTGAAGAAAATATCATATTAAAAGTGGAAATTTAACCTTTTGTTAAGGTGAGACAGTAATGTATTACAATTCATTGGGATATACATACAATAAATATAGGAAATATATACATGTATCTTTTTCATAAAACCCTGACTCTTTGAGACAGAAGAGAAAGACTCCAGAGCAGAGTTTTCACATTAATTTAAGAGTTTGATACTACTACAGTTTTTTTCCTGTTGTTTGTTTTATATCAACAGGCAAGATTAGAATAGATTAGACTGTATCCCAGAATGGAAGAATAATTCTGTTTTGTGAAGCTTTTATTCAGAGCATGAGTGTGTGCGTGTGTACATATGCTCCTGTGTGCATGTGTGCAAATGCATCTTGTAAAGTGTAGCTTGTAGTGTAGAGGCATAATTTATATACAGTAAAATGCATAAATACTAGGGGCATAGTTCTACAATTTATACGTATATGTATACGCTCATGCAATCACACCTGATTAAATTAGAAAAGTGTTCATTTTCAAAAACAGTTTCTGATTTTTTACAATAGATTTATCGATCTTTAAATTTTAGTCCTCTTTCTTTATTTGCAATCACTTGCTGCTCTTTTTAAAAATCTCTGTTACTCAGCATCCTTTATCCTCTTTTCTCGGTTGTATTTCTTTTTTCAAATTTTAAAACAATTGCAAAGTTACAGCTGGTATGTCTAACACCAGCTGAAGCTTTCATTTTAGTGAAGATAAAATTCACATACCATAAAATTCACTCACTGAAAGTATGTAATGCAATGGTTTAACATTTTTATCTTTTTAAAATTTATTTTTAATTATTGACAAATAATAATTGTATATATCTGTGACATATACAATGACATATACAATGACAATGTGACATTCTGATATATGTTTACAATTCAGTGGTATTTGGTATAGTCACAAAGTTTTGGAGTAATCACCACAATTTAATTCCAGAACAGTTTCATTGGTATAAACTCCACATTTCACACCTTCCCCCCACCTCCTGACCCAGACCCTGGTAATTACTTATCTATTTTTGTTTATTTATTTATCAATTGATGGACATTTGGGTTGTTTCCACTTTTTGGCTGTTATAAATAATGGTCCCATGAATATTCATGTACAAGTTTATGTCTGGACACGTTTTTATTTCTTTTGGTTCTATACTTAGGAGTGGAGTTGCTATGTATGAACTCTATGTATAGCTTCTCTTAAAATTTTATTTGAAAAAATTGACAATAATTGCACATATTCATGGGGTACCTAGTGATGTTTCCATATATATAATATGTAGTGACCAGATCAGGGTAATTAGCATATCCATCATCTGAAACATTTATGATTTCTTTGTGTTGGAAATGTTCAATGTATTTATAACTTTTTGAGTCATTACCAAACTGCTTTCCAAAGGGACTGTGCCATTTGCATTCCCAGTAGCAATGAAGGAGGGTTCCAGTTTCTCTACATTCTCATTATTCTTGTTAGTGTTCACTTTTTTTGATTATAAGCCATCTCATTTGATATGAAGTGCTATGTCATTGTAGTTTTAATTTACATTATCTGAATGACTAAAATATTGAACATATTTTCATGTGCTGATAGGTTATTGGTATATCTTCTTTTGAGAATTCTCCATTCACATCCATTATGCATTTTCAATAGAATTATTTTTCTTTTTGTTGTTGAGTTGTAAGAGTTAAAAATACATATTTTTATATATTCTGCATAATAGTCCTTTAAAAGAGAGATAATTTACAAATATTTTTCCCATTTTGTTGGCTTTATTTTGACTTTTTTGATTATACACTTTTAGGCATAAAAGCTTAAGAATTTGGAGTTCAATTCATTCATTTCTCTCTTTTGTTGCTTGTGTGTTTGGTGTCTTCTCCTGGGCTTTTCTTTGTGGAAAGTTATTTGATTAATAATTCAATGTTTTCACATGGTGTAGCCCTGTTCAGATTTTCTATTTCTTCTTGACTCACTTTAGGTAGTTCATGTCTTTCTGGAAATTCATCCATTTTAATAAAGTAATTTAATTTGTTGTCATAAATTTTTTTAAATAATAGTATTGCCTTATAGGCCATTTTATTTCTGTAATTGATAGTAATGTTCCATCTTTTATTCTTGAATTTAGTGTTTGGAGTCTTCTCTTTTTTATTTGTCAGTGTAGCCAAAAGGTTGTCAATTCGGTTGATCTGAAAGAACCGTTGGTTTGATTTTCTCTATTGTCTTTATATTTTCTATATTGTGTATTTCTACTCTAATCTTTATTGTTTTTTTCCTTGTGTCTGTTTTGGGTTCAGTTTGCTCTTTGTTTTTTCTTTAAGTTTTAAGATGGTTATTGATTTCAGATCTTCATTTTTTCAATGTAGGTGTCCTATAAGTTTTGGTGTGTTGCATTTTCATTTTCACTCATCTTAAAATACTTTTATATTATCTTTGTGATTTCTTATTTGACCTATGATTGTTTCAGAGCATGTTGTTTAATTTCAGTGTATTTTGAATTTTTCAACATTCTGTTTATTATTGATTTCTAATTTCACTCTAATATACAGAGTGTACTTTGATTTCATTCCTTTTTATTTATTGATTTATATTATGACATAATACATGGTCTATCCTGGTGAATGGTCCATGTAAATTTGAAAATAATGTATATTCTGCTATTGTTGGGTGGAGTGTTCTATAGATGTCTGTTTGTCTAGTTAATTTGTAGTATTATTCAAAATCATCTATTTTCTTGTTAATCTTCTGCTTAGTTGTCCTATTCATAATTAAAAGTGAGGTAGTAAAGTCCTCAATTTTTTTTTATAGTATTTTTCTTTTTAATTCTTTCAGTTTTTGCTTCACATATTTTAGGATTCTGCTGTTCAGTTTGGTGCATATATTTTTATAATTTTTATTTATTTTTGGTGAAGAAACAAACATTTTGAGCCTTTTATCATAATAAAATGATAACTTTATTTCTTTGTATTTATTGACAAATTTTGTCTCAAGGTCAATTTTGTCTGATATTAACATAGCCACCGAGTCTCTCTTTTAAATGTTGTTTTAATGTATGATTTATTTTACTTATTTGTTTATTTATTTATTTTACTTTTAAGTTCATTTCTGCCTTTGAATCTAAATTGTGTTTCTAAATTGAACCCAGGAGGTGGTTCACTGCAACCTCCACCTCCTGGGTTCAAGTGATTCTTGTGTCTCAGCTTCCCAAGTAGCTGGGACTACAGGTGTGTGCCACCATGCCAGGATAATTTTTGTATTTTTCATAGAAACAGGGTTTCACCATATTGACCAGGCCGGTCTTGAACTCTTGACCTCAAGTGATCCACCCACCTCAGCCTCCCAAAGTGCTTAGATTACAGGTATGAGTCATTGTGACCAGCCCAATTTTAAATCTCTGTTTTTTGCTGGAGTATTTGGTCCATTTACATTTAATGTAGTTAATGACATAACAAGGTTTATATCTAATTTTTTGCTATTTGTTTACTGTATAACATGTCATTTTTGATCTGCTATTTTTTCATTGTTGCCTTCTTTTAGGTTAAAACTTTTTAATATGCTATTTTAATTTCCTTGTGCTTTCTTTTACTGCATCTTTTTTTTGAGTAATTTTCTTAACGATTTTCCTTAGGATTATAATTAGCATTTGCATGCATAACAATCTCTATTGAATTAGGACAAACTCAATAATATACAAAAACTTTGCTTTATGTAGCTCCAGTTTCTTCCTCCCTTGTTTGTGCTATTATTGTCATACATGTTACGTCTTCATACATTTTATGCTGATCTACCTAGATGTGCAATTATTACTTTGTGCAGTTGTCTTTTAAATAAGACAGTAAAAGAAAAGTATTAGAAACAAAAAAGTACATTTATGCTGTCTTTTATATCTACCTATGTATTTACATTTACAGGTGCTTTTTATTTCTTCATGTAAATCCCTTTAGCATTTCTATTAGGGAAGTTTAGTTAACACATTCTTTCACATTTTGTTTATCTGAAATATCTTCTGGTTTATTTTTAAGTATTAATTTTGCTGGATATAGAATTCTTCATTGACAGTCTCTTTCTTTGTGCACTTTGAATGATATATCACTGTCTTCTGTAGGGCTTCTAATGAGAAATCAACTGTTTATCTATTAAAGGATCTCTGGCATATGAAGTCACTTCCATTGCACCTTTTGAAATTATCTTTTTGTCTTTGTCTTTCAACAGCTTAACAATTATGTGCCCAGATATGTACATCTTCAATTTTCTCTCATTTGGAGTTTGTTATGCTTGTTGGATGCGCAGATTAATATTTTTCATAAAGTTTGGAAGTTTGTAGGTATTATTTCTTTAATAATTCTTTTTGCTTTTCTTTATTCCTTCTCACTTTCTGCAAATCCCATTGTGCTTATGTTGATATTCTTGATGGTGTCCCACAGGTATCTAAGATTGTTCATTCTTTGGTTTTTTTTTTTTTATCCTCAGACTGGCTGGTCTCAATTAACCTGTCTTAAGATTAATTTATTATTTTGCCCACTCAGCTCTGTTTTTGAACTTCTCTAGTTAATTTTTCATTCCAGCTATTGTGCTTTTTGACTTCATAATTTGTATTTGGTTCTTTTTAATAATTTGTTTATTGATATTCTTTATTTGGTGACACAGCCTTATAAATACATTCCTTTACTTCTTTAAACATGATTTGTATAAGTTTTGAACACATTTATATTGACTTTGAATCTTTGTCAGGTAAGTCCTGAACTTTGAATCTTTGTCAGGTAAGTTCTGAACTTCTTCATAGAGAGTTTCTAATCTAGACTTTTTCAGGCATGGTTTCTGTTGACTGTCTTTTTTTTTTCTCCTATATATGTGCAATATTTTCTAGTTTCTTGGTTTGTCTCATTAATTCTTGTGGAAAAACATGGACATTTAAATAATGTTTCAACTCTGGAGACCAGATTCTTCCCCATTCCAAGGGTTTGTTATCATTATTTTTTTTCTGTTTGTTTAGTGACTTTCTTAAGCGAATTCTTTCAAGTCTGTATTCTTTTGTCACTTGTGGCCACTGGTGTCTCTGAACAGTTAGCTTAATGGTTAGCTAGTGTTGGGACAGATATTTCTTAAATGCTGGAATCATGAAGCTTCTCAGTCTTTGCTGAAATGTTCTGTATATGTATTAATACATGACATAAAAACTCGCCTAAGCACTTTACAACTCTGCCTTAGCCTTCACTTCCTGTTTGTTCAGAGCTTCAAAATCAGTCAGTGGTGAGGACTTAGGGCTTTGTCAGGTCTTTTCTAAGCATGCACGTATACCTGGGCGTGTGCAAAGCCCTATGCATTCACATGGCTTCTTTGATTCCCAGAAATATGTTGAAGCTTTTCAAGACTCCCTATGGACATCTCACTCCCCAATTCTTCTTTTATGTTTTTTTGTTAACTTGTTGTTTGCCCCAACTATTATCACTACTTTGGGCATCTGAGGTTAAACAATTCCTTTTTTTTTTTTTTTTTTTTTAAACAGACAGCACTGAGATAAGGGCTGTTTGCATCTGGAGAGCTCTGAGCCATGAAAAATGCTCTGGAAATGAAAATGGAGTTTTCAGGGAACTTCCAGGCTTGTCAGATAATGACAAATCTCTGAGAATAGGGATTTGGAAAAAGCCTAACCTTGATCAAACCCCTCCATTGACTGTGAGGCTGCTGTTTTTCACCTGGATTGTGAGCTGTTAGTTTTCTAGGCTACCATGGTGCTGGAGAGAAGGTAATGGGTTTAGGGTAAATGAAAATGCCACAAAAATGTCCTATGCTTTTTTCAGCTATTTTGCTTGAATAAATGTTCAAGTTATTTTGCTTGAATAAATGTTCCCTACACTGTTTCAAGCCTTTGGTTAATGTCAAGAGTCCTGAAAAAGTTGATTTTGGAAATTTTGCTAGCATTCTTGTTGCTTTTGTGGAAGAGAAGCTGGGGAAGTTTTCACTACTTCATTTTTCCGAATGATGTCTGTTTATTTTATTTTATTATTTATTTATTTATTACTTCTCCCTGTTTATTCTTCTCTCCCTCCTCCTTCTTTTTCTTGGGGGGTCTAAATTACCTTACACAAGAGAACAGTAACAGTCATTTACTGGCCTCTGCTATGTAGCAAGTTACCTGCCATTTGACCTACACATACTAGAAGGGTTAGCATAAACTACAGCTCACTCAGCATCCTCTCTTCTGACAAAAAGTGAATGTAGAGGCCAGGCGTGGTGGATCACACCTGTAATCCCAGCACATTGGGAGGTTGAGGTGGGCAGATCACTTGAGGCCAGGAGCTTGAGACCAGCCTGGACAATTCAGTGAAACCCCATCTCTACTAAAAATACAAAAATTTAGCTGGGCGTGATGGTGCGTGCCTGCAATCCCAGCTACTCGGGAGGCTGAGGCAGGAGAATTGCTTGAACCTAGGAGGCAAAAGCTTCAGTGAGCTGAGATCATGCCACTGCACTCCAGACTGGGCAACAGAGCCAGACTCTGTCACAAAAAGAAAAAAAAAGTGAATCTAGAAAAGCTTTTAAATCATATTTTCTGCTTTATTTTTCTTCTCAATTTTTACTTAAAAATATTTGAGGATTTCAAATGCCCATCAATGATAGATTAGATTAAAAAAAAAATGTGGTACATATACACTGTGGAGTACTATGCAGCCATAAAAAGGAATGAGATCATGTTCTTTGCAGGGACATGGTTGAAGTGGAAAGCCATCATCCTCAGTAAACTGACACAGAAATAGAAAACCAAACACTGCATATTCTCACTCATAAGTGGGAGTTGAACAATGAGACCACATGGACACAGGGAGGGGAACAACACACACTGGGGCCTGTTGGCAGGGCAAAGGGGAGGGAGTGCATCAGGACAAATGGCTGATGCACATGGGGCTTCATACCTTGGTGACAGGTCGATAGATACAGCAAACCACCATGGCACACGTTTACCTATGTAACAAACCAGCACTTGCTGCACATGAATCCAGGAACTTAACACAAAATAAAAAAAGAAATTTGAGGATTGTTTACTTCATATATTTATATATGAAGACTATTACATAAATGTAATGTATATCTTATAAATATATATTCCATAATATATTTCTTATATAGTATATATACTCATTTTATATAAAATTGTTTGAATTTAAATCTTTTAAATTTCAGATATAAATTTAAAAATATTTTTTCTTAGTTTATTTTCTTAACTAATTCATTTTTTGTAAGGAGAAAGGAGGATAATTTGTAAGTGAAAAATGTTTTCACTCATATCAGCATTTTTATTTTTAACATCGGCGTTTTACCTTTTAAAAGTTACTTCTAATATGGAGAAGGTTTTCTAGTTCAAAATGTCAGCCAGTTATAACATACACATACAAGTATACTTTAATACTTTTTTATCATGATAAAATGTACATAACATAAGCATTATCTTTTTTTATATTTTATTTTATTATTATTATACTTTAAGTTCTAGGGCACATGTGCATAACGTGCAGGCTTGTTACATATGTGTACTTGTGCCATGTTGGTGTGCTGCATCCATCAACTCGTCAGCACCCATCAACTCGTCA
>NW_012114766.1:5926648-5952901 GCF_000951035.1 Colobus angolensis palliatus | reverse complement strand
AGAATCAATATTGTGAAAATGGCCATACTGCCCAAGGTCATTTATAGATTCAATGCCATCCCCATCAAGCTACCAATGAGTTTCTTCACAGAATTAGCATTATCATCTTAACCATTTTTATATGTACCGTTCAGTGGCATTAAGTACATTCACAGTGTTATGCAGCCATTACCTCGATCCATCGCAATAACTGTTTTCATTTTCCCAAACTGAAATGCTGCACCTATTAGATAATTTCTCATTATCTCCTTCCCACAGCCATCAGAAAACATCATTCTGTTTTCTGTCTCCATGAATTTGACCACTCTAGTAACTCCTATAAAGAGAATCATATAGTATTTGTCTTTTTGTGTCCAGCTTATTTCACTTAGCATAACATCCTCAAGGTTCGTTTATGTGGGATTTCTATAAATTTCATTCTATATTGTGTGTGTATATATATATATATATAATTCCACTAGATAATGTGTTCCCTGAGGGCAGGGATTACATTTTTAATTCCTTTGTGTCTCCAGTGCAAATGCAAGTTTGATAAATGAGTAGATTAACACTTATAACTTTAGTTTATTTTTCGGCAAACATTTTGTCAGCATTCACAATGATTTTTTTTAAAACAAATTTTTGTTTCCCGAGTTGTAAAAGTTTAAATTGTTCCTTGATTGCCATCTCAAAACTCTTCATTCAGCAAAATTCAGACACAAATCTTTTGTTGTTTGTTTTTAACATTTTGGCGAACTGAGCTATTGCCCATTAGAGCAGAATGATTTCTCTATATTGACGGGCTGTCAAGCAGGACGGTATCCTTAGGCTGACTTCAATGTCAACAGCTTAATGGATGCCAACAACTATCCACGTTTTAGATAGATTATCTTATTATTTTTTCCAGATATACAATTAAGTTTGGGAAGTAATATTTCAAAGTGAGTATAATTGTGTTACAAATTATTCACTAACTTTTTCTTAAATTTATTGTAGATGCTTGCCAGCTAAGATGCTGTTTTTTTATTTATAAAGCATGACTTTTTCTTACAAAGTTACTTTCTGTAAATATTGATTTTATGAATCCCTTCACTTTTGTTCTCTACTAGCATCAAAACACAATTCCACATGACTGGAAGAGCCTCATATTCTCTGTGTTTTAGCAAACCTGGTTGTATCACCTGACATAGTTAAAAGCAATGAATCATTTCCCAGATATGGGCTGGGAAAATATAAAGGAGTCCATTTGAAATCCGCTCAGTGACTAGGCAATAATGACGGTATTCTCCGTGGTTTAATTTCATATTTCACTTGTTTTTAGAATGCCTTCTGAAGTCTTTTTTGTACAGTTATAATAGAAACAGACTTGTTCATTTTTTTTTTTCAAATCTTAGCACCTACTTGATTCCAAAAAGTTATAAAGGATTTATGATTCTTTTAAATAAAATTTCTTTCTTCTTTTCATTCCTATTACACATTCTTTTATGTCTTATCCCTACCAGATGTAAATGCTTTACACTTTCTCTTCTTTCTATTCTGTCCTGAAAACACCAGGTGTCCTCCTGGGTGCTCTTCATTTTCATATTTTCGTAGACAAGATTATCTGTTTCCAGTTCATATTCCTAATAGCCGTGTGAGTTTGGTTAACTTCCTTGAGCCTTCTGAATCTCTGAAACCAAGCAATGATATCTCTCATGAGATTTTTCAAAGAAAGAATGAGAAAAAAGATTTTTAAAAATATGTGCCTGATGTAAGAAAGTTAACTTTTTTCTTTTCAATTCCAATAAAATTTGAAATATTCAAATCACACCTATTATTTTCTATTTTATTTAATTGCATAGCTTTCTATATGTGCCTCTTCAAAAATATAAATTGCTGAACAATTGAGTTTCCCTGTATTTAATCTCCTGCAGTTGTATGCTGTATGTTATAGAGAGTAATTTTGATTTATTTAATAGTAACCCAGTACATCTTAATTATTCAATAATAACATAAAGTGATTCAGAAAAAGGCCATCAGCATTCAAAATTTCTACCATTCAGTCACTTAATATTAGTTATCATAACAGATGAGCAAATTATAGTCTTTATAGACTTAAAGACTTATCGTGATAATAGCTTTTTAGCTCTCAAAGTCACATGAAATATTTTCTCTTTTTAAATAAAATATTGCTATTTGTTTTCAAGAGAGCTAAGGCCAAACATTCAGTATTTTAAAACTGTGTGTTTTACTGCATCTTGAAAGAACAGTTACCTAGAAAGTGATGGCAAATATTATAGTCTGCTAATAGTGTACACTTAATCAGCAAATATGAACTTGCTGTCCACTTGGGTGGATATATTTTTTCACCATAAATTTCATACACATTTAAACTCAACCTTTTCATATTCTGAAATACATCACTCTGGCATTTTTTTCATAGATGATGCTGATATAAAATTCTTTTTATGAACATCTTACATGGACATGGTACTTATTAATTTCAGAAATAATTTTATATATTTTAATTATATGGGCATTCCATATAACTGTCAATTTGTATTGATAACTCAAAAAAACGATTGAATCCTATTAGTGTTTGCATTATTGTTGGACAAAACTTGTAGGTGCATAATGGACGTGTTCCATAAATTTTAGTTTAATTCGCACATTCTTTTTTTTTTGAGATGGAGTGTCTCTCTGTGGCCCAGGCTGGAGTGCAGTGGCCGGATCTCAGCTCACTGCAAGCTCCGCCTCCCGGGTTCCCGCCATTCTCCTGCCTCAGCCTCCCGAGTAGCTGGGACTACAGGCGCCGCCACCTCGCCCGGCTAGTTTTTTGTATTTTTTTTTAGTGGAGACGGGGTGTCACCGTGTTAGCCAGGATGGTCTCGATCTCCTGACCTCGTGATCCACCCGTCTTGGCCTCCCAAAGTGCTGGGATTACAGGCTTGAGCCACCGCGCCCGGCCTTAATCTGCATATTCTAGGTGTGATGTGTTATAACGATCTTTCAAGTGCCAGTTTATTAGATGTAAAAAGATGGGCATTTGGGTCAATCTCTGTGTTAGGCTTTATCAGACTAATTCACTCAGCATCCTCTTTATCCTATTTTGCATTTTATTTTTATTGTGGTAACAACATTTAAGGTGAGATCTACCCTCTTATCACATTTTTAAATGTACATGACAGAACTGCTTCTTACAGGCACAATGATATGCAGCAGATCTCAAGAACATACTCATTTTATGAAACTGAAACTTTCTAAATGTTGAAGAGCATCTCTCCTTTTTTCCGTCTCTGAGTCCCTGGCAAACACCATTATACTCTCTGTTTCTATGAGTTTGACTGCTTTAAGTACCTCATACAAGCGGCGTCATGCAGCTTTTGTCCTTTGATGACTGGCTTATATCACTTAGCATAATGTCCTCCAAGTTCATCCATGTTATATGTAAAAGAATGAAGTCAGGATCTCAATGAGGTATCTGCACTCCCACATTCACTGCAACATAATTCACAATAGTCAAGATTTGATAGCAACCTAAATATTCATCAGTAGGTGAAGAGGTAAAGAAAATGTGATATACACATACAATGGACTATTATTCAGCTATAAAAAGAAGGAAACATTCACGATGTCTTCTGATATTTATGTCTCTTCTTTGCTAGTCTTCTCTGGCATATGTTATACCATATGTATTCTTGTAAACTGTCTCAAAATAATTTTTTTTGGAATGAGGCTGTGTATATATAATTATAATAAATCCATGAATGATGTCATGAATATTTCCTCCTTTTTTATGGCTGGGTAATCTTTTGTTGTATATATGTAACACATTTTCTTTATCCATTTGATATGGTTTGCCTGTGTCCTCACCCAAATCTCATCTTAAATTGTAGCTCCCATAATTCCCATGTGTTGTGAGAGGGACCCAGTGGGAAATAACTGAATCATGGGAGTGGTCTTCCCCTTACTGTTCTCACTGTAGTGAATAAGTCTCATGAGATCTGATGATTTTATAAGGGGTTTTCCCTTTAATTGGCTCTCGTTCTCTCTCGTCTGCCACCATGTAAGATGTGCCTTTTGACTTCTGCCATGATTGTGAGGCTTCCCCATGTGGAACTGTGAGTCCGTTAAACCTCTTTTTCTTTATAAATTACCCAGTCTTGGATGTGTCTTTTCAGCAGTCTGAGAATGAACATTTATCTAATACACCATTTATCTATCCATTAATATTTAGGAGACAGTTTACAAGGATATAAATAGTGCAGCATACACATCAACTTGTTTGATCAAGTTGATTTTAGTTAATAAGGAAAAAGTTTTAAAAGGTAAAACATTTCCAGTAGGAAATGGCATAAAAAAAAAAGATAAGAGCTCAAAGTGAGAAAAAAGTATTTATGTCTATATGCCATTGACAAATACTTCCTCAATGGTGCCACTTCCTAATGATACAATATAATCACAACATCAAAAGCATTTTCTGTAACACTTGTAAATTTTTATTTTTTATTTTGATTCAATTAATATGTGTACAAGGTAAAAAATTGGAAAAGTAATAAAAATGTCACAAAATGAAGGCAAAACAATTTTCCATTTACTTCTCTTTCCCATCCAATTGGTAACCAGATTTGTGTATTTCTTGTATCTACTTTGGAGATATTCTTTGCAAATGAAAGCACCTATGTATTTTTTTCTCCTTTGTCATTTATCAATATAACTTTAAGATCATTTGAGAATTGCTTTTAGAGTATGTACAATATTCCATCATGTGGAAGTTCCCTGACCTTTCTAGTAATTAGCTTATTAAAAAAATAAACCTTGAGATCATACTCTTCCCCAACACTATTTCTGTGACCTTGGGAAAATTATTTTAACCTTTTTGGGTTTAAGTTTCTCGATTTGCAAAATAAATATTGATCTGGAACATTAGGACTGGGACTATTTATGTTGTAAGAGATTTTCAGGAGGTCACAGAATCCATTTTCTTGACACCATGTAGGGACCACACTTACCTCAACAACAGGATCTGTGTTCTTAGCACAGAATAGAAAAAAATCTGAGTGCTGGCGTAGTTAGGGGCTTAGTTATGAGTCTAGAAAGTAGGACATGAGAGCTGGCCCTGTTGCTAAATCACTCAAAGTCTTGATCCCTTAGAGTGTCCCTGAGCACTATTGGGCAGCTAGGGTGAGTCAGGCATCATGCCGGAAGTTGGGGTTAAGTGTTCACAGTTGTTATACACAGTTTATGGAAATGACACATAAACTGTCGACAGTCAAAAAACATACACATATGTGAGACATAATGTAAAATTCATACCTGAGTGTAGACAGCCACGAGAAAACTTCCCCCACAAACCCAAAAGAGAGATAACGTCATTATGGTTGTGATAGGTGAACCTAGAGAGAGTAATAAAGTGATAATAGACTGCAGTCCTCAAACTTTGCACTGTGTTACTCTGGGTGAAAAACCACAGGCCTGCCTGTGGCATTTTAATTTTTTGAGGGAAACAGGGCAAGAGCCAACAACTGTCAGATGCCACACAAGCTGCTAGAGAGAGCTCACTGTTCCAGCCTCAGACAGTGCTGCATCTCTTCCGGTGACATATCTCTATAAGATTGCTTTTTTATTCCTTCTGTGACAAAAGGTGAGACCCTTGTGAAAATGAATGTGGAAGGGAAATGAGCATGGAGGTTCCTGGGAGTGAGGAGTTACGCAGCCCGAATAGGGGCACATTTTCTATTAGTAAGTTGTTGCTATGGGTGGTTGTTGAAGGATGGAATAAAAATATCATCTTTCTCTTTCAATTTATATCTATTGCCTTTTCAAATGGTGACTATGTTGTTCGTTTCTAAATAGGCTGAGTCTCACTGCTTCATAAATGAAACTACACGGTCTTCCTCTTGACCTAGAGGTACTCTCGCCGGGAAAGTCGGAGGAGCTCTGTGGCAGGGAGACACTTTAAATAGGGTGTTAGATGAGGGTTCTCTGAAGAGCAGACATGCGAGAGGAGTGCTGCAGAAAGAGAAGGAGGCTTTTGAGTGGAGAGAGAGTGCAGGGGTCCTGAAGACAGAGTGACCTTGGTCTTTTAAGAGAAAAGAGGAGGTAGGTGTGTCCAGGCTGCAGTGGGTGAGAGGCAAGGGACATGGGATAACATTGAAGCTGGAGGCAGGTGCCTGGCATGCAGGGCTTTGAGGCTCACCATTAGGAGTGTGGATTTTATTTTAAAGGTAACAGGGAGCAACTGAGAGGTTTTAAGATGGGGAAATGACTTGACTCACACGTGAGTTGTGTGTGGCAGGAGGATGGTGGGGAGACGGCGGCACGAAGGTGGTGGAAGAGTGAGTGGTACCCAATGGCTAGAGATGGAGATTTGTGATGGTCCAGGGTAGAAATGGTGACAGTCCAAGCTAAACTGATGGGAATAAATGGAATTAGGCAATTACAAATATGGGTTGGGTGCGGTGGCTCACACCTATAATCCTAGCACTTTGGGAGGCCGAGGCAGGAGGATAACTTGGGGTCAGGAGTTTGAGACCAACCTGGCCCACATGACGAAACCCCATTTCTACTAAAAATACAAAAAATTAGCCAGGCATGGTGGTGCATGGATGAGCTACTCGGGAGGCTGAGGCAGGAGAATTGCTCAAACCCAGCAGGCAGAGGTTGCAGTGAGCTGAGACTGCACCACTACACTCCAGCCTGGGTGACAGAGTAAGACTCCATCTCAAAATAATATGTTTGGGTAATAAAATTATCAGGCCATTGTAGGAATTTTTATAAAGGAAAAATGGAGGGAAATATCTAGGTTTGCATCTTCAGCAATATGGTAGATGTTGCTACCATTTACCGAGATGGATGAAAGCAGGAGGACAGTAGTTTGTGGGGACTGTCAAAAACTCTGTTTAGAAATGAGGGCTTAAATGCAAATGTAAACCCTTTTTGGTTCTAACACACAATAGTATGTTGGTCTGAAGTGATGTCACCCAGCTCGCAGAAGGGAAAGAAGTTGAGGGCATTGGGTCTATATTGGCCGAGGGCTGGGAAACAGAGCAGTCACAGATGGAGCGTATTCAGCCCCAGAACAACTTCCTAGGGGTATTCACACAGGCTTCTGGTTGAGTCAGCCTTGAAGTGTTTACGTAAAATATAGGACAGGTCGGGGAGAAGGAAGCCGAAGAAGTCCATGTTCAGGGATGCCCTCAAATCTGAAAAGGAGTTTCAGTAACTGCAAGTTTAGCAAGCGCCCGGGAGCCATGAGGAATTCTATAATCTCAGTCAGCAGATAGACATAAAGTGCTTCCAAGCTGCAGAATGGAAGATTAAGAATAAAAAACAGGTGGTAAGATTGTTTTAAACAAAAGATTTTGAAGTTATTTCTTTTCCTTTCTTTCTTGCTTTTTTGTGTGTTTTTTGAGATGGAGTCTCACTCTATCGCCCAGGCTGGAGTGCAGTGGCACAATCTTGGTTCACTGCAGCCTGCAACTCATGGGTCCAAGCAATTCTCCTGCCTCAGCCTCCCGAGTACCCGGGATTACAGGCACCTGCCACCACACCTGCATGATTTTGTGTGTGTGTATTTTTAGTGGAGATGGGGTTTCATCATGTTGGCCAGGCTGGTCTTGAACCCCTGACCTCAAGTGATCTGCCCACCTTGACCTCCCAAAGCGTAGGGATTACAGGTGTGAGCCACTGTACCTAGCCTGAAGTTATTTATAATAGAAGAAAACCTAAGCAAAATTCAGCAACAGCAACGACAAACTGATACTTTCAACTAGGTGAGAATCCGTGGCTTTGTTCTCTTAATTTTACTCCTGTGACATGGTTAGGCTCTGTGGCCCCACCTAAATCTCATCTTGAATCACAATCCTCAGGTGTTGAGGGAGAGGCCTGGTGGGAGGTGATTGGATCGTGGGGGCGGGTTCTCCCATGCTGTTCTCATGGTAGTGAGGGAGTTCTCACGAGATCTGATGGTTTTATAAGGGACTCTTCCCCCCCCACCCTTTGCTTTTCTCACACTTTCTTCTGCCACCTTGTGAGGAGGTTGCCTGCTTCCCTTCCTCTGTCCGCCGTAATGGTAAGTTTCCTGAGGCCTCCTAGCCATGCTTCCTGTTAAACCTGCAGAACTGTGAGTCAATGAAGACTTTTCCCTTTATGATTATCCAGTCTCAGGTAGTATTCATTGTAACAGTGTAAGAACAGATTAATACACCCTGAACTCAAAGGAATAGGCCTTTTGCATCTCTAAATTTCCCCCCCAAATCGGAAACAAATATAAATATTGGAGAAATATAGGAAAGCTATAAAATGTGCTTTGTGGTTTTTAGATACAGGGCAATGGAACTGAAAATTCTGTCCTAATAATTTGCTTTCAAGAAATGTTATTTTAATATTAGCTGTCTTAGTTATTTTGATAAACCAATATCACAAAGTAAAAGAATAAAATGAAAAAAGGTCTTATGCTCATACTCATGTGCTCCCTGCCAAGGTAGTGCAGATCCTTGGACATCTACGTGGCCTTGCTTTTATCCACAATCATGCAGAAAGTGAAATATTGATCATGGTTTTCTTCAGCGTGGGGTGGGGGGGATTCATTTGTTCTATTTACTGAAATACTTTCCATATTCACACACTACCAAGACAATTCCATGGATGTGACGTTTCCTGCCGTTTTCTCTCCTTATGAAAGCTAATTTCTCTCCTGAGCACTATTTTGGGAGAGCTCCCTGACCTCACTGGAGAAGACCAGAGGAAGCAGCAGGGAAACCCAAAGGCACTTTGGACCCCTGAGCCGCAAGTTGGGAGTGTGTGCTGGGGGAGGAGGGGGGCGGCAATTCAGTTAGGATGAGCAAGGGAGACACTTACTAGGGCTGCCAGCTGGCCAGCCGGCTCTTGATCTTTATCACCAAACCTGGGAGTAAAAGGCAAATCTGTTTTCCTAAAAATCCACAGCACAGAGTTATGATAGCTCCAGATTGTATTTTTGTCTCTCTGCAGCTGGAATCTTAATTGGCTGTGCTATTTCTGTCACAGCTGCTGGAAATTCTGCCCTTTCTCAAGCTGCTCTGCCTTTTCCATGTCCGCAGCACTTCAGATGCGTTGAGGTTTTGTCGTTGGAACAAAATTGTTGATTGGTGCACTTCTCATTGATGATGAAGCCTGCCTGTAGGGACCACTCAGGAGACCAGGGAAAAATGAGCTGCCAGAGGAAGAAGACTTTAAACAAAAGTTGAACAAAACTGCAGTGGAAGCCGGGAAGAGTCTTTTAAAGAGGTGGCTTAAGGCAGGGGTTTGCCTAATAGGATGCAGGTCTCACAGGAGCTAATTATTAGGAGACAGTGATGAGGCTCAGTGGCAGGTGAGCTGGGGTTTTTCTGAAATCAGGTGAGACACTTCTGCAGGTGCCTGGCCACGGAAGGCCGATGCAAAGCCCAAGTGGTTTCAGTTGCCTCCTCGATGACTTCTGAATCTGGGTGTGGGGCCCATTTCCTGAAATCAAATGGATTCCAAGTCTTAGCTCACTAGCAAGGAGGAGAGGTCAGGTGGAGGGGGTTCAGTTCTGGGTGTCTTCTAAATTGTAAGATCTGTGTCCTGCTTTTGTGGAGTGGTTGGAAATTCCCTGGGTGAATCTCAAGTTAGGAGGTAAGGGTTTCCTTGGGTTGTCGTAAGGGCTTCGGTAGCTCATTTCCCTACCAGGTCCCAGTCTCTCTAATCGGATTGTTTTAGATGAGATTTTCATTAAAATCTTCTCCATTTCTTATATTCTCAAAGCCTTACCTCCTTGGGTTTTTTTCCCCCACCCACATTGAGATTCGGTGTACTGTAAAAGTTGATTTGGAGGTGGGATCTTAGTGCAGAGTGGGCCAACCATCTGCCGCCAGCATTGAAGGTAATAATTGTGTGTTGACTTAGAGTGTATGGCAGGTGCAGAACAAACCCAATCAGAAGATGCTTTTGAAGACCCACCAGGTCATAGGGTGCTAGATAAGAGCCATAGTCCATCTGGAAGAAGCCAGCATTTTTACCAGTCCTTGATCATTTGATTAGCAATCATCAAGAACTTTATTTTTCAAAATTGGCTCTTTTGCTCAAATCTCCCTTACAAGTCCATCAGAGGCTTACTAAAACCTTAACACATCTTAGGCATTTTAATCATTTTCATGTCTTTACTAGTAGTTTACTTTCATTAAAATGCCCTTTTTTTTTCTTTGTGAAGTGGGTTTTTCCTACTATATTTTAAGATAGATTTTCTCCATTTTGAAAAGATATCTATAATGTTTTATCTATAATTGAATAAAATCTAGGGCTTATTAAAAGAAATTATGCAAGCTAACTTTGATATTTTTAGGGAACGTTTTATCATTCGCAAAGAGGAATCCAGTCACTTTGTATCATACTATATATAACAGAATAGGATTTAAGATATTTGAAATACATGGGAAAGGAGAGGACTAAACATTACTTTGCTGTGAGAATGAGATGAGACAATTTTATTAAATTGCTTAGCATATTTTCTGAAATGATAAATGGCCAGCAAGTGTTAGTACATAAATGAGCTTTTAAAACATTAATTATTCTATTTTATTTGGAAGGTGAATTAAAAACTGCTTGAAGGTTTTCAGGCACATGATAATTTGGGTGAAATATTAGATATTAATACAAAAGTTTCACCTACTAAACTGAACCAAGAGGGTGGCAAGGCAGTGGAGTATCCTCTGAGTTGGAGCCTGATACCCTGAATATGAGCTTGCCTCACCAGCTGCTGTGCCATTGTGGAGGATTTATTTGCCCTCTCTCTGCCTGGGGGTTCCCATTTGTAAATGGAGGTGATAATTACATTACCTTTCTCATGGGGTTGTTGTGAAAATTAAATAAGTTATTAGAAAAACACTTAAAACAGTTCCTGGCATATATAAAACATGCAAATGTTTAATATGTGCCATTTGAAAAATGCCAAAATGATAGGAATAGATTGGGCAGGAATAAATATTGAATATTTTCTAAATTAACAATACCCTAGATTCTAAGATGGAATTTTAAGCCAGTGAGTTCATTTCCTACTTTATTGGGAATAAGCCTTAAGAATCCCTAGTAGACATAAGATGGCGTTTCAATTACTCCGAAGCCAAATTTCCGTCTTCCGCATTTGTAGAATGTAATGATCTACCTGGATGCACATGAAGTCTCTGAGATGGGAAGTGGCAGCCTCGGAGTCTGCACCCCTTTGTCACGGGGAGTTGAGGAACTATGCAGTCACTCTCTTCCCAGGTGTCTGCAATGCAACCGTCTCAGCTGAGCATCTGTTCTGAGAGGCACCTGTGAGGTGCTAGGGACTGCCACGGGAAGACTCCGTCTCTATGGTTACAGAGCTTGCACTTGAAGGAGGAATGGGAGGGGGGACAGGGGGAAACAAATATGACATGATTTCACAGAATGTCAGCCCGATAGAATGCACCAGGGAGATACGTGACCAGGCTGGGGGGTGGCAGGGAAAGATCTTCCAGCTAGGATGGGATATGCAAGCTGGGAGGGGCAAAAAGGAGTGCAATGAAGCCTGGCTGGACCAAGTCACCGGATGGTGGCTCACGTTCCATGGCGCTGGGCCTGGGCTGTGGGTAGGGAAGAGGTTAGAGGTGAAGGGGTAAAGAGGTACCTGGTGTGATATCCTTGTGAATCATTTTAGGGGAGCTTGATTTCAGTACTGGTGGGAATGAGGACTCACTGGCAGATTTTAAGCTGAAACAGGCATGGTGACTCATGTTTGGAAAGATTCTTCTGGCAGTCAGGTGCAGATGGATGGGACGGGAATTTGACCCGGGACAGGGGATCCATCATGAGACTCCTGGTGAGATTAATCTCGGTGAGAAATGACGTGGACTTCGTCTCAGGCGCTGGCAGCAAGGCTGGGAATGGATTCATAAATGCTCTCGTGGTGTTGCGGATAGGACTGAGTGACAGATTCGATGGGAAACCCTTAAGGGGTATGGCAGTGTTAAAGGAAACTCAGGCTTCCAGTGTGAGTAGGAAAAGTAAGTCCTGGCAGAAAAGAAAATCTGGGTCTTAAATATACTGGGTGTGAGCTGCATCTCCAAATGTAAGTGGAAAAGCCTGTAGGCAGGGCTATAGGAGTGAAGAGTGTGGGGCAGAGACTGGGTAGGGTGGGTGGATTAGCACAGAGATGCTATTTAATGACCCAGGAGGAATGAGGTGGCTCAGGCTGCCCACATGGGGAAGCCTGGCAAGGGCCCAGAGAGCTAATCTGGGCCACCCTTGCCTTTAAGGGATGGGAAGGAAAGGGTAGCACCCAAAGTAAACCCAGGGGCAAAATCCAGAGCCAAATGGCAACGCAGAGCCATGTGGGAAAGAAAGAAGGTCACGGATGGAGGGAATCATGACCACAGGGCATGTGTTTGATGCAGTTTAGAAAGATTTACAAGCCCTGCCAAACAGGAGCCCTTGAAAAGTCTCATGTTCATGAGGCAGGAAACCCCATTTGTGGAAGACCTCCTTTCGATGTCCCTTGGTTAGCTATGGGTTCATTAAGGATTAAGCAAGGAGAATGCTAAAGAGCATATTAAGAGATCAAATTAATCACATGCTAACAAGCAGAGTAAATTTATTAGACTTTCATGCCAGGAAGTTCATGTGATGGCCCCCATCTACCTTTATGGTATGATTTTCATAATTTCCCTAAATAAAACATAAGCTGCAGCCTCACACAACTACTGACCTATTATCTAACATTTCCTGCTACTTTCCCAGGTGGGCCATATCTCCTCCAGGAAGCCTTTTCTAATTGCATTTAACTGGGAATAAGGATTGGGGAAAACCAAAGGTGTGTGTTTCCTTTCCTTGCCCCTCACACACCCCTCAACACAACACTTCTGACACCAGATTGTGGGGATATTTTCCCCCAAACCAACCAAGGAGACACCAGCTGGGTATCCTCGAATTCAATTTAATTCTGACACTGTCTACCTGGAGATAGCCCCCACCCCACAAGTTGAGGGCTCAGCCCCACAAGACTGCCCTCCATATCAGATGCCAATTGCAAGGAGATGGTCACCTATACTTCTGATCAATCGGCTATAAATTGGAGATTATCGCGACCCCTTCCTTGGGTTCCATTAACTTGCTAGAGCAGACCACAGAACTCAGGGAAACACTTGACTTACTCTTCTTAGCCATTCATTATAAATGATATCACAAAGGACACAGATGAACAGCCAGATGGGGGGTTTTTATGGAAACTTCATTAAGTTGGCATAATTGATTAATTGGCCATTGGTCATCAACTCAGCCATCAGCCTCTCTCCCCTCCCCTGAGACTGGAAGGTAGGGCTGAAAACTCCAACCATCTATTCATGCATTGGTCTTTCCAGGGACCACCCTCCATCCTGAGGCTGTCGTGGAAAGCCCAGCCACCAGTTATCTCATTGGCTACAAGAGACAGGCTTATTATGGACTCTCATCCTTATATGAACAGAGTGCACTTACATCTGGATGGTACAGCCTACTGCATACCTAGGCTGTATGGCATAGCCTATTGCTCTCAGGCTACAAACCCATATAGCATGTGACTGTACTGAATGCTGTAGGCAACTGTAACACAATGGTATTTGTGTATCTAAACATATCTACACATAGGAAAGGTAATACTTTGCACTGTAATATGACAGCTATGGAGTCACTAGGTGATAGGACGGTTGTGGCCCTATTATAATTTTATGGTGCCACTCTTGTATATGTGGTCCGTAGCTGACAGAAGTCATTATGCTGTGCATGACTGTGTATTTCATGGTATCACAGTGGGTGTTATTTCTTCTTACAACCCTCAGAGCGTTCACCTGCATAGCTCTTATAATACATTCACACTCTTTTTTGTATTTGTCTGTGAAACTGCCATCATGTTTTTTTTAGATGAAAATACCTTAATGGGCTGGGATTTTGTTTCTGCAGGATGTGAATGACACAATGCCTAGTTGTAGAATGTCCCTCTGGTATACAAGAGTCACTCTATAAATATGTCTCACCGTAAGCTAATACGTGTGTTGAGTGTGACATCAAGGACAAGGTCAAGATTGGAAATGCGGGAAGAAAGGAACCGTTAGGGATGAATTAAATCCTAGTTGATGCACACATGGAGAGAAAACAAGGTAGAAGAATAAACAATTTATGCATAATCAGATAACATTAGGTAGCTGATTATTTGAAAATCTGGCTGTGACCAGTGTGGTTTTCTTTTGAAATGCCAGGAGGGGCAACTGTATAGCGGAACAGGGAGATGAAGTCTTTGAACTCAGTTCCCAGACCCAGAGTGCCCCTCAGTATTGGGCAATGGAGAGAGCTTGGAAGGACCTTAGCAAAAGGCAAAAAGCAGCTCAAGTACCGAAACCTAAAGGTCTTACTCCACCAGGATTGGTGTGTGACAACACACGTCGATATCAAAAGAAGAAGAAGAGGAAAAAATAGCTTGATTTGGCAGAAGGTTAGTTGTAAGCAAGTTGAGAAGCATATGTGTGTGTAGAGGATGGAGAGAAGTTGGTTAATGGGTACAAACATACAGTTAGAAGGAATAGGTGCTAAGGTTTGAAAGCAGAGTAGACTAGTTAGCAACAATATATATTTCAAAACAGCTGGAAGAGAGGACTTGAAATGTTCCCAATACATAGAAATGATAAACCATCGAGGTGATGGACAGTCCAAATACACTGACTTGATGATTTCACATTCTATGCATGTAACAAAATATCACGTATACCCATACAATGCACAAATATGATGCATTCATAAACATGAAAAATTAAAAACACTGTAGGCAAGTAATTTTGGGGCCAGCATTTTGATGGAGAATGGTGAGCATGGCTGAAGACCACAGTCATTTCAAACCAGAGAGTTAATTATTCTAAAATACATAATGAATGTCATCAAGTTTGAACATGCAGAAATGGGCTTTAGACTTGTTGTACTCTTCCAAAGGTTTGAATTCCAATTCTCCACTTCTTCGTTTTCCTCCTTGGCTTTGAATCCTGGGTCATTCTGAGAATACGATGAAAGAGAGAAAATCCTCTCTGGGAAAATGCACATAGACACGAGCTTCTGACTACAACTCTGTGGGCCTTTGAGGTTTCCCAAAATGATGGCTCCTGACTTTTCTGCAGGCTGCTAAGCTGGTCCTTTGCGCAGGGGTGCCCCTTCAGATTCAGCTTCTGGGCTCCATTTCAAGTTTCTCTGACGTTCCCTGGCCTCTGGCCAACAACATTCACATGGCTCTGCCCGTTTCCTTATCTAAAAAAGCAGCACACAAATGTGAAATGCTCAGACAGAGCTGAGTTCCTTTCTATTTTCACATGATTTTTCAGTGTCATCAGTAAGCAAAACTCTATCTCTAGAATCCCGTAGAAGCTTTGGCTAAGGATTATTTGGGAACCACCTCAGGCTTGCTGTCTTGAGTCTGTCTGGATGGAGGGAGCAGAGTCCTGTTGCTGGCCAAGCTTTGATAAGTTTACTTGCTAATGAGATGGTGCTCTCAATTCCAAGAGCCAGTGTGCTGGGCAAAGGCATTTAATTTTAAGATGCTCTATAAAATTCTGAGAATAGAGGACAACATCAGAGCACCTCAAATTTAATGAGAGGGAGCACTGGAAAACCAGGGATTGGTGAAGTGTGGGAATGAATATTTATTGAGTACCAACTGCACATTGTCAGACTCTATGCCCAGCAACTGCAAGCCTTTCAGCAACTCTCTGAAGCAGATAAAATTATTTCCATTTTGCAGTTGAGGATCTAGTTTATCGAAAGTTAAATCCTATTCAGAAGACACTATGGCACCATGTAAGGTCTTTTTTTTTGTTTTTTTTTTTTTGAGATGGATTCTTGCTCTGTTGCCCAGGCTGGAGTGCAGTGCAGTGGTACAATCTTGGCTCACTGCAACCTCCACCTCCCGAGTTCAAGCGATTCTCCTGCCTCAGCCTCCCGAGTAGCTAGGATTACAGGTGTGTGCCACCATGCCTTGCTAATTTTTGTATTTTTAGTAGAGATGGGGTTTCGTTATATTGGTCAAGCTGGATTCAAACTCCTGACCTCAGGTGATCCACTTGCTTCGGCCTCCCAAAGTGCTGGGATTACAGGTGTCGTGTAAGGTATTTGGTAGGGTTGAAATTGTATCTGCTGTGTGACTTGGGAGCAGCAGCCTTGGGAAGGTACATGAGAGGAGGTGACCTGAAGCAGTCTGCCTACCTATAGGGAGCACAGTCAGGCAGCTGATGCTGCAGTTCAGGAGGCCTAGGGGTGTGGTCCTGCGGGAGCTGAGTGCGGTGGTGGAGAATCCCACTCTGGTCAAAGTGACAGCCAGAGACAACTTGATATGGTCGATTTTGTGAGCTGTACTGCAACCCCATGAGAACTCATTTCAGTCACCCAGGAAAGGTTTGGGTGTGGTTATTCCTCCCTGTCTCTCTGACTGCACCAGTAGGTCACACCCTCATGTAAATGTTCTGTAGTAGCCTTTTGGCATCACAGCTGTAATGCAGGCCCTATTTTTTTTGAGACAGAGTCTTGCTCTGTCCCCCAGTGCAGTGGCGTGATCTCAGCTCACGGCAACCTCTGTCTCCCAGTTTCAAGCGATTCTCCCGCCTCAGCCTCCTGAGCAGCTGGGATTACAGGCATGCACCACCACGCCTGGCTAATTTTTGTATTTTTAGTAGAGATGGGGTTTCACCACGTTGGTCAGGCTGGTCAAACTCCTGATCTCGTGATCCGCCCACCTCGGCCTCCCAAAGTGCTGGGATTACAGGCATGAGCCACCGTGCCCGGTCAATGCTGGCCCTATTTTAAGGCCTTGTGACCCCCTAGTGTTTATGTGGACCTGCCATATAGCTACTACTATAGAAGCATTTCATGTAGTAACTGTAAGAACTGGTGTGTTAGAGCAAATGGAGTCATACAACCATTATGACCCACATCTCACTCCTCCTGGCCCCTCCTGTTCCTATGGGCCATCCAGGAGGCTCCATGGGCTGCACATGTGGTTTTAGCATCTTCATGCTATTGTTTCTCTCAGGCATTTTAACAAGAAACATTCTAGATCAGGGGTCCCCAGTGGGCTGCAGACCATTACCAGTTTATAACGTGTTAGGAACCAGGCAGCACAGCAGGAGGTGAGTGGAGGGCAAGCAAGTGCAGCTTCACCTGTATTTTTGGCTGCTCCCCATCACTCGCATTACTGCCTGCTCTCCATCTTTTGTCAGATCAGCAGTGGCATTAGATTTTAATAGGAGTATGAACCCTATTGTGAACTGTGCGTGGGAGGGATCGAGGTTGCACACTCCTTATGCGAATCTAATGCCTGATGATCTGTCATTGTCTCCCATCACCCCCAGATAGGGCCATCTAGTTGCAGGAAAACAAGCTCAGGGCTCCCACTGATTCTGCATTATGGTGAGTTGTATGATTATTTCATTATATGTTACATGTCATAACAATAGAAATGAAGTCCACAATCAATGTAATGCACTTGGATTATCTGAAAATCATCTCCTTCCCCGGTCTGTGTAAACATGGTCTTCCACAAAACGGGTCCCTGGTGCCAAAATGGTTGGGGACTGCTGTTCTAGATTATTATAAGGGTCTCTCTGTTAGCCTGGCTTCTGTCGTGAGGGAGAATTGGGATGGGGCCTCCAGCCAACCCGAGAAAAGCATGCAATCTGAGTGAGAAACTTTAAGTCACTGAGATTTGAAGGTGTTTGTCAGTGTATCATAAACAAGCTGATACTAACACTTCCTCTGATGCTATTCTTATAAGAATATACCCAACTTTCCAGCTTACTTATATTTTGCACTGATACTACTTTTTCCTAACACTGCATTTGAGTAAAAAATGCACGGCTCCAGCCTTTAAGCTCTGCCATTTGAATTCATACTCTACTCCAGAGTGAATGGTTAGCTTCTTTGAAGCACATAAGCTTATGTCTCTCCTGGCTCTTAATTTCTAGAGGCTTTTGTATGAAGGCTGCTGGTGTATGAGGTAAAATGGGTTATCTTTTACATGGCCGCTCCCCACTCAAGGCATAAGCACTGCACTGGGGCACTCTGGATGGAATGAGTAAGAGTGGCCATGCCACCCCACAGTCTGCTGTTTCTCCCCTGGCCATTGCCAAGCCCACTTTCTTGTGCCTTCTTCACTTGGGAGGAATTTACTTTCAGAAGCCCAGTGGTCACTCCACGACATTTGCCCTCTGTTGCCTCTCAGGGCTATTGTAGGAGTTAGCTTCGTAGACACATGGAGATTTGAAGCATCTCCCAGGAGACCCTTCTTCGCCTATATAAATCAGAAGCAGCAAACAGGGAGGGGAGAGTGCACAGGTGTCCCCCACTACCATGGCCTGGATACTTCCTGACTGCTTTAAAAATGTCACTTGGCTATTTGAAAATTCGTAAGTATTAGCATGAAACAGTTGGCTTCAAACAACGGGTTAATGTGTGTAGGCATCAAAGGTTAATGGCCATCACAATCCGGAAACGAACAGATTGTGCCCTCTTTAGGGAAAGGCATACTTCACATGCATGAATGGTGTGTCTCTGAGAGCACAGGGGACTGAAAGCAGGTGTCATGATATCCAGGGAACACTAAATTCCAGACTGACTATGGCGTTTTATTTAGAGTAGGGTAGATGTTGCGTGAAGAGCCAATTGGGGATTGAAGATTGGAAAGGCCAACAGTAGGCTGTGTGGACCTGGTCATTGACAGGGTCTCACTCAAACTGGTCAGTGGTTTCTCTCTTTTTCTGTCTCCTCACCCTCTGGCATGCCTGTCCTTATAAACAGAGGCATTATCTTAAACAAGAGTGTTGGTGAGGTGAGGAGTGAAATTTGGCTACAAATTGCTATTAATAATAACATAATAAAAGTAATAATGAAAATTATAACAATAATGCAATAACTACTACTCAGTGAGCATCTAAATTATACCAGACATAGTCTATCTTTAATAGGATCTGTAATCATTACAAGAAACCTGAAAATAAGTTATGATAACACTCATTTTACAAATAAGGTAGTGAAAAGTCACAAAGCTTAAAACTTGCTGTAGATCACATAGGGTCTGAATTTACAAATCTAGATATATTGTCTTCTGATTGTTAAAAAAATATTGATGTACGCTCTTATTAAAATAATTGCATTGTTTATGGCCTCATAAGTCACAATATTCTTTTGGTTTACTGCAGTTATATTTGTTATCGTTGTTACTAGGTTATCTTAATTTTCTTGGACTATATGACTTCACCTTAACTACTCAAAATAACTTTATTGCATTAAGTTTTCCAAGAAACATGGGCGTAATTGACCTGTGTTCATCTCACTCAGGAATCAGAACTAGAAACCTGGGCCTCATCCCATTTCCCTTTCTTCCCCACCACCACCCACAGAAACTTCCTTCCTTCTCCTCATCCAACATTTCCATCCAGATCACTGTATTTGGGATATAACCACATTCCCTTAACTCAATTTTACTCCTTTTATCCTTCTGTAAAGAGGCAAAGAATGGATTCATTTGAATACCAAAGGAATTTAAGCTTGGGACTGAATTAAGCCTCTACAATTGCACAGTCTCATTTTTACCTTTTGCTTCTGGGCTCCCTTCATGTCCTGATCCTCTATGCTTGCATTCATTCTGACTCCCATCCACCTGCTCTATGGATATTGCACTCTCAGTGACCTAGGTCTTTCAACTTACTGGACCCAATGTGCTTTGGAAAATCTACAACTTCATCCTCTCTACATTGTAGTGGTTCTGGTCCTTGAACCAGCAGCATCAGCGACACCTGGCTCTTATGAATCTGTAATTTAACAAGCCTCCCCAATTACTTGGCAGCATGTGAAGATTTGAGAACCACAGCTCTAAGCATTTACAGTCACTAAACAGGAATTCCCTAAAAATCTCTCCTGCCTTGTTTATATTCTAAAGCTTACATTTCTTTGTTGCTGTAAAGGAATACATTAATATTTTCTTTATGTTCTTCTGTTTCGGCT
This sequence comes from Colobus angolensis palliatus, assembly GCF_000951035.1. Classification (NCBI taxonomy): domain Eukaryota; kingdom Metazoa; phylum Chordata; class Mammalia; order Primates; family Cercopithecidae; genus Colobus; species Colobus angolensis. The sequence goes on along the minus strand of NW_012114766.1, from coordinate 5,932,915 downwards.
TTCTTCCCGCTGTGGACATTTTTTCGCATCTATTTTATAAGTACCCCTTTCCTCTCTATTTTTGCACTTTTCCAGGCCTCTATCCTTGTTTTTATTTTTCTTGTTCTACTTTCATTCTCAACTATTCTCATTACTTTGTCTCTGCTGTGATTCACGCTTCAGCATCTCTGATCTGAGCCTCATGTGGTTTGATATTACCAAATTACCAAGTTTATTTCTCCTTGTCTTTTGTTAATATCTTATTTTAAAGAATTTCTGACTCTTTACAAGAAGGTCTACCACTGTGGAACAAAATAAAGAGAAATTTTTGGAACATAAATGAAATGGAATAGGTGCAGTGACACATCAGTTCACAACACAAGCTGAAGAACTGCTGTAAGCTAGGAGCAAATTCAGAGAAATCCCATGATCAGAGAGAAAAGCAGAAAGAGCGGGAAGTTACCCCCAAGGCGGTCTACAGAATAACTGATGAAGTAACTGAATTTGCAGGAGTGGGACCAGAAGTCAGTCTTTCATCTCTCCCTGGCAACACGCATGTACGTCACATAAGCCCACAGAAGGACAACTGTAGAGAAAAAGTTAACCATCTGCTTGATTTTGAGTATATGAGCTTGAGGGAATTCAGGCCAGAAACTGAGATAATGCAAGACCTTCATAATAAATATGGAAAAGAAGAAATGAAAGGAGGCCCTGACTGTCAATTCTACCCAGCAATGAAATTCACTCTAAACCTTGAAGTCTAGGATAAATACTTCATCCTTTGGGTCATCTGGAATCGGAACCTAGGTGCTGACTTCCCTCCCATGTGCACTAAGAGGAAGCAATCCAACTCTAGGAAGATACCAGTTGAGAAAAACAACTTACATAACCTCAGAGGCAGCTTATTCATCTTCCTAGATAAGGAATGCTAGGCCTTTAAAGTCAAAAAAAGGAGAATGACCAAGTTGTTGGAGAGAGCCAGGTTCATTAAATGTAAGCCAAAAATGAAACAAATAGGCTGATTCCAGATACAAAAGAGAGAATTCAGGGATCAGAAGAGAAGTTAATACTTTTGAAGACATTTGACAGGATTATACTTCCATACAATGAAAAGGATGCCATTAAAAAGGAATAATTAGAGAACAAGAAGAGTTAGTCTTGGAAATGAAGCATGTTATTTCTTTAAAAAATCAATATGTGGGATACAGAATTGATATATTGGTCAAAAAAGTACTCTAGAAGATACTGAAGAATTGCCTCAGACTATAGAGCAAAAAGAAAATATAAGTTATAAATGTAAGATTAAAGGTATGAAGATGAATATTGAAGTCCTATTATGTTATCTACTAGGGGTGTCATGAGGGTAAAATGGAAGTTAAGGAAAGAAGTTTATATTTGTAACCATAATAATATAAGTGAATTAAATTCCACAGTAAAGAAAAAAAAAGATCAGTAAAAAAATTTCAGTGACAGTGTGTAAGAAATATACTTAAAATAAATGTTAGAGAACTTTTGGAAACAAATGAAAAAATATTTTTTTTCCTTAAGACAAACGCAAACAAATGGGAAAACAATTGTGATAATACAGGGATAAAAGGCAAAACCCAAAGCCTTTAACGTGGTTAAAGATATTTCATGATAAAAATCTTAAATGTACCTCAAAACTAAGAGTCATAAATTTTAATTAAACTATGTAGATTTCAAATCTATATAGGCATATATCAGAGATAGTGCAGGTTCAGTTCCAGATGACTGCAATAGAGCAAATACTGCAATTAAGTCAGTCATTCAAATGTTCAGGTTCCCAGTGCATGTGAAAGTTGTTTATACTGCATTGTAGTCTGTTAAGCGAAGAATAACATGTCTAAAAAAACTGTGCATACCTTTATTAAAAATACTTCATTGCTAAAAAATGCTAATGAACATTGGAGTCTTCAGTGAGTCATAATCATTTTGCTGAATGGGGGGGTCTCATCTTGATGTTGATGGCTGCTGATTGATTAGGGTGGTGGTAAGCTGAAGGTGGTGGCTATGGCAGTTTAAGCTGACAATGAAGTTTGCCGCATTGGTTCTTCCTGTGATGAAAGATTTGTTGGTAGCATGCAATGCTGTTTGATAGCATTTTACCCACAGTAGAACTTCTTTCAAGATTGGAGTCAACCCTCTCAAACCCTACTGTTGTTTTATCAACTAAGTTTATGTACTATTCTAAGTCTCTTTTTTCATTCAATGATGTTCACATCCTCACTAAGAGTAGATTCTATTACAGAAATCACCCTTTTTGCTTATCCATAACAAGCAACTCCTTATTCACTCAAGTGTAATAATGAAATTGCAGCAATTCAGCCACATCTTCAGACTTCACTTCTAGTTGTCTTGCTATTTCCTCCATATCTGGAATTTTCTTCACTGAGGTCTGAAACTCTTCAAAGACATCACAAGAGGGTTGAAATAAACTTCCTATGAACTCCTGTTCAGGTTGATATTTTGACCTCTTCCCATGACTCAAGATAAGTCTTAATAGCATCTAAAATGGTAAATCATTTTTAAGAGGTTTTTAATTTACTTTGCCCAGGTCCATCAGTGGAATCACTATCTATGGCAGCTACAGGCTTATGAAATTTATTTTGTAAAGATTTGAAAGTTGAAATTACTCCTTCATGGGCTATAGCATGGATGTTGTGTCAGCAGGCATAAAAATAACACTCATCTTCTTGTACATCTGTCAGAGCTCTTGAGTGACCAGGGCATTGTCCATGAGCAGTAATATTTTCATGGAAATCTTTCTGCACGGTAGGTCTCAACAGAGGGCTTAATAAAATCTTCAGTATACCATGCTATAAACAGATATGGTGTCATTCGGGTTTTGTTATTTCATTTCCAGAGCACATGCAGAATAGATCTAACATAACTCTTAAAGGCCCTAAGATTTTCAGAATAATAAATGACCATTGGGCCAGGCGTGGTGGCTCACGTCTGTAGTGTAAGCACTTTGGGAGGCTGAGGCAGGCAGATCACTTGAGGCCAGGAGTTGCAGACCAGCCTGGCCAACATGGCAAAACCTTGTCTCTACTAAAAATACAAAAATTAGCTGGGCTTTGTGGCACATGCCTGTAATCCCAGCTACTTTGGAGGCTGAGGCAGGAGAATCGCTTCAACCTGGGAGGCAGAGGTTGCAGTGAGCCGAGATTGTGCCACTGACCTCCAGCCTGGGCAACAGGGTGAGACTCCATTTCAAAAAGAAAAAAATAAATGACCATTGGCTGTATTAGCCCCTACCAAGAAAGTTAGCCTGAAATTTTTAGCTTTGAACCTAGTCATTGACTACTGCTCTCTAGTTAAAAAGTCCTAGTTGACATATTACTCCAATATAAGGCTGTTTTGTCTCTATTGAAAATCTGGTTAATGTAGCCACCTTCATCAATTATCTTCACTAGATTTTCTGGATAACTTGCTGGAGAATCTACATCACTTGCTGCTTCACCTTGCACTTTTATATTGTGGAGATGGCTTCTTTCTTCAAACCTCATGAACCAACTTCTGCTAGCTTCAAACTTTTCTTCTGCAGCTTCCTCACCTCTCTCAGCCTTTATAGAATTGAAGAGAGTTTGGGGACTTGTTCTGAATTCGACTTTGACTTAAAGGGACGCTGTGGCTGATTTGATCTTCTATCCAGATGACTAAAACTTTGTTTGTTATCAGAAATAAGGTTGTTTCACTTTCTTATGATTGTTTTAACTGGAATAGCATCTTAAATTTCCTTCAAGAACTTCTTCTTTGCATTCAAAACTTGGCTGTTTGGCTTAAGAGGTCTAGCTTTCAGCTAGTCTTGGCTTTCAACATGCCTTTCTCATTAAGGTTAATCATTACTAGCTTTTGATTTAAAGTGAGAAATATGTGACTCCTCTTTCATTGAAACACTTAGCAACTATTGAAGGGCTATTAATTGGCCTAATTTCAACATTATTTTGCCTCAGGGAATAATGAAGCCTAAGGTGAGGAAGAGAGATGGGAGAGCAGTCTAAGAACTCATGCAACATTTATCCACTAAATTTGCTGTTTTGTATGAGTGCATATTTTGGTGCATCAAACAATTCCAATAACATTAAAATCAGTGATCACAGATAACCATAACAGATATAATGATAATGGAGAAGTTTGAAATATTGTGAGAGTAACTGAAGTGTGACACAGCAACTGAAAGGAAGCACATGCTGCTGGAAAAATTGTGCCAAAAGACTTGGTGATACAGGGTTGCCACAAACCTTAAAAAAAACCTTCAAAGCCCAATAAAATGAAGCACAATAAAATGAAATATGCCTGTATAGTAGATACAAATAGAATATAATAAAATGACATTCATGATTGGAGTAAAAGAAAAATATACTTGATTCAGAATTCATATACAAACAACACAATAACATGAATGCTTCAGTGAAACAATTAGCAAGGGTGATATCCATTTGTGTTCAACAGAGTAGTTATTTTAAACACAATTTGCTATGAATAATATCATATTAGGCAAGAAAGGTAAGTTCGTATTTCAAAAGAGAAACATTTTATATTTGACATTCACTTAAAACAATGTAATAAACTCAGTAATTACAACAAAGATCGGTAAAAACAAACATAAAATATCTCCCTGCCAGATCTCTTTGGAATTAATAAATAACAACAAAAAATGAAAACCCTTAAATATATCTAGCATTAAAAAGGAAAAAAAAATGTGAACAACTTTTTAGACATTAGTAAAAATGACCTACTTTGATATAAAAACTTGTGTGTTGGGGGGAGGGTGCAGCTAAGACAGTATTTACAGGCAGAATAATGCAGTGGCTGAGCACATGGATCCTGAAACCAAACAACCTGCTTTTGAATTCCAAGTCTGCCATTTACTTGACATTTTATTGTGTGACCTTGGATAAGTTCCATAATCTGTTTTGTTATTGCTATAATTGGGATAATAGTGGTACACACAACATAGATTAGTTGTATTACATGAATGCATTAAAATCTATACATAGGTATGTATAAGATGCATGCAAATAACCAAAAATTACAAGAAATCACTCCTATAAATGAGACAGCTCTGTGTTAGAACTAAGTGTTCAAGATGATAGAGACTAAGAAACCTAAAGAAAGTAAAGATAAGGAACTACCAAAGATAAAAGCAAAAGTTAATTAAAAAAAAATAAAAAGGCATTCTTGATAAAGAAAACAACTGGTATGTTGAAAAGACCCAAAACATGGATAAACCTTCAGATTTATTAAGAACACATGTAACATGGCATAAAATGAAAAATGAGTCTGGAAGTGTAGGAATAGTTTTTAGAAATGCACAGTTTTATGTTAGTATATCCATGTTATATAAGACTAAAATGTATTAATACAAACAAGATAAAGATATAGAGAATATATATATGCAAAGAGCATATATATGTTATTTAAGGTCATAGAGCATTGTCGTTGCTCCAATGATGACATACCTTCATATGCTGGAATACATCTAAATTATAATGTAAAGAAACACAAATAATAGAAAGGTATATCATGTTCACAAGTAGAATATTCTACGAACTTTAATTTTTTCCAAATTACAGGTTCCACATGATGCTGATATGATTTCAAATGATTTTTTTTTATTATACTTTAAGTTCCAGGGTACATTTGCACAACATGCAGGTTTGTTATATATGTATACTTGTGCCATGTTGGTGTGCTGCACCCATCAACTCGTCAGCACTCATCAACTCATCATTTACATCAGGTATAACTCCCAATGCCATCCCTGCCCCCTCCCCATAATAGGCCCTGGTGTGGGATGTTCCCCTTCCTGAGTCCAAGTGATCTCATTATTCAGTTCCCACCTATAAGTGAGAACATGTGATGTTTGGTTTTCTGTTCTTGCGATAGTTTACTGAGAATGATGGTTTTCAGATGCATCCATGTCCCTACAAAGGATACAAATTCATCCTTTTTTTATGGCTGCATAGTATTCCATGGTGCATATGTGCCACATTTTCCTAATCCAGTCTGTCACTGATGGACATTTGGGTTGATTCCAAGTCTTTGCTAATGTGAGTAGTGCCACAATGAACATACATGTGCATGTGTCTTTATAGCAGCATGATTTATAATCCTTTGGGTACATACCCAGTAATGGGATGGCTGGGTCATATGATACTTCTAGTTCTAGATCCTTGAGGAATCGCCATAATGTTTCCCACAATGGTTGAACTAGTTTACAATCCCACCAACAGTGTAAAAGTGTTCCTATTTCTCCACATC
>NW_012114766.1:5832988-5923508 GCF_000951035.1 Colobus angolensis palliatus | reverse complement strand
TCTCTGGCTGCCCTTAACATTTTTTCCTTCATTTTAACTTTAGTGAATCTGACAATTATGTGTCTTGGAGGTGCTCTTCTTGAGGAGTATCTTTGTGGCATTCTCTGTATTTCCTGAATTTGAATGTTGGCCTGCCTTACTAGGTTGGGGAAGTTCTCCTGGATGACATTCTGAAGAGTGTTTTCCAACTTGGTTCCATTTTCCTCCTTACTTTCAGGCACCCCAATCAGATGTAGATTTGGTCTTTTCACATAATCCCATACTTCTTGCAGGCTTTGTTCATTTCTTTTTCCTCTTTTTTCTTTAGACTTTTCTTCTCGCTTCATTTCATTCATTTGATCTTCAATTGCTGATACTATTTCTTCCAGTTGATCGAGTCGGTTACTGAAGCTTGTGCATTTGTTATGTATTTCTCGTGTCATGGTTTTCATCTCTGTCAGTTTGTTTATGGCCTTCTCTGCATTGATTATTCTAGTTATCCATTCTTCCATTCTTTTTTCAAGATTTTTAGTTTCTTTGCGCTGGATACGTAATTCCTCCTTTAGCTCTGAGAATTTTGATGGACTGAAACCTCCTTCTCTCAACTCATCAAAGTCATTCTCTGTACAGCTTTGATCCGTTGCTGGCGATGAGCTGCGTTCCTTTGGAGAGGGAGATGTGCTCTTATTTTTTCAATTTCCAGCTTTTCTGCCCTGCTTTTTCCCCGTCTTTGTGGTTTTATCTGCCTCTGATCTTTGATGATGGTGATGCACTGATGGGGTTTTGGTGTGGGTGTCCTTCCTGTTTGTTAGTTTTCCTTTTAACAGTCAGGACCCTCAGCTGTAGGTCTGTTGGAGATTGCTTGAGGTCTACTCCAGACCCTGTTTGCCTGGGTATCAGCAGCAGAGGCTGCAGAAGATAGAATATTGCTGAACAGCGAATGTACCTGTCTGATTCTTGCTTTGGAAGCTTCCTCTCAGGGGTGTACCCTGCCATGTGAGGTGTGGGGTGTCGGTCTGCCCCTAGTGGGGGATGTCTCCCAGTTAGGCTACTCAGGGGTCAGTGACCCACTTGAGCAGGCAGTCTGTCCATTCTCAGATCTCAACCTCGGTGTTGGGAGATCCACTGCTCCCTTCAAAGCTGTCAGACAGGGTCATTTGCATCTGCAGAGGTTTCTGCTTTTTGTTTAGCTGTGCCCTGTCCCCAGAGGTGTAGTCTACAGAGACAGGCAGGCCTCCTTGAGCTGCTGTGGGCTCTACCCAGTTGGAGCTTCCCAGTGCCTTTGTTTAGCTACTTAAGCCTCAGTGATGATGGGCGCCCCTCCTCCAGTGTCGCTGCTGCCTTGCAGTTAGATTGCAGACTGCTGTGCTAGCAATGAGGGAGGCTCCGTGGGCATGGGACCCTCCCGACCAGATGTGGGATATAATCTTCTGGTGTGCTGTTTGCTAAGACCCTTGGTAAAGTGCAGTATTGGGGTGGGAGTTACCCAATTTTCCAGGTGTTGTGTGTCTCAGTTCCCCTGGCTAGGAAAAGGGATTCCCTTCCCCCTTGGGTTTCCCAGGTGAGGCCACGCCTTGCCCTGCTTCAGCTCTTGCTGGTCGGGCTGCAGCAGCTGACCAGCACCGATTGTCCGGCACTCCCTAGTGAGATGAACCCGCTATCTCAGTTGAAAATGCAGAAATCACCCGTCTTCTGTGTTGCTCGGGCTGGAGACTGGAGCTGTTCCTATTCAGCCATCTTGCTCTGCCCCCAATTTCAAAGGATTTTTTTAATGGACCTCTGGTCATCTAATTTTACAATTGATCTAGACTGGTAAATAACCAAAAGAATAGGAAACAAATTTTAGAAAAGGAGAAACAATCACAATTTAAACATGCAGTTATAGTATTTAAATAATGTGGTATTGACACACGGACAGATATGTAGAGAAACGGACCAAAAGAGATATAGTAATGATATTGCTACTTTGTGGCAAATTGGTCTATGCACGTTTGCTGTATCACATTTCAAAAATAAAATCCAGTGTTGACGTGGCTGTATTGATACTGGGTGCATAGATTGGTTCAAACTTTCCAAAGAGATTGTTGGCAATATCAGTACCTATCAAAATGAAATATAGCCAGGCACTGTGACACATGCCTGTAGTCCCAGCTACTGAGGAGGCTGAGGTGGAAGAATCCCTTGAGCCCAGGAGTTTGATTTTAGCCTGGGAAACATAGCAAGACCCTCATGTCTAACAAAACCAAAACACATGCACGATTCCGTTTTAAGCTTTCTATTTTGGAAAAGTGTTTATATAATGTACAACAATGTTCACTGAAGCCTTGTTTGAAATATCAGTTAACACTCATTAATGAAAGAATGGTTATGTAATAATGGTTAATGCTTCATAAAAACATAGTATGACACATCTACACTCGAAAGTACTTTTTAGTGGTAAAAAGACTGATGCACACCCGTGGGCCTGTGTGTGCACAAGTGTATATACCTACACAAACACGTGTATTCTAGTCTCAGATATGAAGTAATGCCCCAAACATTAAAAAATTACTCTTAAGAAACAAAAAAAATTTAAAAATCTGGAGAGTATAATCCCATAAAAACAACACAAAATATTTCTGTATGTACAGATAATGCATCTGAATGCAAAGCAGGTATTCTGGAAAAATTTATGTTAAAATGGTAATATTTGCCTCTTCAGAGGTTAATGTAATTAGACTGGGAAGTGGTGGTGATTATTTTTTCATTTGTGTGTTCCTCTGTAAGTCATTTAAGGTAGGATCAGCATATTCTTTGAGGAATATTTGTTTAAAACTCCAGGAATTGTGGTCATCTATTAACCTAACAAAATTAAAATTCTAAGTGTTACTCAGTACAGCCAGTGTGATTTTTAGTGGGAGTGCTGGAAACCTCTGCTGAGCTCATGGAATGGACGTGTCTGGCCATGCAGTGGATGTTTAGAGAAGTCCACTGCCGGTAAATATGAAGTTGGTAGGGTTAGAGGACTGAATTCTGGGGAGCTAAGCATGGAATTTTTGATCATAGAATTTCATTGAGAATGAATTCGGTGAACTAAATTAAAAGGTGAAATTATACCTCATCTCTTAAATGAATGTAACTGCAGCCTGGTGAGAGATGTGGACAACAAGTCTGTTTTCTCCAAAGATGCATGCCGAGTTTAGGTCCATAATGTCACAAAAATGACATTAAAATATTAACTTTTCACGATACAAAATAAAGATAATGTAAAGTCCAATGAAATAATTGGTTGAGGTGATCTTTCGTGACACCCCCCATGGGCCCACCATGATACTTTCCTGACAGTTGATCTTAAATCACCGTTTGGGATGAGTTGTTCTTAATATAATTGAATGATTGACGTTCAACTTAACCCCAGTATTGCCCTGATGTCCTGTTAAGAAAATAGGATGACCCAGTGCTTCGATCCATCACTCTCCTTTGGCGATCACTTTCTAGGCCAAGAATATAAGATGAAGAGGAGGAGAGTGACATTCTGACCGAGTCAGTGCCAAAAGCAAAAGCTGTGTACTCAGCACTGTGCCAGGCCACCAGACTTGGTATGAGTTGAGAGAACTACATTTAGTGTGTGTGTTGAAGATCACGTTTCAATAAGACCTCCAGAATCAAAAGGAGACACTGCCTCCTTTCACCTCTCGATTTAATTTTTGCAATCTGAGCACTAAATCTCGCCTGTTCTTGCTGTAAGCATTGTCTGTTATTCTGGGTTAATGGGGAATTCTTTTTGCAGGGAGAGGGGGAGCGGCAGTGTACCTAATAATACCTCTCAGAATACTAGATAATAGCTTATGACCTTAATCACATTTGCTGTGAGATACCAAACTAATTTTGTTGAATGGTCTGCATGGGAAGTTTTTTTTTTTTTTTTTTAAATAAATTTTATGTTGGCTAAAGAGAAGAACTCTACAATCTAAAGAAAACCTTTTTCTCAAAGCAATTCTCAAGCCACTGAAGATGGTGGTGTAAGTTTGGCCATGGTCTGTAACACAGCATGCGGTCCCTGGCTCATGGCATTGTAGTCACCTGTGAACTTGTTAAAAGTGCAATTACTCCGGGCCCACTGAGTTGGACACTTCGCAGGTGGGGCCAGCAATCTGTCCTCTCAGCAGCTCTCCAGTGACACTCTTGCGTGCTCAAGTCTGAAAACCACAGTGCTGACTGTTAGATAGTGGAAAACATGTCAAACAGTTGACCGTTCTCATCTATAGCCTATCAGTCACTTTGTAGACCTTCACTGTCCCATAGAAATATAATGTGAGCCACATATGTAATTGAACATTTTCTCCTAGCCCCATTAAAAAGGAAGAAAATGATGGCTGAAATTAATTTTAGTAATATTTTAAAACATACTCAAAATATTACCTCAACATGAAACTAGTATAAACTATTAACAGATGTTTAACTTTTGTTTTTTTTCTTTTTGGTATTACGTCTTCAAAATCCAGTGCATTTTACACTCACATCTCATTTCAATATAAACCAGCCAGGTTTCAAGTTCTCAAGAGCCACCCATGGCTAGTGGCCTTTGTGTCTGGTAACAGACTGTGATCTAGGGAACATTATATCCTTTTAGGGAAACCTGGGCCCCAGTTACATATTTTACTTTGAATCACCTGGATTGGATTGAATGAATATCTGTTTATCCGAGTGGTTGGGGCCTAGGTCCACAGTTATCCCTCCAGCAGCCAAATGAGGCAGACAGCTTCAGAAGTCCATGGCACAGGAAGGTCTGTGGTACCCAGTCCCTATGTGCACCTCTTCCTGTTTTGTGAAACTAGGGTACATTTGGTTCATTAGCAAAGAGTGGTAGATGACAGATATCTACGCTAGTACAAAATCTAGGACATTGCTTTTCAGTCTTGGGAATGAACACAAGTAAATGAATACAAGTGAATACTCTTGCCTTCCAGGTAGAGACAAGAGAGTATTGGGGAGCATCATGGATTTGTATCAGAGTCCAGAAACTGACAAAAGGCTCTGCTGCATACTTGTTGAATCAGTTTTCTCTCTTTTTTTTTTTTTTGAGACAGGATCTTGCTCTGTTTCTCAGATTGGAGTGCAGTGGTTTGATCATGGCTCACTGCAGGCTCAAACTCCTGAACTCAAATGATTCTCCTGCCTCAACCTCCTGAGGAGCTGGGACTACAGGCATGTACCACCACATCTGGCTACTTTTATTTTTTATTTTTAGTAGAGGTGAAGTATCACTATGTTGCCCAGGCTTGTCTTGAACTCTTGGGCTCAAGGAATCTTCCTGCCTTGGCCTCCCAAGGCACTGGGAATACAAGTGTGAGCCACTGCACCTTGCTTACAGCTTTTTTGAGGAATGCAGGAGTAGTAATTGCTTCAGGAGGCTTGATATGGTTTGGCTGTGTGTCTCCACCAAAATCTCCTCTCAAATTGTAACCCCCACATGTCAAGCAAGGGGCCTGTTGGGGGGTAATAAGATCATGGGGGCAGTTTACCCCATGCTGTTCTCTTGACAATGAGTTCTCATGGACGTTTCCCCCTCACACCCTCTTTCTCCTGCCACCATGTAAGATGTGCCTTGCTTCCCCTTCACCTTCCACCATGATTGTAAGTTTCCTGAGGGCTCTCCAGCCATGTGGAATTGCAAGTCAATTGAACCTATTTTCTTTATTAATTACCCAGTCTCAGGTAGTTATTTATAGTGTGTGAAAATGAACTAATACAAGGCTGTTGAAGTCAAGCATGTATGTTAAAGCCCTTTGTAAAATCGACAGTACATTGAGTAGTATCTGGATCCTCTCTAAATACAGCTTTTGTTCAAATCTATTTCAGACACTATTTTTTACACTTCAGTTTTTAACAGGTTGACTTGTACCCATAGATCTGGGCATCTTGACACGGGGCTTCAAGAGATGACTGTGTCATCTCAGGTGCTCTATGCAAGGTCGCCCCGAGGCGTGGGTGATACAAAATATTCCATTCGGAGAGACAGTGTTGCACTTCAAGACCCTTCTATTTACTGAAGAGTATTATCTGTGTGTCTTTCTCTGCCTCTCTTCCTGTCTCTTTCTCTCTGCCTGTTGGCCTCTCTGTCTCTGAATGTCATTCATGCAGTTGGATGGCATTTCTGTGTGTGAAAAACAGATTCTGAGACCTTTTGCTATCACATTTCTCCTTTACTCCCTGTATTCCTTTCGTATGAGACTTTTCTTCATCCTTCAAAAAAGTCCTATATTTGTTTCATCAATGAATGCAGTTAATTATATTAATTAGCACCATTCCTCTACTTTTATTTACTTTTGGTCTCTATTAGGAATAGACCACCACTAATAGAAATGAATAGACAATTCATTTCTGAGTTGTGTAATTGGATTTATTCATCACTGTAAATAAGGCTCCCAGGGCTCCTTCCGCGCAGGGTCCCTCATGCACACTCTCTCCACCCACGCACCACCTCACACTCTGTGCACTGCCCACTACTGAGCTTCACGTGTTAAAGTTTGGTAATAAAGAAGCCCATAGCAATCCTGCTTAAGAACAGCCTCTCTCACTTTTCTCTCATCTCTTTCTCTGTTGTTTTTGTTTCAAAGAATGGAAATTCTTTACTCTTAGAATGAAGAATGTTATCAGTGTTTGTCTCGACATTGGTTTATATTTGTTAATTTTTACCTGAGGCATGGTTATCCCATTTAACTTCTAGATGTTTCAGGTTCTTAACCCATTTGGGAGTAAAAGAGCACCACTCGCTGCCAGTGTTCATTTGATTTTACATAAACATGCTCTTTGAGGCTGAAGCAAATCTGACTGATTTTCAATGTGAAGATTAAACATAAAAACCGTTCTTGGAGTTATTTCTAAAAAGAACTAACATCAGCATTGTCTGAATCATTAGAATTATCTATTTCAGAAAAATTAGATTCACCAAATGAATTTTTGGCCAAAAACTGTTCAAGAACAATGTTAACGTCACATGTAGGAATGTTAGGTTTTCTAGGATTTGACATTTTCGGCGATCAAAAATCACTATATTTTGTAGACGGAAATACCACTGCTAAAAACAGAATTCCATAGAGTGATGTCTTTTGTTTCCAAAGTCAATATAATAGAGTGATGCAAAAATAACAAAAGCAAGATAGTTGGTGGCAACGTTGTCTCAGGGTAAAACCCTGCAGCCACAAGCGCTGCTGGTGAGGATTCTTGGGGCAAATGAGAAATGGACTGAGCATCTTCAGTCATTCCCTGGATTACCATTTCTGCTCTATTTGTTGTCTTCACATTCTTGAGCTGCTATCATTTACCTATTTGGTATTCTGTCTTTCTTAGGTTCCGTATGATGTATTAACATTTTTTGTTCTTTTTTTTTTTCCTGATTATAAAAGTGATACATGAGAAAAACACAGAAATATAAAACGAGGTAAAGAACACAAATAGTCCCACCATTCTGAAACTGCTATTAATATTTTGCCTTATTTTTCTAATCTTTTTTACTCTTAAAATTTTCTTTACATTTTATTATGCCATATGTAGATTTTTATACTTTTTCCCCTAAGTATCACATTATAATCATTCTCCTACAGTATTAAAATTTTTTCAGATTGGAGTTTTAATGGTTAGATAGTAGATCAGAATAGAGACATTACCCAAATTGTGAAGTTGAGATTTTGGCCAATTTTTACTACTGACAATAACAATGCAATACATATATTTGCGGATATGTACATTTAAGAATATTTTCTTGTTAGAGATTCCAAGAAGATGAAAATATCAGTTGCTTAATATTCTGAATTTTCTATTAATTTATACTTATGTAGTCAAGTATTTCTTGCAGATTTACGTAAGAGGAGTATTTCGAGGCCCTTCTTTGTATATTTGGGAAATTTTTTTATTGTTTTCATGTCAAAAAGATCACTTGGTTATATAAAACATTCTTGGATCACATCTGTTACCCTGAAACTCTTCACATGTGTCTTGGTTGTCTTCTGACATTTAGAGCTGAAGAGAAGTGTGATTTTTCCTTCCTTTTTAGGTAACTCTTTTTTTGATTACTGCCTGGACATCTGTAGAACTTTTTTTTTTTTTTCTATGTTCTTGAAATTCCCATTTTTTTCCAGGATGCATTTGGTTGTGATACACTTTTTAATCATTTTTCCTGGAACTTGGGGGATAGTTTTTGATCTACATACTCAGGTCATTTTCTGGGCAAGTAAGATTTCCTAGAATGTTCGCAGTTGCTGTGGGTTTGGGTCTGGGATCTGTATCTTCGAAGTGGCTCCGTACTTCAGTTACTCAGGCTGGGATCTTAGAGTCATGGCTGACTGGGTCTGGGATCTGTATCTTCGAAGTGGCTCCGTACTTCGGTTACTCAGGCTGGGATCTTAGAGTCATGGCTGACTGGGTCTGGGATCTGTATCTTCGAAGTGGCTCCGTACTTCGGTTACTCCGGCTGGAATCTTAGGGTCATGGCTGACTCTTCCCTTTTTCACTCCCCCATTGCTAATCCTTCAGCAGTGTCTGTTTTTTCTTTCACCTGTGTGTCCAGAATCCCGCCTGTTCACTTCCCACCCTAGCCGTGGCCTGGTCTAAGCTAACATCACCTCTGTCTGGATTGCTACAATCATTGCTTTCTTGGTTCCACTCTACCTGCAATCTGTTTTCAACAGAGTACCCCAAGTTATGCTATTCAAACCTAAGTCAATTGTTGCTATAACTCTGCTGAGAACCTCCCCGTGCTTTTTCATTTCACTTGGAGAGATACCTAAAGTCCTAACCTGCCTCCCAAGGCCCTGTATGGACTGGCCTCTCTTGCTTCTGGCTCTGTTCCCTGCTACTCAGGCGAGGTTCACCCCTCCCACATTGTAATGATTTTTAAGTGCATTTCTGCATCAGCAGTAGTTCTTCCTTCTGCCAAGAACCCTCTTCTCCCAGATACTGTTTCCTCACCAGTTTTATAAAGCCTTGCTCAAATGTCACTTTCTCAGTGAGGCCTCGAACCACTATGTTTAAAACTGCAATTTCCTGGAATTTTTGAACTCCCTTTCATGCTTTATTTTTCTTTAGGTGTTTTTAACTTCTAATGCACTGTACTTATTTCTTTGGTTTGCTATGTATCTTCCTTATTAGAATGTAAGCTCCAGGAGGACAGAGATTTTTGCCTGAGTTATATAACAAATGCATCCTTTATGTCTTAAATTGTGCCCAGCACCTGGTGGGGACTGAACAGCTATTTGTTAGATTAATGAATGGAAAGTTGGGTAAGGCTGTTATGAACTGTGAGTCAAATACATATTTAGACAGAAACTTACATATTGCCTGTTATTAAACAATTCTGTTTTAAAATCTGATATTCTAGTCTGTATTCTTACTTTTCCCTGAATGGAGATAGTCCATCCTTTTTAAGCATTAAACGAATTGTTCTCTTCCTTGTGGAGTGTGTACACATGTACGTGTGCACCTGGATACTTATTGTCACTCATTATTTTGGTATTTCATGAGGGTTTTATGGATGCACTCTTTGAAGCTCCATTTCTGGCTGTGAGCCTTAGATTTAGTGCTATGGAAAGAGAATTCACTGCTGATGTTGCTGATGCATCATCTGAAGGCCACATACCCGCAGAGGTGAAGGCTGAGTGAAGCTAGAGAGCCAGTCTTCCTCTTGTTCTTGAAATTTTGGACTGTTTTGTCTTTACATGTTCAGAAAATGATTTATTGACAAAGCTCCATCTCATCTCAAGAGACTGTCATCTTGGAGACATGTATTAATTACTTTACCTCCTTTTCCATTCATCCACAAACATGACTGCAAAAGCTAATGCCCCAGTTGAAGTTTGGATAATTGAGGCCACTTTCTGTTTCTACCCCAGCTGATGCCCTTGGCAGAGTTTCGTCCTTGAGTGAGGATTGACTGTCTGTTGCTAAAACTTAAGCCTAGCCTGTAGGGCAGAGTGAACTCCTACTGAAATCTGGATCATGCATATTTATTCTCACTCATTTCATTACAAGAATTAGAATTGTTTTGTGGAAGCCATGGAAAGAAACTGTGCTATGGGGACAGTTATTAAATCTTCTGTTCTCCGAGGAACCTAGGCTAATGTTCCTCATTCATCACCTAGGATAAGTGTTTATGTTCCTGGAAAAGAGGCTTGATTAATTGTATGTAATTGTCCAAATTATGAACTGTATGCATGCATATATGTGCATTTGTTGGTGTGTTTTTTGTTCTACTTGGGCTCTCCAGAAAGCAGAGCCAGAGGCTAAGGGCTTGCATGCCTGCTCCTCCTTCACCAGGAAGGATAATCCCAGAGTGCAGGTGTGAGGGATGCAGGAGGAGGTGATACAGGCTGTGAGGGAGAGGCAGCAGCCTGGAGCATTGCTGAGTTGACCACCCCTAAGCGAGACTTCCTGCTTCATCTTCAGACCATCTCCTGAAAAACCTTACCTATCACCTGTGTCTCAGGACCCTACCACTAACGTGGGTGGAGATGGGGAAGAACATATCTGCAGGCTCCAGTCTCCCAATCAGAGTTATGAGCTCCCTGGCCCTCCTGGACACATGCTATACTCCTTACCTGAACATCAACAGGGAGGCCCCAGGGAGCCCCTCTTGCCCCTGGCAAGAGGTCGGAGGCACCGGAGGGAGAGTGTAGGTTGTACTCTGCAAGAAACTGATCTGAACCCAGGCAGATTTGGTTTGGAACAAAAGACAGGTGAAGTAGAGAGGACCTGAAACAGAGAATTAGTGTCCTGTGGTGTCCACTGTGTGTGTCCCAGATCTTCTTGGCTCAGTTCTTATGCTACAAATTGGGCCTCAAATTTATGAGAACAGAAAGCCCTTGGTTCAACCCTATGGGGGGTACAAATGGAATCTCCCTGACAGTCTATGTTGTCAAAGACAATCTCAGAAGACAATGAAGGCGAGGTGGTGAGTAGTGAAAGGAGGTGATGAAAAGTCAACACCTATGGTAGGGTTCCCCCTCTCTCCATATTTGACTCATGAAGAGTGTTTGGTTGGAGTCATGACCCAGACATTTATCCCTGAGGAGTTGGTGTCCTTGTTAAGCCAGGTGTGCTGCAAATCCTCCTTTAATGCTCCCCCTGGGCAGAGAAACACCAACTAAGCAACCTCTGTTGGTTCTGCAGGTCCTCACCCTGGCTTCTATTATGTAGCAGCCACCCTGCCTACCTTCATGTGTAGGCCAGATTCCCTCTGCCAGGAGAGCACATCCCTTCTTTGCCTGTGGGCCCACCTGCATGACAAGGCCAAAGTGACCAGGTAGCAGTTGGAGTTTCAGATTCTGTGGAACATTTCCCTGTGTACTGAGCTGCCTCCCAGGAGCTCAAATCTGGAAGAACCTACATTTGAGGAGCAGGAAGCATGAATTCTGCAAGTGGCTCCCTGGGGATGATGGCAAAAGGGCTGATTTTGCTTCCATTGCTTTTTGAGCTCATCTGTTCTAGCTCCTGGGAGCACAGGATGTTGTCTCCTAAGGTGATATCTTATTCTAGACTTAAATCATTAGGCTCCAACATAGAGTAGGTTATGGTTGTGCCTCTATCGTTTTACCATAAAATGAGTTCCTTAGTCTGAGACAGTATTATTTTGGATACAGTGCTAAGGTGTAAGCATTATGTAGTTCTTTGATGATAGTGCCAGTTACAGCATGTGAGCATCAAGGTCAAATACACATCTGGGGTACAGATTGGAATGAGAAAAACCTGGAATCATATAGAAAAACCTTATTCTGAACTGGGAGGGAGCTAAGAGATCAAACAATGACTTAGACAAGTCCAGCTTGGCGAGCAGATGAGTTTATTAGGACTTACATATGAGGCCCTTCTGGACAGCTTTAGAGATCTGCTCTGACTCCCACCTCTAAGCTGCTTTAAAGCTAATTTTCTGACTCTTTGCTGTGTGTCTGTGTGCCCATCTCGAGTTCAGTAACCTCTTCCCAGATGTTCTTGTATTCATTCTTCCCATCATTTTCCTGCCCTGCTCCTGACCAACAAGTCAAGCCAATAACCTCTGCCCTGGAGCCCATGCCACATGGAGAGTTCTCTCTCCACCAGAAGGGGAGATCCAACTGCAGTGCTCCCAGATCTCCCATGGAGAGGATTTTCTTCTACTGCTGCCATTTAGACCTCTTCCCAATCTGTCCCTCCTGCAACAGCTTCTCATTTTCTGGTAATCACAGTGCTGACCCCTCTCTGAATTAGGTACACATTCTTTCCTCTTTATCAACTGGTCACAAAAAGCCCCTGAATCTTAGGAGTTGAGGAAGGTGTCAGTGAAGTAAAGGTGGATTACAAGGGAGTGGACCATATGTATTGAATTTATTTATACCTTCTGGACCTGCACAGACTCTATCTAAAATGTGCCATCTTTGACAGTGGATTGCTGACGGGCCCACAAGAACCAACGACCCAGTGGCACTGGTAATACCAACCTTCTAATGCCCCAAATACATGGTTGCGGGTAGCTCATAGTCCGCTGGTCGGGGGTGTCGGGGGTCTGTATGACTACTTTCCTGTAGGGATTTTCCAGAGACTCTGAGTTCATCCTGATCACGGACTCACAGGGCTATGTGGCCAGGCGGTTTGCCCTGAAGTCTGGAGCTGCTGAAAATCTCTTATTTACCAGTTACCCAGGTAATGGCTCAGAGTGGCACTTCCAAGTGTGATGTATGTTTCCTGCAGGACCCAAAGAGACAACCATGCTCCCAAGTACGTACCCCAATGAGCTCACAACTTACATCTACACAAAAGCCTTTACAAAAATGTTTTAGCAGCTTTATTCATAATTATGTCAAAATGGGAAACAGCCAAGATGTCCTTCAATTTTTTCCAAGTTTATTTATAGCTGCAATGCACATCCATAAATATCTTTGAGGATTTTTTCATTGGAACTTAAGATGATTTTACAATTTGGATGGATGAAAAATGATCAAGAATGTCTAGGACACATCTGCATATACATCCATATAACAAAATATTACTCAGAAGAAATATAAATGAGCTATCAAGTCATGAAAAGACATGGAAGAACCTTAAATGACTATTACTAAGTGAAAGAGTCATTCTGAAAAGGCAACAAATTGTATGACTTCAACTCTATGACATTCTGAAAAAATGTGAAACTATAGAGACAGAAGATCAGTTTTTGCTTGGAGCTCAGGGGAGGAAGGATTAAACAGAGCAGAGGTTTGTTAGGGCAGTGAAACTCCACTCTGTGATACTGTGATGGTGAATAGATGTTATTCCACATTTGTCAAAACCCACAGAATGTGCAATACAAAGTGAATCTTAATGTTAATTTAGAGCTTAGCAATTAATAATATACCAATATTGGTTCATCAATTGTAATGAATGTATAACACTCATGCAAGGCCCTAATAGAAAGTGGTATGTCAGAGAGAAGGGATATATGGGAACTCTCTTTACATTTTATATAACTTTTCTCCAAATCTAAAAGTGATCTTTAAAGTATACTAAAAACAAAACAATAAAACTCCAAAGAGGTCTACCACATGCCATTTCTTTTTTTAGGATAAGGTTTGGGAGGTGGAACAACTGGTATCTCAGAAAGGATATTCAGGTATGCCCTGAGCCACTAAACTCTTAGAACTTATCAATAAATTTAGTACCTGAATCTTAATGACATCTTCTGGCTTGAGAATACTTACCACTCACTGTACTCTAGCCATAATGGTTTAATCAGTATTGGATCCAAGCATGACATTGATATCATTTGTATATTTGTCTCCTCCAAATCTCATGTTGAAATGTGATCTCCAGTGTTGAAGCTGGGGCCTGTTGGCAGATGTTTGGGTCATGGGAGCAGATCTCTCCTGAACGGCTTGGTGCTGTCATGGCAGTAGTGAGTGAGTTCTCACTCTGTTGGTTACTGTGGGATCTGACTGTTAAAAAGAGCTGGCACCTTCCTCCTTCATCTCTCTCCCTTCCTTCCTCTTGCCATGGCCATGTGATGCCTGTTCCCCTTCCATTTCTGCCCTGAACCGAAGCTTCCTGAGGCCTCACTAGAAGTAGTGCTGGTTGTACAGCCTTCAGAGCTGTGAGCCAAATAAACCCCCTTTCTTTATAAATTACCCAGCCTCAGTTATTCCTTTATAGGGATGCAAAATGAACCAAGACAGATGTTCAGAAAAGTATTATATTAAATAGGATATCTGTGACCTAATTATAACGAAGAATAGAGAGTTGGCACAGATGGAGTGCAAAACAGTGAATATGTCATCGGTTATGTGAAGATAAACTGCTTTTTTCTTCCTATTGAGAAGAATGTGCTTACCTCAAGTTGCACATGAGCACCAGAGAGCACGTGTTGGTCTCTACTAGTGGTGATACCACATCTGGCACAGTAGTATTAGGTGAGTACAAAAGTAACTTCGGTTTTTGCCCTTGAAAGTAATGGCAAAATACAAATAGCTCTTGAATTTTACTTGATTATGTTTCTGGCTGTGAACCATCATTCACCACAATCCAACTGATTTTTGAAGGAGTGAGAACAGCACATTGAATGGGGATATGAGAGGAGATCCCAATCCTGCATCCTTTAAGTCTTTGATGGTGTCAATCTCTGAAATTGTTCCTGGAATGCAGTATTGCTTATTTTAGTAACCTGAATAGTAACCCTGGACTACTATCTTGTCCAGGTTGTAGTTGATACCCAAGTCCCCACCCACTTTTGGGACCAAGGTACTTATACCCCCAGCTTCACGGAGTGTCACTTGGTGATGGCCAACAGCTGAGTCCCTCCCTAGGATTTTCTTTGAAGAACTTTCCTCTCACAACATTACAGCCACAACTCACAGGTTCCCCCTTCTGGTTATTTGTATAGAAAATATCCCACAAAATCAATGAAAAATTTGTTATAAGTGTAGCAGACATTTAGATTATCAAATCAAGGAGAAACTGTTTATAACAACATCAAAGGATATTTTATATATGGAAATAAAACTAAACAGTTGATGTGTAAGACCTCTACAAGGGAAGCAGTAAAATGTTATAAAGAGATCTAAAGTAATATATGAATTGATTTGTAGTAATTATTTACAGATAGTTGATACTCCTTGTCACATGACCCTGTAATAAGCCTGAGTATTATAAAGATAAGACATTCTTCCCAAGTTGATGTATGAAGGCAATACAAATCCGATCAAAATCTTTGTGGTATTTTTTTTTTTTCCCCCATGGAACTGAGCGATGTATTTCTAAACTTATTAAAAAAAAATGGTCAAGAATGGGTAGGGCACTTCTGAAGAAAAAAAAGTAGAAAAGAAAGAAACTTGCCCTAATAGACTTTATTATAAAATTAATTATGAAAGTGTGATGTTGGCTCAGGATTATGCAATTGATCAATGGAACAGAGTTGCTCATAAAAGATCCACGCATGTAATATATCAGAATAGTCAGAAGAGGTGGCAGGATATACGGAACTGGAAAAACAGCTATCATTATGAAGAAAATGAATTGGACCATGACCTCATACAATATACTCCACTTAACTGCAGCAGTATTAAAAAATTACATGAAAAACAAAATATAACTAGTTTTTAAAAGAAAGTATAACTACCTTGTACATTTGAGTAAGGAAAGTTGTCTTAAATAGGATGCAAGAAGCTTTGTTTATGAATGAAAAAATAGCTAAATATGACTATATTAAAAGTTAGATCCCTCGTATACCAAGAGTGATATTAAAGGAAGTGAGACAATTCATTAAACTTTCACAGACACACAACTTAGTATCAAGTGTGTACATACGTTTACAAAATGTGTACCTAGAACATTTACAAAACAATGAGAAATGCAACTCAGTGGAAAATAGTTGCCTAAAGTAAGCAGGCATTTGATAGAACAGGAAACATATTTTGCCAATAGAGCATAAAATGAGATTGTTCACACCATTAGTGATAAGAAAAACGCACTTGGACACCTCAATGAGACAGTTTTACATGCTTTTGATTTGCAACAATTAAAAATTTGACTTGTATTACTCTGTTCTCACAGTGCTAATACATACCTGAAACTGTGTAGTTTATACAGGAAAGAGGTTTAATGGACTCACAGTTCAGCGTGGCTGACGAGGCCTCAGGAAACTTACAATCATGGCAGAAGGGGAAGCAAACATGTCCTTCTTCACATGGCGGAAGGAAGTAGTGCCAAGCAAAAGGGGAAAAGCCCCTTATAAAACCATCTTACCTCATAAGAACTCACTATAACGAGAACAGCATGGAGGTAACTGCCCCATGATTCAATTACCTCCCACCAGGTCCCTTTCATGACAGATGGGGATTATGGGAACTACAATTCAAGATGAGATTTTGGGTGGGGACACAGCCAAACCATATTAGATACTATGAAGTTTTTAGTAGATATAGATCCACAGAATCTCTTAGATATTTCTGGTGATGATCTCAAATGGCACGTCTTTGGAAAGCAGATTGGCTATCTCTTAAACCTTAATATTTATATTATGACCTAGCAATTGCAGTTCTGGATGTATCTAAAAAAGACGTGTACATACTTAAAAGGAGACATGAATGAAAATGTTCACATATATGAATGCTATTCACAAAAGTAAAGAACAGGAAACAACCCAACTGCCCATCCATGGAAGAATGCATGAATAAACTGGCACATTTCACAATGGTACCTCAAACAACTGAATTGCAAGTACAATTACAATTACAGAGCAATGTGGATGGTTTTAGCTAAAAATATTAAATGAAAAAGTAAATTCTATAAGATTAAACACAGATTTTTTAAAAAGTAATAACCAAGTTTAAAAAGATACATATATATATACTTTGGGGAATATATATATAGATGCAATTAGCCTCCATAAAACAGTAAGAAAGAATATTATGGACGTGGCTTATGATGGTGGTTAAACTGGGTGAGGGAAGGAGAGAAGATGGAAAGTAGCTGGTTTTATTTTAGGTGGTGTATTTGAAAGTACCACATTGGGAGAGCTAATAAAACGCCCATTTATGGATGAATGATAAAATCATGCTGTGAACAAGAATTAGAATCTAATTCTGTTCCTTGAGTTCAAATGGTGGCAGAGGGAATACAGTTTCTATCTTTGTGCATGCATTATTTCATATATGTGTAAGTATATCTATAAACTATACCTGAAAGTAGAATTTTTAGTGAAAGAATATTTTGAATTTTAAATGTTGGTAGATAATGCCCAAAACTCTACAGAGATTGAACTTACACTCCCACCAGCAATACATGACAGTACTGATTAACTCCCACTTCTATCAATACAAAATGTTGTCATAAAATTGAGATTCCTCAGTGTGAAAGAAGAAACATGCCTCATTGAAATTATTACTATGCATTACCGTTGAGAATTATCTTTTATTTGAAAACGATTCATGTTTCCTTCTCTGTAAAATGTCCAAATTTTTATCTTGTTTGAATTATTTCTTTTTGATTCTTAGGTCTTTATATTTTAAAAAGACTAACCTTTCCAATGTGGCAATATTGCAAATACTTCTCCCAATTTGTTTCTTTTCACCTTGAGTTCTATTTTTTTAGCTATGCAGAAATTATGTATTTATTTTTGTAGTCAAATTTGTTAGTCTTCACTTTTATAACATTTGGATTTTATGCCTTTTGTCACTTCTTGCTTCTTGATTATTTAAAAAACAAAAGTTCCTCCCTTTTAATATTTTAAATCTCATTTTCCAAGTTTAAATATTTGTCCCAGCAGACATTTCTTAGATGTCAGTAGTGCAATCGATACTCATTTTTTCCAACATGTCTGTCTAGTTATCGAACATCATACTACAATTTTCTCCGATGTTTTCAAAATGTCATCTTTATTATTTACTAAGATTCTCTATGTACCTGCATCTATTTTTGCATTTTTCTACCATGTTTCATTGATCTGTTTGTCTATTGATTTTCAGTGTCACATTGTTTATTTTAGGCACTGCTTTATTGTCTGGTAAGCAACAGGTTTTATTATTACCTGCATTGTATAGATTTTATAGATTGTGTGATAATTGGGATAGTTTTCCTTGTTTTTTATACTTCCTTTTCATTTAAGGGACATATAATTTTCTGCTCTCATTGACTGGAATTAGCAATGTGACTTGCTTTGGCCAATGAATATGAGTGGTTCTGGGGCGCCCTGACCAGTCCCACTTGACAGAGGCATCTGTCCTGTCATTGCCTGGCTCCTTGCTATGTCACAGAAAGGACATATCTTCGCAGGGAACAGGGATGGGGAAAATATCATTTGAGATTTGAGGCAAAGCTGACAAATACAGTGTAGTTCATTCTTACAACTTTTTAAGAATTTGGCAGTTGCTTCTCACTTGTTGATGTGGTTTGGCGGTGTCCGCACCCAAATCTCATCTTGAATTGTAGTTCTCATAATGCCCACATGTTGTGGGAGGGGATTTAATCATGGGGCTGTTTCCCCCTCGCTATTCCTGTGATAGTGAGTTCTCATGAGATCCGGTGGTTTTATAAGGGGCGTTTCCCCGTTTTGCTTGGCACTTCTCCTTCCTGCCATCATGTGAAGAAGGGTGTGTTTTCTCCCCTTTCTGCTGTGATTGTAAGTTTCCTGAGGCCTCCCTTGCCATGGGGAACTGTAAGGTAATTAAGCCTCTTTCCTTTATAAATTACCCAGTCTCTGGCAGTCCTTTATAGCAGCGTGAGAACAGACTAATATACCTGTTTATATGGATTAACTTTTAAAAATATGATTTGAGGTTGGATGTGGTGGGGCATGACTGTAATACAAGCACTTTGGGAGACTGAGATGGGAGGATCACTTGAGGCCAAGTTTGAGTCTAGGCAACACAGTGAGGCCCCGTCTGTACAAAAAATGCAAAAATTAGCTGGGCGTGGTAGTGTACACCTGTGTTACCAGCTATCCGGACAGAATAAGAACGATGAGGATGAGTTCTGCTGTACGGGAGTTACCCTGATGTGCTACACGACTCAGACCACAGTCACATTTCTCCCAAGGCTTAAAGTATTTTAGGGATTCCAGCAACTTTTAATTTTTACTTGTTTTCATAGGACCAAAGCTGTGTTACACTTTCAGCTTTTTTCTGAGTGTGTAGACTCATGATTGTTTTGATTTTTTTCCTAATTACTCTTCATTTTAGTTTCCTCTGCATAGCTTTTCAGCATGAGGCCGTGGTTTGACCTGGGGACGTTCAGAATGACAGCCCTTGTCACAGCAAACATCAGAGCCCTGCCCCAGCTGTCAAGCCTCCTCTCTACCCATGGCCTGAGGGCTCTGCCTGCTGATTCTTCAGCCATGCCAAACCCTTCTGCCTCCTGGCATGCACAAGCTGGTGTTTTTTTTTTTTCTTTTTGAGATGGAGTCTTGCACTGTCACCTGGGCTGGAGTGCAGTGGCACAATCTCAGCTCACTACAACCTCTGCCTCCCAGGTTCAAGTGACTCTCCTACCTCAGCCTCCCAAGTAGCTGGCATTACAGGGGCCTGCCACCATGCCCGGCTAATTTTTTGTATTTTTAGTAGAGATAAGGTTTCGCTATGTTGGCCAGCTGGCCTCAAACTCCTGACCTTAGGTGATCTGCCCAACTCAGCCTCCCAAAGTGCTGGGATTACAGATGTGAGCCACTGTGCTCAGCCCAGGCTGTTTTTTAAATCTTGACTTTGATAAGTTGAAATTAAATTGAAATCAGACTTTTGTTCAGAGTGATGGAAATGATATAAAACAAGGTGAGAATGTCATGCCTCATCATTAAAAGCACATTTTAATACTATTGAAAGTTTTAAAATTTTTGTCTAGCATGAATGATCTGGAGTCTATTGGCTGTTTCCAGTGTTACTTATTTCAGGCATCTTTGTCCCATGTTAAATGGTGAATTTTTAAAGGAAAACAAGGTCATAAACCTTTTCCCCACAAATGCCAAAACATTGTGGAAACAACCTGCAACTTTATCCGGTAATTTCAGATAGCACAATATTTATCTTTTCGATAGGTAGGGCTAGAATGGCATCTTTTTAATATTTTCTAGCTGCCAAGATTTCCAATATGTGTGGACTTGTGAAAACAGCCAGTGCTGCCACGAGCTAAAACATTCCTCAGGTGTGACATGTTTGGAAAAGAAATGTTGGGAATATTTGAACCTATACTAACGGGATGAAGCCCCACCCCTTTAGAGTTTAGTTACCTTGTGTGGTAGGTATATGTGCATGTGTGCATATGCATGTATGTAGAACATCTATCACAGACTGCCCCCTGCCCCGAGACAGTATTGCTCTACCATCGAGGCTGGGGTGCAGTGGCGTAATCTCAGCCCACTGCAAGCTCCATCTCTCAGTTTCAAGTGATTCTCCTGCCTCAGCCTCCCAAGCAGCTGGGATTACAGGTGCCTGCCACCACACCTGGCTAATTTTTGTATTTTTAGTAGATATGGGGTTTCACCGTGCTGGCCAGGCTGGTCTCGAACTCCTGATGTCAGGTGATCCATCTGTCTTGGCCTCCCAAAGTGCTGGGATTACAGGCATGAGCCACTGAGTCTGGCCTATTACAGCCTTCTTAATGCAATCATAAAAATTTTTAGCTGCACTAAAATACTTCCTATTTTTAGCAAGATTCTATAGAGCACATCATAGTCAAATTTCATTTTCATTTTTTAATCCATATTTTTGGCCCTTTGTCTACTGCACTATTCTTTCCTTGTTCCAATCTGTTTTGTAAGGGTCTTGGGGTTTTTATAAGAGTTTCATTACTTCTTTCAAAGACGTCCCATTCTTTCTGTATGCATGCATTCAAGGGCTAAATTTCAATTAAAATTGTCATCAAAACTAATTATAAGAAGTGCTTCTCATCCATGGGCCCTGTACATTCTCTCAGTTATTTTTGGGAGAGAGCTTCCTGATGAGAGAGGTGCGGTGGCTTTGCTACGTGACTGTATCTGCTCTGATGACTCTGCCCTTTGATGTCTGCATTTGAAATTAGTGATAAAGGTTGAAAGCCCCTAGCCTCTCAGCTGGAGGATCATTTCAGGTTGGATTACAGCAGAAGTTGGCAGAATAATTGACTCTTCCATCTGTCCATTGTAACACTATTAAACATCTTCCCTAACTATGGTGGCCTAGAGTTTTACAAGGTGATGATTTTGTACCTGGTCATGATTCTCTTGTCAATAGATCTTTATGTTTGTGGACATGTAGCTGCTGCATCTCGGGCACTAATTTATTTTCATATTACTTATTTCCTTGGGCTTTATTCAGGGGCTTTGTTCCCTATATAGGGCCTTGTTCTTTCATCTTTGGAGATTTTGTAGAGTATACTGTATTCAGAATTCCTCAAAGGGGCTATTTCTTCTGTGATAACTTTGATTATCAAGTAAAGTATGTTTTCCCACAAGAAAATGATGTTGATTGAGTTTAATATTTCCACTACTATTAGATGACCATCCCTCTTTAATGAAATATTTAAATGCTTAATGGAAGGCATAACTAATAATTATGAAGAGTTTTTAAATTCTTGAATGGGGAATGTTTCAGAACATGTGGTATTGTGTGTATTCTGTGTATTTTCTATTAGTGTAACATATGCTTGCTGCAGTACAAGAGAAAAAATTAAAGACCAAATAAAAATAGTTGTTTTAGTTGTTTCTTGCTTCTATTACAACCTAATGCAAGTGTGTGTTGGCCTTCTAGGGTAACTCAGAAATCCAGGCAGCCTTTTTTTATGTGCTGCCAGGTAAATACAAGTTCTTCAAAGTCTCTGTGAAAGCAGGAAGAACTGGGATGGTTGAGAGTGCATTTTATGGGCCAGGTGCCATGGCTCATGCCTGTAATCCCAGCACTTTAGGAGGCTGAGGCGGGTAGATCACTTGAGGTCAGGAGTTCGAGACCAGCCTGGCCAACATGGTGAAGTCCCATCTTTACTAAAAATACAAAAACTAGCTGGGTGTGGTGGTCTGTCCATGCCTGTAATCCCAGCTACTCAGCAGGAGGGTCACTTGAACCCAGGAGGCAGAGATTGCAGTGAGCTGAGATTGCACCACTACTGTAGTAGATTCAGCTACTCAGCAGGAGGGCCGCTTGAACCCAGGAGGCGGAGATTGCAGTGAACTGAGATTGCACCACTGCTGCACTCTAGCCTGGGTGACAAAGTGAGACTCTGTCTCAAGGGAAAAAAAAATAAGTGTGTTTTATGGCCAGGCCTGAAATGGAGCACATCACTTCTGCCCCTAACTCACTAAAGCAGAACCCAAATCAGCTGTGAAGAAGGGCAGTGACAAAACCCAACTGGTAATTATTTAGGAAGTCCCTGCTACATTCTTGTTATGGGCTGATTTTTGACATCTGTTCTCCCCTGCAAAATTTATGTGTTGAAATCCTAACCTCGGATTGTGACAATTTGGAGATGGGGCTTTTAAATACGAGATTAAGTTAAAATGAAGCTTTGAGAGTGGGCCCTAACCCAACTGGATTGGTATCCTTGTTAAAAAAAAAAAAAATGACACACAAAAAAAGAGACACCAGAGGTGCAAAACCACGTGAAGATGTAGGGAGAAGGTGGCTGCCTGCAAGCCAAAGAAAGAGGCCTCAGGAGGAACCAGCCCTGCTGACGCCTTGGTCTTGTACTTCAGCCCCCAGAACTGTGAGAAAATAGTTGTCTGTTTAAGCCTCCCAGCCTATGGCACTTCCTTATGGCAGCTCTGGGAAACTAAAGAAATTTCATAAAAGAATGACATATAATTTATAATTTGGGTAAATTGACAGTTTTGTCATATTTCTTGCTGTTTAAGAATTTTCCATTTAAGCCATTTCTTAGGACATTCTATATGGATCTGTAGTTTTCTTCATGTAGTTATGTACATCTATTTTAAAGTTGATGTTCTTGTCAACATTTTTTAGTATTTTTTGGGAAAAGGATATTTATTATCATGTTTTCCTAATGATTATCTATGGTATAAAGGGAAGGAGTTGATTTTTGTATATTATTTTGTAATCCATATATCCTAGTGAGCTCTTATTAATTCAAACACATTTTCATTTGTTTCTCTTGAATGTTGCAAGTAAAACTTACATCATTCTGTTCAGGTGGTAGATAACCTATGCTGAGTGCATTTTAATAGATTTTCTATATTTTGGTTGTTTAAAATACAAATGAGTGAGGGTGCACAAGGTTCCTTTTCATGCCTATCAATTTCTCTTTTTTAAAAATCTTTTTTTGCATTGTATATTTATATGATATGCATTTTTGAGGGGATGTTTTCCTGTTATATATTCATAATGAACTATTATAAATGTCTTTTTAACTTTGAATTCTACATCATTAATTTTTATACTGTAATCCTTGCCTTTTGGTTATCATTGCTTGACATAGCTTATGAACATTTAATTTTAACGTTTGTTGATTGTTTCGTATTGGTGGTGTTGCTAGCTTATTTTGGAAATTAAATAATCCAGCCTGAGAGTCTTGCCTTTGAAAGAGAAGCTTTTCCCATTTTTCCCACAGTCTTAACTGACAATTTCTCTCTCTTCTGTCATCTTTTAATGCCTTCTTAGTCTTTCCTTGTTCCTTTTATCATGAATGAGCTTCCTCACCACTCCTTTCCTCTGTCTGTAATATAGAAATGATATATGCTGTTTGTTAGGGACTGACGGTTTGGGTCACTCCAAAATTCATAGCCTGAAGCCCTAACCCCAATGTGGCTGTATTTGGAGTAAGGAAGTCATTAAGTTTCAATGAGACCATAAATATGGAGCTCTGGTCTGATGGGATTAATGTCCTTGTAGGAAGAGAAGCCGGAGCTCTTGTTTGCATGCTCTCTCTCCACTTCCATATCCCTTTCCATCCCCTTCCCTGCTCCTCTCCCGCTTTACCTGCCTCCCTTCTTAGCTCCCTCAGATGCTCCAAAAGAGGTCATGATGACGTATCAAGAAGGCAAGAAAGCAGCCATCTGGAAACCAAATGAGAGCGTTCATCAGAAACCAAACCAGTCAGCACTCCGATCTTGCACTTCCAGCCTTCAGAACTGTGAGAAAATACATTTCTGTGGTTTAAGCCACCCAGTCTGTGGTATTTTGTTATGGCAGCCCAAGCAGATGAATACACTATTTTTACTTATTTTTATTTTCAATCGTCTTGGGGAGTACAGAACCAAACATGTAGTTTTGGGTTACATGGATAAGTTCTTTAACAGTGATTTCTGAGATTTTGGTGCACCTGTCACCCGAGCCATGTACACTGTACCCAATACGTAGGATTTTATCCTTCACCCCCCCACCCTTCCCCCTGAGTCTCCAAAGTCCATTATATCCTTCTCATGCCTTTGCATCCTCATAGCTTAGCTCTCTTGTATAAGAGAGAACATACAGTATTTAGTTTTTCATTCCTGAGTTATTCTAATAAGAATAATGGCCTCCAGCTCCAACCAAGTTGATGCAAAGGCCATTATTTCATATCATTTTATGGCTGAGTAGTATTTCATGGTATATATATACACATTTTGTTTATCCACTCATTGGTTGATGGGCATTTAGGTTGGTTCCATATTTTTGTGACTGCGAATTGTAATACACTGTTTTACATTATGTAAAGTTTACCTATTTAAAAGCAAGGCAATTTTTTTCTAATAATCAATATCAGCAATAAACTGTTGACATCCACATGAAATTCAGGGCAATTTTCATGCTTATTTATTTTAAACCAGTACTGGCTGTTATTGATCTGAAAACTGAGATGAATATTTTTTATTTTAGGTTACAAATCTTACATGTCAAGATATAAAATTATGTTTGCATTCTGGTTTATAACCGTACTATAAGAATTATTCAGATAAAAATAGTTTAAATGGCATTGTGTGCTACTCATCAGTCCTCCTATCCTTTGGCCCAATGGCAAAACTTAGCCAGTGCCACTGAGGGTGGTATATGTGGTCTGAGGCTATGACGGGCTGGTGTGGCTGTGTCTAGGATCTTCAGAGGGGCTGTCTGTAGAGTGAACCTGCAGAACTCTCTCTAGACCGAGTCCTACAGCAGCGCATTCGTACTATGAGGCACTCACTGTCACTGATCCATGGGAAGTTTTTGAAGGATGAGGCTGGGAAAGAGCAGAAAGAGGGAACATGACAGGAAAATACAAAAGGAAACTGTGCTCCAGGAGGCCAGTGCCCCTCCTTGGGACCCTGGACATTGGATAATCTAGGAGAAGAGTGCTACCCTCTGGGAGCAGAGAGACCAATTTTGTTTTCTGGAACCCTGTGGCAGGATCCAATCGTAAGCAATTGAAATACAACACCAATGCATCTGCCTTCCACTCCTTAGCAAACTGCCTCCTGCCATTTAAGGATAACAGAATCATTTCTCTTCAACACCTTCCCATTTCCAGTGTCAGGAAAGTATCCTGGACTAATGCATCTAGATTTTCGTATTAGCCATGGGAAAGTAGGCCAGCTCGCTAAGGCCACAGTCTCTACTCAGAGGACAGAGTGTAACAGATGCATGTCTGGTTGATTATTTTCTAGTTATATCACTTTTGCAGCTTTTCTACTTTGGAGTTCCTCAGTGTGATTTATCAGGGTGCATTCTGTGGATACTCCCCCATAAAGGGCTGTAGGAAGTCTACTTTTCTAAGCCTTTTGATATGGTTTGGCTGTGTGCCTACCCAAATCTCATCTTGAATCGTAGCTCCCACAATTCCCACTTACCGCGGGAGGGACGCTGGTGGGAGGTAATTGAAGAATGGGGGTGGGTCTTTCCCGTACGGTTCTCATAATTGTGAATAAGTCTCACGAGATCTGATCGTTTATGAAAAGGAGTTTCCCTGCACAAGCTCTCTCTTCCCTACCACCATGTAAGACGTGACTTTGCTTCTCCTTTGGCTTCTGCCATGATTGTGCGGCCTCCCCAGCCATGTGGAACCGTGAGTCCATTAAACCTCTTTTTCTTTATAAATGGCCCAGTCTCAGGTATGTCTTTATTACCAGCATGAGGACAGACTAATACACCCTTCTATTGTCTCCAAACATAAGTGAAGACCTAAAAGTATAGCACTCCTAGTCCACTGTTTGGTACAAAAGTGGTCTTTAATAATATTTGTCAAATAAATTACTGAACATAGAATTTTAAGTCATATGCTTTTCTATTTTTAACTCTGAAAAGTTCTGATATTAGGAAGAAGAAATCTGCATTCAGCATAAGTTTTCTTTCTGTGTCATTGATCTAATTTTTCTACTTTAATACTTCAAGATTATTTCCTTTCCCTTCAAGTGTAAAACTTTCATCAGATGGGGTCTGTGTTCGATTTTTTGTAAAGAAATTTTGCTGCTATCCAGAATGCTCTTCAACTAACAGATTGAGACCTTCCATCCCAGAATTTCTTTTTTCCTATTATGCATTTAGTGTTGCTTTTCTGTCACTCTGTGTCTTTTCAAGGAACACAAATTACATGCAATTTCATGTTAATTATACCTATTTTATATCTTCTCTCAGATTATGTTTAACGCTTTTTCTTATTCATGAACATGGGGTGGTTTCTTAAGCTTTTTATCTGCGCTATTGATTCAGTGTTCTACAGTATTGGTTCTGTTCGTCTGATTCTGGTGTACATTATATTTCTATAATTAAACTTTTGCTTTTATTAAATACAAACTATTCCTTATTTGACTCTCCTTAGATTTTTGTTTGCCTCTTGGCCATATATTTTTAGTATCTGTCTATAGCCTTATAATCCAAGATTTCATACAGTTTTTTTTGAAAGATATGCTTTCTACTGGGATTATGAAAGTAGATACTTGAGAAATGTCTTTCTGCGGTGAATCGTGTGTTCTCATTTTGTATTATGTCTTCCTTCCCTTTTTTCTTTTGTTTTAAAATCTTTATTAGGCCTTTCTTTTTCTGTTTACTCATTGTAAATCATGTAAATTTTATCCACGTCTGGTACTTGACTGGATCAATTCTTGTGGAATCTGTTACAGCATGTCTTTAGTGACCTAATCTTTGACTTCAAAAATGTGCTTAAAATTAGGAAGAGAAGGAACTCAATCTAGTCCAGGGGCCTTTAAATGCCTCCTGAGTTCAGAGATGTCTGCAGGGCTTAAAGCTGATAAGCTGTTCGATATACTTTATTTGTGATTAGGGCCTTAAGTAAAGCGTATTCTTTTTATCAAATTAAAATCTAATTGTTAAAAATACATGGGTTATTTTATTAAACACTTGGTTATACTACTTGGTCCAAAAAGAAGTATATAAGTTCAGACTGTATAAAAGGAGAATTTATTTTCAAGAAATTACTCTGAAATGATTCAGGGTCACTATTCAGTGTGAATATTCACATAAAGAAATAACCTTTATGATAAACAATTAGAGTTCTGTGGCGCAGTTTCCCAGAATACATAATAACTACAGGTCAAGAAAGTGTGGTCATAGTTTAAACTGCATAAAATTTCAGCATCACTATTCTTTTTTATTAATCAAAAAGAAAGGATATGTGGGAATGTTATAATTTTATGAGATAATGAAGAATTCACATAGAATTTATATTCATATCTATATATCTGTAAGAGTATCTCTGTATACATCTAGAGATAGATGTATATACATCTACATCTATTTCTGTACTAAAAGATAAGCTGACCAATCTGAACTTCTGTGACTTTTAAACTCACCACTTTCTGTAGCTTTTTCGTAACAGTGTTTTCAGGTAAAATATAGAACCACCAGTTGAATATAAATTTCAGATAGACAATGGATAACTTTTTTCAGTATGAGTATGTCCAAATATCATATAGGACATATTATTTATCCTAATAAAATACTGTTTATTTGAAATTCTAATTTAACTGTATATTCTATATTTTATTTGCCAAACATGGCACCCCATATTAGAATTATGTTTTAAAAATCATTCAAAATGCTGCTTATAAATTTGTATCTAAGTATATTCCAGTTATGAAATTGGAATGTAATCTTATATATCCAAATCTAATTTTGAATTAGGAAAATAGAATTTCTAATGGAAAAGCCCACTGACCTTTGGATTAAAGCAGGATGTCATGAATAGTCAATAATCTTGTATAACAGCATTCTCAATGAGATATGTTGTGCAAGAAAGATATAAAGTTATATTCTTCTGATTCTGTAGGCTGTTTACTCTGTAGAGAGTTTCTTTTGTTGGTGCAGAAGCCTTTTAGTTTAATTAGATCCCATTTGTCATATTTTGCTTTTGTTGCAATTGCTTTTGGCATCTTCATTATGAAATACTTACCTTTGCCTATGTCCTGAGTGGTATTGCCTAGGTTCTCTTCTCGGATTTTAATAGTTTTGGTTTTATGTGTAAGGTTTTAATCCATGTTGAGTTGATTTTTTTTTTTTTTTTTTTTTTTTTTTTTTTTTCGCTCTGTCGCCCAGGCTGGAGTGCAGTGGCCAGATCTCTGCTCACTGCAAGCTCCGCCTCCCGGGTTTACGCCATTCTCCTGCGTCAGCCTCCCCAGTAGCTGGGACTACAGGTGCCTGCCACCTCGCCCGGCTAGCTTTTTGTATTTTTTAGTAGAGACGGGGTTTCACCGTGTTCGCCAGGATGGTCTCGATCTCCTGACCTCATGATCCACCCGTCTCGGCCTCCCAAAGTGCTGGGATTACAGGCTGATATGTGGTGTAAGAAAGGGGCCCTTTTGACTTTTTTACCTATTGCTAGCCAGTCCCCAGCATTTATTACACAGGGAATTCTTTACCCATTGCTTGTTTTGTCAGGTTTGTTAAAGATTAGATGGTTGTAGGTGTGCAGTCTAAATACCCATTAATGATAGACTGGATAAAGGAAATGTGGTACATATATACCATGGAATACTATGCAGCTATAAAAAAAGAATGAGATCATGTCCTTTGCAGAGACATGGATGGAGCTGGGGGCCATTATCCTTATCAAACTAAAATGGGAACAGAAAACCAAATACCACTGTGAATATACAATGGCAGTAATTTACTCACATTTGTGCTTTATTCTCTAGAAATCTTTCCTAGATTCAAGCTACAGTGAATCTCTTCTCCTGGCTTGCATTTTGGCTTTTTTAGGGAAGAGAGGAATTTTTAGAGTGATTAGCTCAGAGTGCTTATACTAGTAATGTAGTATATTACATCAGTAAATTGTGTGCCTGTTTTGCAATAGGCACTATGAAGTTAGTTCACTATGGGACTATGAAGTTAGACCATGAGATATTTCGTTCTCTAGATGGCTAGAAATGATAGTGCCCAAAGAATGAAGGGAAAAAGAAGGAAATCAATTAAAAGACATATATAGCAGGGTGGGTAAGGGCTCAGGTGGAGAGGACAAGCATAGGGGGTTGGAATCTCAGGTTCACTAGGTACTAGTTGGGTAAACTGGGGAAAGCTATTTGCTTTCTCTGCACCTCAAATGTTCTGTGTGTAGAGAGACAATACATACATAATAATGAAGGCTACATATGCATGTATACATACATATATGTAATATATATGCATAACGCACTTATAACTAGTGAGATCACAATAAATGCCATTATCAATACTTGACTTTAATATAATCAATACTTGCCAATTGATTTGTATGAGGCTTTTAACTCTCAGCTTTCAAACCTGGATGATTTTGGAGTTTGTGTTGTGTGAAGAACTGTTAAGGGTTTGAGGTTTTACCCTGCTTGCAAACTAACAAATTAGCTTTCCATAGTTTCCCAGGTTCTGGTAGAAGCCATGAGCCTCTGGGATCAACAATGAAGGACAGGTTAGTACCCACAAGCGCAGTAGTCAGAGAATCATCATTTTTATGCAAGTTCCCTGAGTCCTGATTCCCTCAGGATGATACATGGAGTCCAGATGTCACTTGCACGTGTAATGGAAGCCTGAGGTTGGGAAACCAAATCTTTTACAATGGGCAGTAAGCCTGCCTGCCCTTTGCTTTAGAGAGAGACAAGCTGCCTTCTGAAGATGTTTGCTATACAACCATTCCTGAAACAATAGTCTGGAACAAGGAGAAGTCACTTCCATACATCACAAGACTGACACAGAGACCCAGGAGACCCATGGAAAATTGTCTGCCCACACAGAAGGAACATAGAATTAGGCTGAAGGGAATGAGTGGGGTGGTATGCAAGCTAGGGTTTGTGTTACCCATGTAAAAGAGCAGGTTTGAAGATGAAAAGATAAGGGTAGAATAAAAGTAACAATTTGAGATTATTGCTTTCTTGCACTACCTCTTTAAAATCTTGGCTCCAGGGTTGTTAAACCTGATATTCCCATTTTCCCCCAATGTCTTGAGAAGTGTTTTATCTGAAACACCTTTCCATTTTCTGTATCTAAGAGAAGAATTAAAATTTTCCACGTGAATTTTGCAGTATGCTAGCTTGTGGTAACACATCTTCAAAAGCAGTGTCTTTTTGAGTTTCCTGTTACTTTATAATCTTGCAGAAATGCAACTCCACAAACTGTTTTCAGTAAAATGGAACATACTATCCCTTTTATGACTGCCTTTGTCAGCATACTATGACTACTACTAAGTATCAATGTGCTTAAAATCCTGTGATGTGAATACTAAGCAAGTTTTAATGGTAATCCATTTCTCTATTCTTTTTTTTTCTTTTTATAGAACTTCTAAAGTAGTATTTACCAAGCTTGAGGAGTTTAGAAAAACTCAAATTATCTGATAAGGGAAGAATATGGTAACATCATTGAAATGTGCTTAGAACCTGCTATTTAGGTTGACACCTAATAGTATTCATCACGTGAATGTCCAGGACCAGGCAGAGGAAGAGAACAGCTACTCCAAAGCCATTTTCAAATTTCATACAACTATGCCTGTAAGACAACATGGAGAGAACAGCTACTCCAAAGGCATTCTCAAATTTCATACAACTGTGTCTGTAGGACAACATGTCAAACTCCGTATAAAGTAACCAGATACAAAACAGTCCTTGCTTAGGGTGAGCAAATTATCTGGACATAATTCTCTGAACCTGGCTTATATTTGGCCTTTTCTTGAGGGCAGAGAAGTATATATTTCCACATTTAAAAGTGTAGGCAGGAATTTCTTGTCTTTAAATTAGATCACAAGATGATTATAATTCTAGAGAATTCATGTATATGAAAAAAACTCATTGGTGACCGAAGGTCAAAATTTATTTTCTGACAAGTATGGACAGAGGGAAAAGTAAACTGAATTAAGTCACAGACCTAAAGATCTTCCACCCTTTCGAAAGACATGAAAAGAAAATGCAGTGACTTCTAGATAACGCTTCAGGGTGCATGGTGCTTGTACTTCACTTCACAGTTATGTGACATGGTATTATTATTAACAACTACTTTCTACAGACTTGCAGCAGGTCACACCCACTTAGTGACCTACAGACATTAATCAAGGAATTTAAGGCGAAAAGTCATGCACTTTTTGTAGCTTTATCGTTTGCTTTTCAACTGTGTATGTGTGCGTGTGCACATGTATGTATACATAGTTACACATGAATGGACAGATGGAAGAATGTATGGATAGACAAACAGATATGGATAGGTCAATGGGGTGGATGGATAGATGGATGGTTGAATGGATGGATGGTTGAATGAGTAGTTGGGTTGTGTTGGTGAGTAGATGATCAAACGGTTGGCTAGGTGGATGGATAGATGAGTGATTGGATTAATGAATGGATGAATGATTGGGTGGGTAAGTGGTTAGTTGGTTAGAGAGATGCATAGATCGGGAGATATGCATTGGAAGTTGCTGTGTTGCATTGACTCTTTTAGTATCACACATTGTGAGTAGATGAGGGAGAAGGAGGCAAATGGCTTGCTTTTTCACTGTGTTAATGGTGTCTTTTGATTCAGAGGTTTTAAAATTGCAGTTCCAATTCAGTGACGTGTCCAATACACATCACTTAATGATAAGGTTACCTTCTGACAAATGTACCATTAGGTGATTTTGTCACTGTGGGAACATCGTAGAGTGTATCTGTATAAACACAGATGCTGTAGTTTCCTGCACACCTAGGCTCTATGATATTTGAATGGATGGATGGATAGATGGTTGGGTCAATAGTTGGGTTAGGGGATTGGTGAGTGGATGATCACGTGGTTGGATAGGCAGGTGGATACATGAATGGTTGGACTGCTGAATGGATGAATGATTGGGTGGGTAAGTGGTTAGTTGGTTAGAGGGATACTTGGATAGGGAGATAGATATGGCCTATTTCTCCTAGGCAGCTGTAATGGAGTACTTCATCTTAATCCAATAAACTAATTTGGGGCATTGTTGAAATCTTACAATGTTTATTCTCCCATTATCTTTTCAACAGTAATAGCAAATATTTGTTCCAACGAGACTATGCAGATAACTCTTGAAAACTATACTAGTAACTCTATGTTGTGAAATTCTAAGCTCAAATATCGTTTTTTATCTAACTTCTCTAAAAATTTTTGGCAGGATCAACTACTTCCTGTTTTATTTATTTATTTATTTATGTATTTATTTATTTATTTATTTATTTGAGACGGAGTCTGGCTCTGTCGCCCAGGCTGGAGTGCAGTGGCTGGATCTCAGCTCACTGCAAGCTCCACCTCCCCAGGTTCAAGCCATTCTCCTGCCTCAGGCTCCCGAGTAGCTGGGACTACAGGCGCCCGCCACCTTGCCTGGCTAGTTTTTTGTATTTTTTAGTAGAGACGGGGTTTCTCCGTGTTAGCCAGGATGGTCTCGATCTCCTGACCTCGTGATCCACTCGTCTCGGCCTCCCAAAGTGCTGGGATTACAGGCTTGAGCCACCGCGCCCAGCCTCCTGTTTCTTTTAACATGTGTAATGGTGTATATATATTTCAGAAAATAAAATGTACCGATTTTAAGTGCACAATTCAATAAACTTTATAAAATTTACTGAGTTGTGCAAACATCACCACCATCCAATTTTAGAAAATGTTTATCACCCCCAAAATGTCTAGTGTGTCTATCAGCGAGTTACTCTCATTTCTACTCCCAGCCCCAGACAGCCATTACACTACTTTCTGTCTATATAGATTTGCGTTTTCTTGAATTTCATATAAATGGAATCATATGATATATGTGGCATTTTTGTCTCTTCTTTTACTTAGTACAATGTTTTTGAGGTTTATGTATGTTTTAGCATGTATCAGTTCTTTGCTCCTCTTTATTGCCAAATAGTATTCAATGTTATGCATCTACCATGTTTATTTATTCACAGATTGTTGATGGACATTTGGATTGTTCCTACTTCTTGACATTTAGGAATAATTATGCTATAAACACTAGAGCCTTCCCTTTGTCAACCTGGTGCCAACCTGGTGAAACCCCATCTCTAGTAAAAGTACAAAAAATTAGCCAGGCGTGCTGGTCTGCACCTGTAATTCCAGCTACTTGGGAGGCTAAGGTATGAGAATCACTTGAAATTAGGAGGCGTAGGTTGCAGTAAGCCGAGACAAGCACCACTGCACTCGAGCCTGGGTGACACAGCAAGACTCTGTCTCCAAAAACAGAATAATAATAATAATAATAAAATTAAATAAAAATAAATTGATAAATAAGTAATTTATCAGGTAGCTATCTAGGGGAGTCATTGCAGGATCATGTAGTAATTTGTATTAACTTTTCAGAATATGCAAAACTATTTTCCAAAGTGGCTACAACATTAGACATTCCAGCCAGTACTTGCCTCTTCCCCTCTTTTCTGTGGCGGCGGGTGGGAGGGGAGTGGAGCTTCTGGGTCATCTCCCTGTCTTAGTTCACTGACATCAGCCCCTATTTCTTGGCTGCCTTTGATGGGCTGTTCTCAGGCCCTTAACATCTAAAATTGGAAGGATCTTAAAGTTCATTTTTTAGATATGCTTTCTTCTCTTATCTATAATTACATAGGAGGGGATTTCATCCAGTGTCAGGACTTTAAAAACTTTTTCCCTGATAATTTTACATATTTGTATCTTCAGGCCAGACCTTTCCCCATGAATGGACACTCCCTTCTGTCTACTGGATATCTTCCCTTTGATATACAACAGACATTTCAAAATCAGGGTGTTCATAACTGAATCATGATTCCTGCCCCACACTCTGCCTCCCAAATTTCTCTTTCTATATTCTATGTCCTTTCTTTCTCAATGAATGCAAGCTCATCGTTAACAGTTGATCAAGCTAAACATTTCTTCACATTCAAATCTAATCTGTCAGCAAATCCTGTTAATTCTACCCCCCAATATGTTTAATAATCTGTTCCTTCCTTCCTTTCATTCTACTTCCAAATAGTTCCACGAATTCCTATTTTACTAAGAATAAAAGTCAAATTACTTACCAAAGTCACTGGGAATTACTACCTTATATGATTTGGATTTGTTGCTAATCCTATTGTCCTTCTCCTGTAAAACTTTTCACTTCCTCACTCCATTCCAGACACACTGACCTTTTCACTGTTACTTTAAATTTCCAATATTCTCACCACTGGCTTCATCTGCCTAAATCCCAACGCTCTGCCCCAGCTACCTTTATGACTTTCCATC
The DNA here is from genome assembly GCF_000951035.1 of Colobus angolensis palliatus. Classification (NCBI taxonomy): domain Eukaryota; kingdom Metazoa; phylum Chordata; class Mammalia; order Primates; family Cercopithecidae; genus Colobus; species Colobus angolensis. The sequence goes on along the minus strand of NW_012114766.1, from coordinate 5,889,027 downwards.
TCTTCTTGCTGAAATGTCACCATATCAGAGATAACTTCCCTATCTTTTATGAAACATCAACTACGTGCATCCTTCAGCCTTGTACTTTTTACCTTTCTCTGATTGATTTTTCTCTATTTTGCTAATTTTAAATGGCATACAGGTTGACCCTTATTCAAAATGCTTGAGACTAGAGGTGTTTTGGATTTTGGAATATTTGCATTTACATAATGAGATATCTTGGGGGAGGGAACCCAGGTTTAAATATGAAGCTTATGTTTTATATATACCTTACACACATAGCCTGAAGGTAACTTTATACAATAGCTTAAATGATTTTGTGCATTAAACCAAGTTTTGGCTGCATCCCATCACAAGAGATTGGGTGTAGAAATTTTCTCCTTATGTTGTCATGTCAGTGGTCAAAACATTTTGGATTTTGGAACATTTTGGATTTCGGACCCTTTCATTCGGATGCTTAACCTGTGTAACATATTTGTTAATTGTCTATGTCCTTCCATTAAAATGGAAGATCTATAAAAGCAAGGAAAGTGTCAGATTCATTCACTGCTGTATTCTCAGGGCTTGAATGATTTCTGGTATTGTAGTTTCTTAATACATATTTATTGAATAAAAGATTAAATAATAAACTACTATCAGAACAAGAATAAAAGATAGAAGACTCAAGCAAAAGTAGACCTGGGTTAGTGTCCAGGTGATTATGGTGTTTTTAAAATCAAATTTCTATTTTACCTCCCTTTTCATAACAGCAGACTAGTTTTTCTTTGAATAAACATTCCTCCTCCATCCTAAAGTGCATGTGGCAGAGTCAGGAAAGCTGATTCATTTATAATATTTTTAGGACCCTCTAGACTGTTTTCATAGTGGCTCCACCAATTTACAGTCCCGGCAACAGTGTACAGGGCTCCCTTTTCTCCATTTCATCATCCCACACTTGTTGTCTTTTGTCTTTTTGATAATGGCCATTGCAACAAGTGTGAGGTGATATCTCATGATGGTTTTGATTTGCATTCTCTAATACCGATGCTGAGCAGATTTTCATATACATGTTGGCCCTTTGTACGTCTTCTTTGAACAAATGCCTTTTCAATTCTTTAGCCCATTCTATAATTGGGTTATTTGTATTTTTACCTTTGGGTTGTAAGAGCTCTTTATATATTTTGGATATTAACCCTGTATCAGATATGTGGTTTATGAATATTTTAAACAGAAGCACCATAGTATCCAACAATACTACTTCTAAGCGTCTATTCAAAGAAATTGAATCAGGGTCTTGAAGACATAGCTGCACTGCCAAGCTCACCGCATTGTTATTCACAATAGTCAGGATATGGCAGCAACCTACATGCCCATTGATACATGAATTGATAAACTATGATATCTACTTATAATGATATATTACTCAGCCTTAAAAAATAAGGAAATCCTGCCATGTGCAGCAACGTGGATGAAACCAGAGAACATTATGTTAAGTGAAATAAAAGAAAGCACAAAAAGGATAAATACTACATGATAGCACATATATGAAGCATCTAAAATAACCAAACACATAGAAGTGCAGAGAGGATAATGGTGGCTGTCAGAGGGACAAATGGGGAGGTATTAGAGTACAAAGTCTCTCACGCAAAATGAATAAATTCTAGGGCTCTATGGGGCAGCATGGTGCCCATAGTTAATGATACTGTGTTGGATACTTAGACCTTTGCTAAGAGGGTAGATATAATGTTAACTGTTCTTATTTTAAAAAAATAGGGTGGGAGGAAACTTGGAGGTGATGGATAGGTTTATGGCATGGATTATGGTGATACATTGATGAGTATATACTTATCTCTAAATTTGTCAAGTTGCATACATTGAATATACATGCACTTTGTATATCTATCATACCTCAATAAAGTAGTGTAAAAACAAGTTGAAGTGTTCTGGGCAAATTGGAATAATTGGATACCCTGAAAAATAAAAAGGAAATTGACTCAGTCCCATTGTAGAAGGTTGGCACATGATCCAAACTGGACCAATCAGGTGCCTTCCTGGAATTTTAGTGACACAAAGTCTGAAATCAACAGAAGCTTATTCATCCTGACAGTGGCATCTATCAATTATCTAAATCCCAAGAGCTCCTCTGACTTTGACTTTTGTTGACTCTTAAGATTTTTAGCCTTCCTTTTGGTTCTCTTTGCTATGACTATCCTACCAATTAATATATATTTGTTAGTTTATTTCTGCTGTTAAGTATCTCAATAGATATTAACAGATTAAAAAGGTCAACTACATTTTCACAACTAAGTGTAAACTATTCAGGAGGTTCTTAGGGGAACTGAATGAGTTAATGCCTCATTTGACATTCATGATTCATTTATTCATTCACTTAGCATGTATTTACTGAGCCCCTGTCATAGACTGACTGACAGAACACTCTGCTTTGTATGTACATATATGGCTCTTTCATTAAAAATCTCAGAGCCTAGTAGAGAATAATCACATTTCAATGTCTATGCAGGGTACATAGTGTTGGTATGAAGACAAGAATGATTGTACTGGTGACGGAGAGGGCCACGAAGGACCAACAGAGTTTCCTAAGCTTCAGCTGGAGCCTGGGAAGATGAGTCGGTATTTTCAGGTAGACAAGGAAAGGCAGGATAGGGAATGGGGAAAGGCTTTGCATTCAGAGTGGGCAAGTGGAATTTCTGGGAAATGGGAATTCCAGGTAGTATGCTGGGCAGCATAGGGAGCCTCTTGGTCTTGGTTTATCTACATAGATACCTAAAACGAGGTTATGAGAAAATGGCATCTCATTAGTATCACTTCCCCCAGAAGATGGTGAGGGTGCTTGAAGTTCTCTGGAAGTTCAACATCCAAATCTCTCTTTTTTCCACACTGCAGGTCTCAGTACCTGATACCAGTGAGACACAGGCAAAAACCTAGGAAAGTGTATGGCAGACAAACGCCCATCCATCCAGTATTTGGACAGTCAGAGAAAATGATATTTTGTGCAATTACCTTTCTGCTGTATTATTCCTAAGGATGCTTAAAACGAAACAGAAGCACTCTGAGTAGCTTTGAAGACAAAGACAGAAAACTCTGAACAGCAGGTGGCCACTTACGCTTCCTTAGCACAGCTTAGAAAAAGCAACTCCTTGTATAGTGATATGATCAAAATAGGGATCTGATATGATTGAACTCATTTTATTGTACAGATTCACGTGACTGAAGACAGGACTTAATGTTTAGAAACCATGCAGGAGAAATTAGAGAAGACACCTCCTGATAGGAACCATAGTACTGTTGAGTCCAGGATGCTTTCGTAGCCATCCATTTAAAAAATGTTTCCTAGTGAATTGCCTTTTCAGACCATACAGAAGTATGTAAAGAAAGATGTTTAGAAATGTGAGGAACCAACATGAAGTTCATTTTCTGGCCTTTGGCTGAACTAGAGGGAAAGAATTTGATATGCTAATTTTAGATGAATCAGTTTGTTCCCCTTGGAACTGGTATGCCACATTATTACCAGAATATAAAAGAGTTAAACCAATCTCCAATGCTTGACTTGTTGATCTTCTCTGGCTTACAAGTGAAACATTTGTGAAGATAAAAAACAATGCACCCTCCACAATAAACTTGTAATTAATTATTGAAAGGCACAACATTTTTGTGCATCTGCCATGTGCCTGGTCTTATACTAGGTCCCGGTGATACATGAATGACCGTGATACACGACCTGGACAACAAGGTCCTTTCCTTTCGCAGCTTAATTTTAGTGCTATGGAAAGTAAAAGTTCTCTAGGAAGGGAAGCTTCCCTAAAACTACTTCCAAATTCAAAATCTATATAGTAAACATTAAAGTTCCAAAACAAATATATTGTTTAGTATACACTATACATTTTAATTTTGAATAGTTTATGCAGTTAATAGGTGAATCAGATGATTATTTATATAGAACCATGACCTAGGAGTATGGAAATCTTTGTATGTGTATGTGACCATAAGATCTTCAAAACAAAGCTGGTCTCACAACTGCTCAGGAAGAGGAAATATATCTTTTCTTGTTCTAATGAATCTTGTGTGTTTAGTGACTGAAGAATATTGCCAAGAATTTTTGACCCCTCTATAGGGTTCATACTGGTAGAGTTGATTTTATGATCCTATAATAATAATTTTTCCTTCTGTTCTAGTTAAAGGCTTGTCAGGTTCTCATTACACTCAGATTCTAATTTCTGAATTGAGTCTGTTTCGTCTTGGCAAATCAACAAGTACAAATCACATCACAAATCATTGTTGGTTACAGCATTATGTCTCACAAACTATGGTATGGAGTTTTGGCTTCTGTACCTTTGTCTCAATTTTATGTCAGTTCTGTATAGTTTGGATCGCAGAGGGTTGTGGAGTGTGTGTGTGTGTGTGTGTGTGTTTAAGCAAAGAGCAAGGTGAGAGGATTTTAAGAATAAAGAAGATGCTGCATTCCAGGTGGATGGTGGACAATTCACTTGGTACAATGCAAATCAATTTACATAACAGCACATTAGAGGATAGTTAATATTTAGAAGAATGGCAAAATTTAATTACCCCTGTTAAAAATCCATATTCCTTTCTTTCCTATGAATTCTCATTTTGAGCAGTGAGATGGCATACACACATTTAATATATTATTAGTAGATAATAGCAGTGTTACTTCTGGATTGTCAACATTCTGACTATAATGAAGGCAAGATCATCTTTTGTGTCTTGTGCAGCATACTGGAAATATGTCACGCATGACTCCTTTTGACCTTTTTAGGAAGAATTAGTTATATTAAAGGTGCTATTTTGACTTGTATTGCCAAGGGACTGTAGTTTGTTAGTAAAAATTATTGAGTGTTAAGGAAGGCTATAAAGAATGAACAGGAGAGGAGAAAACCCAGTGGGCATTGGCTGCATCTGCTCTAATCCCCTGGGATGAAGTGATAGCAGAAATGATAAATACTGGACCACTTTCCAAGAGTTCCAAATTACATGGCACCATACCCCAGGGGAAATGTAACTTCCTAGACATCTGCTGGGTTACAAATACAGCGATCCCATGCTTCCTAAATTATGCTGGGGACAGCTTTATGATGCAGCAAGTTAGAATCTAATCAGAGTTGAAGTCATTCTGACTTAACTTGAGAAAAACAAAGAGAACTTGTATCAAAGTGTTGGGCAAAAAGAGAGGTGGATGCATAGGGCTTGGAGCAGGTCTGGCTCATCAAGACAAGGGCAAGCTGACATAGGGGCTGGAACAAACATATATTTAAGCAAAGAAGTTCACAGAAAAAATTTCTTTGACTTATTTCTTCAGAAAATTACATTTTTGAGAAATCTGGATTAGTGACAGCAACAGCAACTTTTTCTCGTGAGGCGATTGTGAATATTACCAAAAAATCAATTTTTCAAGAAAATATATGAAGTCTGAGGAAAAGAATTGTTGGACAATTTAAAAATGAAATATTTATCTCATACAGAGTCTGTATCATTTCTGTGCTATATTCACACACGAATCCTCACATATTCCTGGAGATCTTTGGAAAAGGCGTGTTAGACCCTATCAGTGGCAGAGATACTAAGATATGTAACAAGGAAGAGCATGCACATCATTTACTTACTTTCCTCTCTAGGTGTATGATTATTCTACCTATCTCAGCCTCAGCCATAAGTTTGGAGGCAGAGGTTGCAGTGAGTCGAGATTGTGCCACTGCACTCCAGCCTGGGTGAGAGAGCAAGACTCCATCTCAAATACATACGTACATATATACATACATACATACCAGTAAATATTTGGTTAGAGCATTTATCTCTCAAGGTACCATCCTTGGTGTTGGGTAGATTTCATTGGATAGACGATGAAGTAGGAAATCCAAAATTATAAGAACAAACTTAGAGGAAGTGGGTAAACTGTCACCCAAGCATGCCTTCTCCATGACTACAAAGGAAAACGGAAGAAAGCAGTTTACAAATGCGCTATCAGGTTGTATGGTTTCCGCTTCATGGATATCTTTTTTTTTCCTATACGGTGTTTTTTATAGGCACCATTTTTAAACATGTTCTTTATAATTTTTTTTTTCCTTTTGAATAATTGTATTTTTTCTAATATGTAAAAACTACCAATATTTCAGTTCCATTGTCTTGAGTAGACAACAGGAATCTCAGAGAATGCGTAATATTTATAGGTTTATCAAAAGGCCATGCCAATAATGGCACTATTATAACAAAATACCCTAAATGGGAACTATTAATGACAGATTAAAATACTTTAGTACCGGAATAAGCTGACTTAAAGGTGCAATAACAAATGGCTACATTTGAACTCTAAATGTTTAAGAAATTGTGAGAGTCTTGTATTAGATTATTTAACAAATAATGACTGAGCACCTAATTGCATGTAATGCATAGTGTTAAGCATTCTGTAGAATACAAAAAAAAAAAGAAATAGAAAAAGGAAAATCATCTCCTAAAGCAATCATCTTGTACTTATAAATCTCAAATAGGAGATTCAGGATACTTTTGCATAATCAAGATTTATTTCTAGTATTGTACTAGAACTGAAGAAAACATGCTCTGAGTACTTAAAGAAAACATAGCTCCATGGTTGACATAGAAGAGGCCTCCTGTTGGAGAAGCTATTTGTAGCACTGAGTAGTGAAGTCTAACACACTGGCCCCCAGTACTGAGAGATTTCCTGTTACACAGCGTTGCTAGTGCTGTAGATTTACTCCTAAAATTGGAAACCAGCCTAAGCAGAGGCTCCTCATGAGACCATCTGAGGCACTGCATCTGACGTCCTCAATGGGTCTCACTCATTTCCCCCCACAAGGCACTGCTGCTCTATGGGTGTTAGTTATTATCAGGGACCTCCTATCCTACTGAGGTCACAGTCGATTTGAAAGTCTTTGGAAGAACACAGAAGGACAGAAGTATTTTTTTTGTTCAGGTGACTGAGACTCAGCATCATTTTTTCTTTTTTTTAAACAGGATCTTGCTGACACCCAGGCTGGAGTGCAGTGGCACAATCTTGGCTCACTGCAGCCTCCGACTCCTGGGTTCAAGCGATTCTCCTGCCTCATCCTCCTGAGCAGCTGGGACTACAGACACCCACCACCACACCCGCCTAATTTTTTGCATTTATTTGGTAGAGATGGGGTTTCACCATGTTGGCCAGGCTGGTCTTGAACTCCTGATCTCAAGTGATCCACCCACCTCAGCCTCCCAAAGTGCTAGGATTACAGGCATGAGTCACTAGGCCTGGCCAACGTAGCATCCTTCTTAAAAACCATAATGCAATTTGACATGACTTGATAAGAGGCATTGGATGAAGAAAGTGCTTTGGGGCTAGGGACTCTTTAGAGACTGCAAATAATTGCCCCTGTTGATGTTGGGAAAGACTTGGAAAAATATATTTTGCGCTTTATGATAGAAACAAGATAACCACAAATTGTCTACTAACTGACTTGGGGGACATCAGAACTGAGAAATCAAATGGAATAATGGATGCTAGCTAAGTTCCAGCAGTGACATTGAAGACTAAGAAGAAAGGCAACAGGACACTCTAAGTTAAAAGTTTGGCTTGGAAGTTCCTCATTTATTTATCAGCTTAATGCTGTTTCTAACACTAAACTTTTTCCTGTTGTAAGATGCAAAACTTTTGCACAATACTCACTGAAATCAGGAGGAAAAGTGCTTATTATATCTTGCTAAAAAGGCAAAATTTATTCCAGCAGCAGTAGATACATGGAGAAAGATACCTTCAAAGTCGGTTATATACATTTCAAATGGGTAGTTAATATATTTATCTATTTCCTATCTTATTTTAACAAAAATGTTTCTTAAGGATTAAAATGTTATTTGAATACTCTGCTCACTCATTTAGTAAATTACTTTATCTAGTCTTTCCACTTTGCTACTCGTATTTTTTGCGTCTTTTGACAAACCTATTTAAATATAGTATTATATTAGAAATTAAAGTTTGATTACTGTTATAATTTATTCCACATCAGTGCTCTTTCATGTATATTTCAAGTAACTGTGACAAAAATTATATGAGGCAGTCACCCTTTTCATAATATGCTCTTTTACGTCTTTTGTTATCGGTGCTTGTAAAATTTGTATTTGTTATTTGAATTTATTATATCAGCCATCAACATATTGCTTAATGAAGCAAGTACTTTTGTTCAGAGAAAATGAATGTCTACCCTTTGATTAGCTGTTTCTTTAAAATATGCTGATAGGCCGGGCGCGGTGGCTCAAGCCTGTAATCCCAGCACTTTGGGAGGCCGAGACGGGCAGATCACGAGGTCAGGAGATCGAGACCATCCTGGCTAACACGGTGAAACCCCGTCTCTACTAAAAAATACAAAAAAACTAGCCGGGCGAGGTGGCGGCGCCTGTAGTCCCAGCTACTCGGGAGGCTGAGGCAGGAGAATGGCGTAAACCCGGGAGGCGGAGCTTGCAGTGAGCTGAGATCCGGCCACTGCACTCCAGCCCGAGCGACAGAGCAAGACTCCGTCTCAAAAAAAAAAAAAAAATGCTGATAAAAGCAAATTAGTTAGCTTTCTATTGGCTAATGTGCATGTTACTAACTTTGAAAGAAAATTAAACTGTGTACATATTTACAGATGTGACTATGACTCATAGCTCCTCTAGAGGTCAACTGGCAGATGTTTTTAGATTGATAATGTAACTAAAGTTCCAACTTTCTTAAGATAATTTAAGGATATATGTGAGGTCCTAACATCTCAATTTTAGGCATTGAAAATTCCTTGGAATGGGACACCTTTTGGTTTTTACACCTTTAACCATAAATAACATCAATGGAGTCTCAAAATGTCATCGGAACTTGCACTTATATTTCAGCACTTGTTTTGGGCTCTCAGCATGGGGTATATTTTATGTAGCTGATGGCTGTTAGCTTTACCACTTTCAAAGACGTAATTTTAATCTTGATCTAATGATACATATTTTTATTTGTCCTTGGCAAATGTAAAAATGCATTATAATCAAAACAATTTTTATACGTTGTAACTCTTGATTCCACCAATATTATGTTGGCATGCTAACAGGCACTTATAAGCACGGGACGTGAGGGCGATCTGGCTGTGACATCTGTCACCCCGTTGATCACCAGGGTTGATTTGGCTGATCTGGCTGGCTAGGCGGGGGACCCCTTCCTCCCTCACCCCTCCACGTGCGTCCTCCTGAAGCTGCATGCTTGGTCGAAGACGATGACCGTCCCCGATAGAGGGTGACCGGTCTTCCATCAAGGGTATATGAGTAGCTGTGGTCCCCTGCTAGAACCTCCGAAGAAGCTCTCAAGAACAATAACCGTTAATACGTGTAGATACGTACCCTTCTCAGTTAATAGGGTGTCGTTAGGATGAACTGCTGCTGGATAATTAAAGCCATAGAAGTTATGTGTGGCAATCCTGGAAATGAATCTATCAGCAAAATACCAGATACCAGGAGTGCCCATGTAGAAACTGAAACTCGAGAACACTAGAGAAAAAAGAAGGTTACAGCAATAGTTATTGTGGAGATGTGGAGGGGCATGTCAGACACCCGATTTTGGAGTTTGAGAGAGGAAACTGATGATGGAATGGATCTGGGACCATCGTCTGACTCTGAAACACTTTGCCATCTCCATTGCCTTCGGTTCTTAAAGTGCTCCCAGTGGGGACGGGGACTCATCACAGTTCTGAAACTGCCTTGTGTGGTGTGTTAGGATTTGACAATAGGGCAGGGAAGAGAGCTCTGAGCCTGGGCAATGTCCAGTAGGAGAGGTGTGCTAAGAACTTCTGGCCACGGTTGGAGAAGCAGGATAGGTAAAATATGCACCACCAGAGGTCGAGTTTGGGAAGAACGATCTTGAAGGGGTGTGAGACCACAAGAAGCCTCTGCGTGCACCAAAGCAGGGAAGAACAGAGCCGTAGTACCAAAAGTCAGGAAACTGGAGTTTTACAGAACTGTCACTCGCTGACTGGATGATCTCGAATCAAATCATGACATCTTTCTTGGCCTGTTTTGTTACTTAAAAAATAAAGAGGGTATTCCTCCTTTATTGCTATATAATGAGTTGCCAGAAACTTAGCTACTTAAAATGATGCAAACTTACTGTCTCACAGTTTCTGCTCATTATAAATCGAAGGAAGATATGACTAGATTGTCTGTTCCAAAGAGCTGAACTGAAATGAAGGTGTCCTGGGTGCTGTGCTTCTCATCTAGTGCTTAGAGCCCTCTTCCAAGCTCACAGGTTGTCTACATAATTATTTCCTTGTACTTGTTGGACTGAGGGTCCCATTTTCCTTGTGGCTGCTGTCTGAGCAACACCAGGCTTGGAGAGGCTGCCTGCAGTCCTTGCCACATGGCCCCTATAGATAGCTCATGACATGTTTGATTTCTTCCTGGCCAGCCAGACTGTCTCTCTCTCTGACGTTTTGTTCTGCAGCCATCAGGAGCAAATCCTCTGCTTTTAAAGGGCTCATGAGGTTAGGTCAGAAGTACCCAGGTAATCTCCCTGTTATAAGGAGCATTGATTTGGGAACTTAGTTACGTCTTTATATTCCCTTTACATCAGCACCCAGATTAGTATGACTGGGGCAAAGTTTGTGTACACCAGGAAGCAGAATACTGGAAGGTGCATCTTAAAATTCTGCTTCTTCCAAAGAGGTTTTCTTTTAAAACTCACTCTGATTCTAAATTCTGTAAGTTTGTTAGTCAAGTAAGTACAGTGGCTTTTGTGAAAAGCATTGTGATGTTGAATCTAAGAGTTCATCCCCCTGAAGATTTAGGTACCCGTAGTGCAAACAAGGTCTTCACACAGACACCAATATACTCTGATAATAAAATAGATAACATAAAACTAGAAAACCTAAATGTGCTAGATTTCATGTTAAGTTTCAGAGAGGATGGCACTGAATTTGGCCAAGGTGTTGGGGTTGGTCTCACCTGTTAATCTTTCTCTTATATTCTTCTAAGTTAACTCCTACTTTTTTTTCTCAAAATGAAAGTATGCATTCAAATGGAGCAGAAATAAAAGCATTGATTTGTTCTTAAATGGCACCTATGTTATTTAAATTATACTTTTACCGTTATTTCCAGGCTCTTATTTCCTTCCTCAATTATTGACATCTAATTTATATAGCTGTTGATTTCACAAGAGATCTTGGGTTTAGGGTCCCTGGATTCTGGTCCTGTTTCTTCTAATTATGACATACGAAAGTTGCTGCATGACCGAAACTCAATTTCTTCTTTATTTATAAATGGAAATAATGCTACCTCCTTCACAGGTTATTGTGAATATATGAGACAATCAACATAAACATTTATTTTTAACTATGAATCACTCTACAAATATAACATATTAATAGTTACAATAGTCCTCTAGTATTGAAATTTTATCCCATAAGTCTATGAATTAGACACATCAATGGTTTAAATATAATTTAAATTCATCCTACATCTATAGAAACCTCCTCTGCTTCCACTTGGTAAGAAATCTTCAATGCTTACTTATTAAAGCCTACACAGATTTTTCTGGCATTAAATTCCTTCTGTTCCTGGCTCTAACTCATCCTCTGACCTTGTCATCTTCTCCTTCTCCCAGCCTCTATTCCTGCTGGTCTTAAAGCAAACTCCATGTGAATGCTTCACTCCATTATCTCCACCTGTAATGATTTTACCTCAAATCCAAGGTACACCTCAGATATCTCTTATGGGAAGAGTTCCTGGATTTTGGACAGTTAACCTCTAACTCACCTCTGCTTCTCATGCAGCCCTTCATACTTAAGCATTTCTTATATTTTGCTGGGAGGAAGGTTATTGGTTTATAGATCTTATCCCACAAGAACACAGGGTAGTCAAACACAGGAGCCACGTCTTCATCCTCCCTGTTTCTTCATCAGCCTAGTGCTCTTTGTGAAAGATGCCTAAGAAACTTTTAATAAATCGATTTGAATGAATAAGAAAGTCTACAAAATCTGGCTCAATCAATGCTTTTCAACTGAGGTCAAATTTATGTCTCCAGTCTATACAGAAAGCCCATTGACTTTATTGTGTGATGAAGCATCTGGCTATGGAAGTCTGATGGCGTGGCAAAGGAATGTTCCTGCTTCTGAGAGTGGGAGGAGGCATTCGCTTTGAAGTAAAACACATAGCTGCATTTTCTTACTGGCATTTTGATAGCCCACAAATAACAAAGATAATATGTGTAAGAATTAAAATTATCCAAGAAGAGAAAGACTTCTGTTATTTTTGCTTAAATCAGGGAATGGTTGCTTTAGACATGCATTAGTTTGTTTCTAAGAATGCATGTGAGACCAGTGCAGTGATTTTCTGCAGGAAATGATGACATTTTACAAGCTCAGTGTGTGTGCAGATACCAAAACCCAGAAAAGTGGGGTAAACATGAAACACTCACTAGTTTAATAGTTAAAGTGAAAAACAGCACAGGGAGAAAATCCTCTTAGGAGACCAACTTAATTATATTATCATTACAACATAGGATGGAAATTGCCATGGGTGTTAGACATTTCCTATTAGCACTATGGCCAATTGTTTTCTTCCTCTCAGTATCATATACATGTGAGACAAGGAAAACTGCGTTCATTTTCCATGTTGCTTGCTAACAATTCTGACATATTTATTTGAATCAACCTTCCTCCCTCCCTCCCTCCCTCCCTCCCTCCCTCTTCTTCTTCTCCTTCTCTTCCCCAATTTGGTATGGGCTCCTTTTCTCTATGGCTATGGATTTACTTATGTCATAATTATTATAATTACAATATATTACAATAGTAGCATGATATTTCAAATGGTTCCTCGTATCAGAGTCTAAAAGGCTCTTCTGAAGATTAAGAAAATGTAAAGCAAAGGGGCAGTTCTGAGTTTCTCCACGGTGCAAACCTTGCCATGTGGTCTCCCAGCTAAAGTCCTGGTTTGAGAGGAAAATGTCTGTGTATGTCCGCCAAGGTGAAGGACTTTCTACTTTGAATGAAAAGTAAAGAGAAAGCAGCAGTCAGCTTTCCAGCATTTCCAGGGGAGTCAGGGAGAGGAGATGGAGGAATAGAGAGACGGAGGGAGGGAAAGACAAAGAGGCATAAAGTTGCATGTATTTGTGAATGAATGCATACCTGGATGGATGAACACATGAGTGAATGGATGGAGAAATTAATGAATGATAGCCAGGCAGGTAAGATTTTAAAACAACTGGTGACTTAATTGGTTTGAAGAACATGGGATTACAGGTAGAAAGTGGTTTAAATTATAATTGTCTTAAAACTCCAAAGTTAACAAAAAGTGAATCAATATTTACATTAACATAGCTATTAATTGTTAATAGATGACAGCTGTCTTAGTATTTCTCTCAAAATTAATTCCACTATTTCTTCCTATTGCACTTCAATTTCTCTTCAGTTTAAGTCATTCGTTTTTATTCACGTAATCATCCATGTCTATTGAGCACCAACTCTGTGCTGGCTGCATGGTAACCATGGCCAGTATAACATGAGCATATCAGAAGTGGATGGCTCATAATTCACTGTTTTAATAGTTATTTTATCATCAACATAAACTCTTCTCCTTTGAGAATTACACATTTGAGAAGGAATCACAGTGTATTGATTTGTGAGCTTTATCCCAACTTTTAGGCATCAATGCCTTGTCATCTGCTGGTGCAAATCAATACTCTTTTGCCACCTGTAGCTGTTTCCTAAATCATACCCATGGCAGACGATGAATCACATCAGCTGCTAGGGGAGCTTGCCTTGCATTTCAATACTATTTCTCATGAATATATCTCCTAGCCCCTTTACGATCTCAAGTGTCCCTGTTGTGGGTGTTGTAAGTCATGTTCTCCTTTGCACAGGGTCTTTACATTTTTTTAGGAACAGCCAAATGAAATTTTACCTACTACCTCCAAAAAATTAGGATCTGTATCTGAGCCCCTGAAGATGTGTTAATGAATATGTATAGTCAAGGCTGCCCTTATAGGTCAAAGTAAATACCAATCCTAAACTATGCGGCTTAGGTACCAAGTAATTCCAACTATGTCTCAGCTGCTTTCGTTTCCTCATTCATCATTTTCAATGAGAAAGCATGAAACAGGGCAGAGACTTAATCGTTTATCAGCACCGTCACTTAGAGATGCATGTGAATTTGAGATGTGGACATGGGATGCGCTTTTTTCTTGTGGCATTTACCTGGAATATGTTCAGATAACTTCTGGAGGCACAGTCTAATCTACTTTCACCCCAGGCTCTTGAACAGCCTGACAGACTCTTGGGTAGGAAGTATACTGGCTTTATTTGCTTACTGTTTATCATCTTCCTGGACTCATTTCTTCCCACCTGGGAAGGGTGGTTGTATGATATAAGGAACTTAGACTTTCTAATTTTGTTTCTCTTTTGTGTATTTTAGTTGAATATATTTGCTTTTAATTTTCTTTATCACATCTTCTCATTCAAAAGACAGCCATTAAGTAACTACAAAATGCCAAGCGCTGTACTATGTAATGGGGCTGCAGTGCTGAGCAAAACACCCACAGTGCCTGATCTCATGGAGAACTCTGTCTGGCAGAATTAACTCATTTCAGTTATAGGGCTAGCTGTGTTGTCCTGTGGGGAAAATTTTTGCATTTACACTTTTGAACACCATCCACTTTGCCTGGATAGTATCCCATCAAGGTTTATGGGGAAATGTCTAACCACCCTCATTTCAATGAGCTTATATACTGTTGCCGTATTCTTAAACCCATTCTCATCTCCGCTGCCGAAAAATCCAAGTGCTCCACGTTTCCTCCACAGCGCTGCGTTGGTTCTATTAGGTGTGGGTGGGCATTAGATCCACACAAAAGAGCTCAGGGACCTTCCTGAGGGCTTCAGGTGTTGCCTCAGGAGGAAATGGAGGCTGTGAGAAGTTCTAGAATTCCCTCTCCTACTCCCTTCAGAATAATTCAACCATTAGCTATTCATATATTCCTGTCACACGAAGTTTCTGAACAACACTAACAATTCCACTGTAAATAAACAAACACAGAAATAGAAAAATCAAGGTTTGGAAGCAGTTTGCTAGGTGCAACACCCTCACGTTGGAAATGTTGAAAAGGAATGGACGTCTACATATATAAAGTGGCTGGGTGGTGGCGAAGCCAGGGCTACCGACTTACCTCCATTCCCTTTTGTTGTCATGGGCCACAGAGCATCCACCCTCAGCCCAGACACTGTGTTAAGTGTGGTCCCTGAGAAGAGTGCCCCAAATGACATTAGCCACACTGAATTTTGCATGCTACTGTCATCGTGGTCAGAGATGGGATTTAGAGAAAGAGAAATGTGTTTTTCAGTCTCTGCATTGCCTCCTCACTGCCCTAACAGCGTCCTCTTTTCACTTCTCATTTTTAACCAGGTACATACAATCAATTTAAAGCATCCAGGTGTTTTATATTTGGAAAGGTCCTCTGGCAGAGACACTCTTCAGATCTGTCTTATCTACCTGGGGGTGGAGGGGGCGCTACATGATTTCCAGGCCAGCTCCAGTGACCTTGTCCACAAAGTCATGCCAGAGCCATCAGGCAGCACTGAGCAACCTGCCCCTGCGCCTTCCTGTGCCACCCATGCTTCTTCCACAGCACAGATGGGCCGGACTCCCGTCTTTCTCTGCTAGAATGTGAGCTCCTTTAAGGCAGGGACCATTCCTATTTATCTTTGTCTCTCAGACCAAACTAAAGTACTTGGCCCAGGGTGAGCTCTCTCTCTCCCGTTGTGTACGGAATTGGTGGGTTCTTGGTCTCATTGACTTCAAGATTGAAGTCGCAGACCCTCGCGGTGAGTGTTACAGTTCTTAAAGATGGTATGTCCGGAGTTTGTTCCTTCAGACATTCAGATGTGTCTGGACTTTCTTCCTTCTGGTGGGTTCGTGGTCTCGCTGACAAGAGTGAAGCTGCAGACCTTTGCAGTGAGTGTTAACACCTCTTAAAGGCAGCGCGTCTGGAGTTGTTCATTCTTCTTGGTGGGTTCGTGGTCTCTCTGGCTTCAGGAGTGAAGCTGCAGACCTTCTGGGTGAGTGTTATCACTCATAAAGGCAGCCTAGACCCAAAGAGTGAGCAGCAGCAAGATTTATTGTAAAGACGGAAAGAATAAAGCTTCCACCACTGCAGAAGGGAAGCTGAAAGGGTTGCTGCTGGCTGATTGGGCAGCCTGCTTTTATTCCCTTATCTGGCCCCACCCACATCCTTCTGATTGGTCCACTTTACAGAGAGCTGATTGGAACATTTTGACAGGTTGCTGATTGGGGCATTTACAATCCTCTGGCTAGACATAAAAGTTCTTCAAGTCCCCACTAGTTTAGCTAGATACAGAGCACTGATTGGTGTATTTATAAACCCTGAGCTAGACACAGAGTGCTGATTGGTGCATTTACATCCCTTAGCTAGACATGAAAGCTCTCCAACTCAGGTGCCCCGCAGGCTTCACCCAGTGGATCCTGCACCAGGGCCACAGGCGGAGCTGCCTGTTAGTCCCGCGCCATGCATCCACATTCCTCAGCCCCTGAGCAGTTGATGGGACTCAGCGCTGTGGAGCAGGGGGCTGCGCTTGGTCAGGGAGGCTCAGGTCAAGCGGGAGCCCACGGCGGGGTTGGGGGTTGAGGCATGGCGGGCTGAAGGCAGCTGAGGCCTGATGAGAACTCTAGGGTAGCACTGGCGGGCTGGCACTGCTGGGGCACCTGGTGCATCCACCACAGATGCTGGCAGGGGTGCTAAGTGTCTCACTGCCCTGGGCTGTGGGCACCGGTGGGCTGCTCCCAGTGTGGAGCGCACGCCTGCCGGGACTGAGCGCTGGCCCGCGAGGGCCGCGTGCAGCCCCAGTTACTGCCTATGCTTCCCCCTCACACCTCCCTGCAAGCGGAGGGAGGCGACTCCGGCCTTGGCCAACCCAGAGAAGGGCTCCCACAGTGCAGTGGCGGGCTGAAGGGCTCCTCAGGTGTCGCCAGAGTGGATACTAGGGGCTGAGGAGGTGCCGAGAGTGAGGGCTGCTGGCACAATTGTCACCTCTCACCATGAGGACATAAAACTTGCTTAGCATGGCCAATTTGGTATACCATTTTACTAATATACCAAATATATTTAATATTTAATAAAAATGTTACCACATTAGTAATAAATACATGTATTACTAAATAGATACGTTAATACAATAAAAAGTAATATATGTTTATATGTTATAACAAATATATAAGTATATTAACATATATATTTTTTAAATGACTTAATTCTGTCTTTTCCCAATATTATCTGTGGTATAATGAAAAAGTCACTTAACTACTTTGATCCTGTTTTCTTAAAAGTGGGTGCTTTTTAAAAGTTTGTTACAATGATAAAAATAGTGCTTTGTGAATGTGTGTGTACATGTATCTATACATATACTTCTTCGAGTTTGTTTCTATGCAATAACACATTTTAAAAAGAAAAAAATTGTGAAATACTAAACCACCGATTTGTCAACCAAAAAAGAAAGAAAAGAAAAACAGCAATCACGGTAGCAATCCTTAAAATATTTCTCTGCATGCAATCAACAAGGTGTGTTTGTTCCTTTCTTTCTCATTGGTCTCTTCAACTTTGGCATGAATTATACACCTTCCTCCAACAACTCTGTGCTCTTTGCAAAGTAAATCAACCGGGTCTGTCTCTGTCTTTGGTATTTCCTCTATATATTTTTCACACCAGGCAGCAAAGACAGTTTCTCTGTGGTGGGCTGGAGAGGAGGAGAGCAGGAGACAATGTTAATTCTGTTTTATGTATGTATAGACTCATATACACCACTGCACCTCACACAAATGCAAGCAGGAAATGTTCACCATGTTATTACTTCTTTCCTACTGTTCTCTGTTTGATACTTACTAGATCTATGGCCTTAAAACTGTAATGTTTTCTTGTATCTGTGGGCTAACTCATACTGAAATGTGAAGAATGGAACATACACAAAGCAAATGCAATAATCAGGGAAGTATACTTTTAGGAACGTGTGTGTGTGACAGAGAGAGACCTGTTTTAAATATGTGGTGCATTCATATGTTTAAAAGTCAAAACGATCAAACAAGGCATGGTCTCTTTTCTCCATTTCATACATACATGACAGCATGATATATGTACTATTCTACCCCTTGCTTTGTTCAGTTTCCTTATCGGGACACAAAGGCTTTCTTGATTCTCTTTCTAACTGTACAGTAGCTCTATAGTTTATTTAGCCCTCTATTGAGGGGTTGCAGCCAATCTTTTGTTATTATGTAGAGCACTGTTGTGCATAACAAACACATTCTGTGTATGAGGGTGACTGTTTTCTAACTGGGAACTTTGAACAAGAAATACTTTATAAATTTTTTTTCCTCTTCTCTCTCCATGCTATTTCTCTTCTCTTTTTTCATCTTGTTTGGCAAACTCCAGTGACACAATAGATCACAGCCTAAAATATTCTAAATCTTTACACTTTTTGAGAGCATATGACATAAAACTCATTGTTTCTATTCTTTTTGAACATGGAGTCTTTCACTGTCTCTCTGTCTTCCCCTCTCCTCCTCTCTGTCTCTCCCCACTTTTCCTCTTTTCCTCTTTTGTTGCACTGATCCCTATAGCTCCAACCTGTACCCAGGGTGATGGGAATTAGAGGATTCTTATTCCCCTGGATACCTGTTGGATCTTCATTATTGGTCCCTTCCTCTTTCTAAACTCATCAGCAATAAGAAAATTTAATCATAAAGAATTGAATTTTTCTGCATTCTATTGAGCCTGTCTGCAAACTTTAAATAGTTTTAGTGAATTATCTTTCAGTTCATTTATTAAACTTTTATTATATACAACGTATTGGGTAGGGGCCCAGTAGAGACAGGGTGAAAAGACAATAAGAAGCCATTTCTTGCTTTTCGTAAGCTCATCTTCAGAATGGAAGATTTTCTTTCCCTATGTTATATATGAAGTAATGTTTTCAATAAATCAAACTTTTCTATTAAACAATTAGAAGCAATTAATGTCTGTACATATATGGAAATAGCAGACAGTGGACTGTTTCACTCAAGTTAACTTTTCATATTGCTACAGTTTACCCTTAATGTGTTCAACCTTTTGAAGGTGCTCAACAACCATTTTGGATGGAAATTTTCCTAAAATATATTACAAATGTTTCTACTTAAAAAAAAAATTATAATATGACCTTTTCTTTCCTCACTAAAAAGTGAGAAGGCTGTTCAGGGTGTTCTCTGAGGCCCCTGTGCTTTCAACGTTTTACAATTAGATGATGATTATACCATCCATCCTGCAGCAGGACTGTGATACTGCCATGCTCCATGGGCTTACTGTGGGCTCAGTCCTATTTGCTCTTATAATAAATGGCTCCAGATAACGCTGCTTCTAAAAATTACTAACATAAAGACGATACAGGGAGCAATTGGGAAATATTAAGATAAAGTCATAACATCCCACCAGCCTCCCATTTTCTTTCCTTGACTTTTCTCTTTGTAGTCTAGATCTTCCTATGGGAGCACTTTGCTTCTTTCTCATGTACATTCTTTAGAATTTCCTTTAGTGACGTTTTCTCAATTTTCTTTTGGCCTAAAGATGCCCTTATCTGCTATGCAAAGATTACTAGGATTCTTCTTAGTAAATTCTTTCCACGCTTTTACTATATCATTTTACTTTTTTTCTGGTTTCTAGGGTTTGTCTTGAACATTCTACGCTTTGGTTCCTTTCCCTCACAGGTAATTGTCCTTCCCTGGTAGGTAATTTTGCTCTTCCTTTGTAGGTAATCCTTTCAATGTTTTCGCTTTGTGTTTGGTGTTCTGTAACTTAGCACAATTTGAGACCGTATTTTCCTTTGTATTTCCTTTTGTCTTCTTGGTCATTATTTCCTCGAATTTTGCTTCTTCCCATGCCATTGGCACTTTCATAACCCATCCAGCTTAGTTTGGCCTCTTTCCTGTACCCTTTCATTCACTTTACTTCTCATCTAAATTCTTAATATCTCATTTTCTCTCTGTGCTGCATTCTATGTTGCTCCTGATTTAGCTACTAAGTCCACTGTCATCTTGTCTATTCTTCCACCTCTCCATTGTGCTTCTAACTGTATTTATACTTGTATCTTCTAAGATCTTTACTATTTTGGTTATCTTGTTACATAATTTACTTTTGAAGCTATTTTTTAATACATATAAACATTATCTTGTATTTTATATCTTTTAATTCTAATGCAACCTCTGTAGGGGTGTTAGGGGGTCTGAATCTGTAGTCTTTGTTTCTGTAGATTCTTTCTCTCTATGGATAGACATCTTTGATTTTGTTCTATGAAAATCTAGGCCAAATTTTGATACATAATTTCTCTCCAAATCAACTTCATTGAGATAACAAAAAGCTATCCATTTTTGAATTTGAGATTTGTTGGTGTATACCAACAAATCACAATGGGAGAGCATTTTTGTGTGTTCATTCTCATTGATCCTTCATGTGGCTTATGTCTTATTGTACTGGTTCAAATATTGCCTCGTTTTTACTGTGTCGTCTGCAATGTTTCATTGAGTTGTAAGAGTACTTTTTCCCGTTCTGTAGCTTGCTCTTTCATCTTCAAAATGGAATCATTTAAGGAGAAAAATTTTTTAAATTTGGTAAAGTTGCCCATATTTTATTTTATGATTTATGCTTTCTATAAACCAGGTAAGAAATTTATTCTTACCCCTAAGTCACAAGTATATTCTTCCATGCTTTCTTCTAAGGAATGTTATACTTTTAGGTTTCACCTGAGTTTGATTCATTTTGAGGTTTTTTTTTCTTTTTTTTCTTTTTTTTTTTTTGAGACAGTCTCGCTGTCACCCAGGCTGGAGTGCAGTGGTGCGATTTCAGCTCACGGCAACCTCCACCTCCTGGGTTCAAGTGATTCTGCTGCCTCGGCCTCCCAGGTAGCTGGGCACCCACCACCATGCCGGGCTAATTTTTATTTTTATTACAGATGGAGTTTCACCATGTTGGTCAGCCTGGTCTGGAACTCCTGAGCTCAAGTGATCCTCTCGCCTTGGCCTCTCAAAGTGCTGGGATTACAGGCGTCAACCACCATGCCCGGCCTTTAAGTTTTTTATTTGCATGTTATGTAGATCTAAGCTCTTTTTTGGCATATGAATACTCAATAATTCCAGGATCATTTGTTGAAAGGACTATTGCCTTTGCACCTTTGTTGAAAAGCAGCTGCGTATATGTCAGTCTAATTTGGACCCTCTATTCTCGTTCATTGATCTATTCAGTTGACAAGTTGAATAGTGTCCAGTCTTATTACTGTAGTTTTATAATGCTTGAAGTCAGAAATGTACATTTTCCATCTTTGTCCTAGTTCTTTAAAATAATTTATTGGTTCTTCTATATTGTTTGCATTTCACTGTGACTTTTATTATACAATGGTCAATTTTTACACAAAACCCATTGAGATTTTGATTTCAATTGTATTGAACTTACATATCTGATAAAAGTTCATGTCAGTTATGGACCTAGACATATTCAGTATTCCTCCAAAATTTTTATGTTGAAGCCCTAATTCCCAGTGTGATGCTATTTGGAGATAGGGCCTTTGGGAGGCACTTAGGTACAGAGAAGTTCATGAGGGTGAGGTCCACATGATGGGATTAGTTTTCTTAGGACAAAAGATACCAAATAGCTTATGGTTTCTCTCTTTACATGTGCGGACCCAGCATGAAGGGGGCTGTCTGTAAGGCAGGGTAAAAAGCCCTCACTAGGAACCAGTGCTGTCACCTTGATGTCACATTTCAAGCCTCCAAAGCTATGAGGTAATACATCTCTTAAGTTGAAGACATCAGGTCTGTGGTATTTTATTATGGTAACCAGAACTTACTAAGGCAATATCTTAGCAACATTGGGGTTTTTGAGCCATGAATATGATGTGTATCTCCATTTATTTATATATTATTTAATTCCTGTCAGCAGTGTCTTATAGACTTCAGCATATAAATCTTTTGTCAGATTTATCCTCAGTATTTAATATTTAATGTTATTGTAAATTGTATTGATTTTTACATTTTAATTTCTAATTCCTTGTTGTTAGCACATAAAACTAAATTGATTTTATATGTTGATCTTTTATCCTGCAACTTTAAGGAACCCATCTATTTATTAGCTCTGGTAATTTTTTTTGTAAGAGTTAATATTTCTTTTTGAATCCTTGGTGAAATTTACAGACATGGAGTCTTCTTTCTGAACAGGTTTTTAACAATTCACTTTATCAGAGATAGAACAATTTACATATTTTTCTTCTCGTGTGAGTTTTGAAAGTTTGTGTCTTTCAAGGATTTAGTCCATTCCATCTTTGTTTTCAATTTTATTGTCATAACATTTTTTGTAATATTTTATTACTGTTCTTTAAATATCTGCAACATATATAGTAATGTCATTCTCTTTCCTAAAATTAAAATTTTTTGTTTTCTCTTCTCTGATAAGTTTTATGTGGAGGTTTACTGATTTACTGCTTCTACTAAAGAACCAGCATTTATTTCACTTATTTTCTCATAATTTTCTAGATTAATTTTTACTTTATAATTTTTATTACACTCATTTTAATTTTTATTCTGAATATATAATTCTATGAATTTTTTTTTACTTTCAACACATTGAAAATATTCCTTTGTTGTTTACGTGGTTTCTAAGGAGAAATATGAAGTCAACTTTGTTTTTACTCCTATGCCTTATTTCCTTGGTGGATTTTAAGAGATTCTTTTCATCACTATTATAAAGCAATTTGATTTTAATTGTGTTTTATTCACATTTTTTGTGTTTGGAGTTCCTTGGCCTCCTTGGATCTGAAAGTTTCTAGTTTTCATCTAATTTGAAAAAATTTAGCTAATAATTCTTCAGATATGATTTCTGCCATCACTTTTATCTCTCTTTTCCTTCAGAAACTCCAATTAAACATATATTAAGCTCTTTAAGTTATCTCATTTCTCACGAATGCTTTTATTCTTGAGTCTCTTTTCTCTCTGTTTAACTAAAAAGCTTTTATTACAATGTTTACAAGTTCCTTAATCTTTCATTCTGCAATCTAAACTGTAATTCCATTCTGTGTGTTTTTCTACTCAATGTTAGTTTTCATCTCTAGAAGATTGATTGATTGTTTACTATCTCTTGTCTCTGTTTATCTTGTTCAGCCATCCCTGTAGCTTCTTGAACACATGGAATACAGTTGTAAAAATGTATTAATGTGTCATGTCTCAGCTGATTTTAATTTATTGACTTTTCATTATCAGTTATGTTTTTTGGCTTCTATATGTCCTAGTAGTTTTTAACTTGTATGCCAGTTGTGCATTTTACCTTTTGAGGTGCTGAATACTTAAGTATTCCTATAAATGTGCTTAGCTTTATTCTTAGGATACAGTTAAATTACTTGGAAAGCTCTTTATACTTTTGGGTGTTGCTTTAAGCTTTGCTGGGAGTCAGCAGAGCAGCATTTGCTTTATGACTAATTTTGCCTGATTACTGAGAAAAAAACATTCTGATTACTGTTCCTGATGTCCTATGAATTATGTTTTCTGCTGTGACTGTGGAAGCAGGAATTATTCCTGACTCTACATGAGCTAAGGCGAGTGTTTCCTTTGATCCTTTTGGGAGATTATTTTCTTGGCTTCCTATAGTTTCTTTAGATGCCTGGGCTAATAAGAACTTACTTTAAGCCTCAAGACTACTCTCTTCAGATCTCTGGGTATCTCTCCCGTGCCTTAGCTCCTCTCTGGTGGTTTTCCCTCAACATTCCAGATTCCTTACCCTCCCTGAACTCCCAGAGATACCACCAGGTTCTGCCTGGGCTTCTCTTCTCTGTGCCACAGCCTGGAATCTAACTCCAGACATTAAGCTGGGGCAATCATAGGGCATATCTGCATCATTTGCAATCTCTGCAGAATCCTTGTCCTCTGTTTCCTGATGCCCAATGTCTTGAAAATATTACTTCATACATTAGATCCCTTTGAAATTGATTGTTTAGATTAGATTGTAAATCCATTTTGTTATTACTTCATCTTGGCCAGCAGGCAGGTTTCACTTTCACTTTGAAGTACGGTCTTGCTGGATATGAACTTTTTGGTGCACAGTTTTTTTCTCTCAGTGCTTTGATTATGTCTTTCCATAGCATTTCTGCCTATCATATTCCTAATGAAAAGTCAGCCATTAGTCATATTTTTGTTCCCTTTTTTGCAGTAAGTAGTTTTTGTCTTGATGCTTTCAATGTTTTATCATGTCATTGGCTTTTGGCAGTTTGACTGTGAAGTACATGTGTGTGAATCTCTGTTTATGCTGCTTGGAATGTGTTGGGTTTTTAGACATGTACGTTAATGTCTGCCATCTAACTTGGGAAGTTTTCAGCCATTATTTCTTCAAATATTTTTTCTACCCCTTTTCCCACCTGTCTTTATCACATGTATGCATGATATTCCTTGATGTGCTTAAACTATGTGGCTGTGAGGCTATATTCATTTTTTCATTTTTTTCTTTTTGATTTTTAAATTGAATAATTTATCCTGATCTACCTTGAAGTTCATTTATCTTTCCTTCTGTCATCTCAAATCTATTGAGTTCATCAAGTAAAATTTTCACTTTTTAAAAACTATTCAATGCTAATATTTCCATAGATTTGATAGGTTCTTATTTTTTTTCTCTTTTTGTTGAGTCATTGCATATTTTCTTGTAATTATGTAAACATACTTTTCATTCATTATTTGAACATATTTGTATAGTTGCTTTAAACCATTATCTGCTCAATCCAACATCTGGGTCCATTCTGAGTTAATTTCTATTGACTTTTTTTTTTTTCTTAATTTTGCATCCTTGGTTATGCCTTCTGTTTCTGTGCACACTTTGTAATTCTCTTTGAGAACTGGTTATTTTAGTTATTATATTGCAGCACTTCTGAGCTCAGAATTTTTCCCTTTACTTTTTTATTTTTTTTAAATATACTTGGACTTAAGACTCTATCTTCCATGTTGTTTACAGTTGCTGAAGTCTATGTTGTTTTTGAATTATTGTTTTTAGTTTTTAATCTATCTTTCTAGGGTTTGATCCGGTGTCAGCGTAACTTAGTCGTGAGCTAATGATTCGGGCAGAGCTTGTGCTTGAACATCACAAGGCCATACATTTCCAGTCTCTGCAGATGGATGTGTATGTGTGAGAGAGAAGTGGGTGTGTGTGTGGGGAGCACATTACATGTTTTCAAAGTTTTCTCAGTTTTTACTTTCCACTGGAAATACTCAGTTCTTACTTTCCACTGGAAATTCTCAGTTCTCTCCTCCAATATGCAAATTGTTTCCCAGGCAGCTAGGGGTTTGTGGAGAGCTTTGATGGCTCTCTGATGTCCAAGCTCTTCCTGTTAAATTTCTGGCTGTCCTTCATTGTTGCCACTAAAATGGAAATCAGGCTAGCAGAGCTACAAGTTTTCCCCATGCATTGCTCACAGAATTTGATAATTTTACTGATGCTGCTCTGGGTGTTCACTGACCACCTCAAGTAAACTTTGCTTCCTCTGGTCTTTGTCACCAGCTCTGCCTGATAAAATACCATTCTCTTCAACTAAATTTGGGGAAATGAGAGAATCCCCAGGCAAGAAGCCCCCAGACTTCCGCTTTTCTTAACCAAAGCTCTATCAGCTCTTGAATAAAAACTTCTCAGTTTGCCTTTTATCAGTTTCCAGAATCTGAAATGTGGTGTTTCTGAAAATGCTATAAAGTGTGTGTGTGTGTGTGTGTGTGTGTGGATGGAGGATACTTACCAATCTCTTCATGCTATAATAGCTCGAAATCTTATTTATCCTCTAAAGATATAGACAATGAAAAGAATGTTACATGTATATGTAGATACAGATATAAATTTATGCATATATTAAACATCCTGTGATATATGTGTGCCTGTGTGTATATATGATTTTCTTCTTGTCTGAAGAACTTTATTTTACCCCTACTTCAGTGCAGATATGTTAATTATTGCAGTTCTCTGGGGGTCTGAAAACATTATTTTGCTTTCATTTTGAAAGATAGTTAATTTGCAAAGAACTCTAACTTAGCAGTTACTTTTCTTTTACACTGTTTTGCCCTTGACTGCAAGGCTTGTGGTTTCTGATGAGTGATTGCTCACACTTAATTTTGTTTTTTTCTATTTAATATGTAATACAATCATCAACCACCAGTCTTTGATGGAAGCTTGTAGAGTTTTTCTCTTTATCACGGGTTTTCTGCAATATAATTATGATTGCCTTGGATTCTTTTTTTCTTATGCTTATTCTCCTTGGGATTTGGTGAGCTTCTGGAATTTTGGATTGATAGTTTTAGTGAAATTGGGAAAAAATGGTATTAGTTTTCAAAATTTTCCTTGTCTTTTCTCTTTCAATTATGTGTATATTTGACTGTATGCTATTGACCCACAAGTGACTGGTGACCTGTTATTTTTTTAACTTTTTTTCTTGTGCTTTACTTTAAATAGTTTCTATTGCTATGTCTTCTAGTTTACTGGTTATTTCTTTGGGAGGATCTGATCTGCTTTCCATGCCATTCAGTATGTTTTTTCACTTCTGCTACTGTATTTTTTCTTATCTAAAAGTTGTATTCAGTTCTTTTGTTTTATTTGCTTCCTCATCATAACTTGTATTTTTCTCAAGCTTCTTGAACATATGGAGCCTATTTCTAATTGCTTGTTTTTGTCCACTGCTGATGTATCATCCCTGCCATTTATGGGTCTCTCTGGCTGGACTGACTTTACTATTTTCTATGAGTTATGTGATTCTGCATCTTTGAATGTCTTGTAAATTTTGATTGAATGCTAGGTCTGGAGAATTTTACGTTGTTATATTTATGTTTTACTTATATACTGCTGGAGTTTGTTTTGGCATGCATTTAATATACTTAGGATCCTTTCAAGACTTGTTTTTAAGCTTTCATAGGGTAGGTACAGGGAAGCCTTCAGTCTAGCATGAATTTATGTCTTTGGAAAGGCAATAAATACCCCTCTGAGGAACTCTTCTCATGTATTCTAAAGACTCTACCCAGTATGTTACCAAGTCCTCCACTATGGTTGGAGTACCATGTGAGTTCTAGAGCTTGTTCAACCTAATCCTTTTTTATTGTTCTTTCCACATTTAAGATATTTTCTCCTTATGTCGGCACATCAGTACTCAGCCAAAGACTCAAGAGAACCATGTGTGCATATCCAGAGTTTCCTCTGAGAATTCTCTGCTCTTCAGTGCTTTTTTCCTGCAAATCCTTGCTCTTGCCCCTCTTCCCAAACTTCAGTAAATGCCTCCTCAACTCATGGAAACCACTTGACTGTTTTCCTGTGTTCACTGTAACCTGGAAACTGCCTCCCAGACAGTAAATCGGTATAAATTTGATTCACCTTGTCTAGTTTCCTTCCCTCTATGATTAGAGTCCCTTCTTTTGTCAATATCTGCCATATTCTGTAGAATTTCCTAGTTTACTATGGCTGGTGGATAAATACAGTTCCTGTTGTTTTGTCTCGGCTAAATGTGGAAGTCAGCTTGAATGATGGTTTAATGTTAAGCAAGCTCAGATTGCTAGAAAAAAAAAATCCTATTGTTTGTATTATCCACTTTATATAGTGTATTTACTTATGACAGATTTTTACTTCTATAAACCCAAGGGACACTGATATGTAACATTATTTCCCCCATCTTTCTAATGTCTTTGTGTTTTTGATATCAGGATACTGGTAGCCTCACAAAACAAGCTGGGGAATATTCCAACAAAATAGAAAATTTTGTGAAAGAGTATATACAAAAAAGTTATTTCTTCCTTGAATGTTTAATAGAATTCACCAATGGAACCACCAGGGATTGACATTTTCTTTATGGGTAAATTTTTTATAATTGATTCAATTTCTTCAATTGGTTTTATTTTTGTGCTAAATTGGGCTAATTTTATGTTTTTGTGACAGTATCATGCTGTTTTCTTTATAACTTTAGAATGTATTTTGACATTAGGGAGCGTGATGTCTTCAGTTTTGTTACTCTAGCTCAAGGTTGCTTTGATGATTTGGGGTCTTTTCTGGTTCCAGATGAATTTTAGGATTTTTTTTTCCTATTTCTGTGAAACAGAACATCGTAATTTTCGTATAAATTATATTGAATCTGTAGATTGATTTGGGTAGCAGAGACATTGTAACAATGTTAATTCTTCCAATCCATGTATATAGGATATCTTTCCATTTATTTATGCCTTCTTCATTTTTTTAAACTAATGTTTTATTGTGTTCACTGTACAGGTCTTTTATATCCTTGGTAAGATATATTCCTATTTTCTTTTTGATGCTTTTGTAAATGGGACGGTTTTCTTAATTTCATTTTTGGATAGTTCATCATGTATAGAAACACTATTGATTTCATATGTTGATTTTGTAACCTGTGGCTAAACTCAATTGTTTTTATTAATTCTAACCATTTTTGGTGGATTTTTAGGAATTTTATATATGAAGTCATGTAATCAGTAAACATAATTTCACATCTTCCCTTCCTATGTACATATCTTTTCCTTTTTCTTGCTTGATTCCTCTAGCTATGATTTCTGGTATTGTGTTGAGCAGAAGTGGTGAGACTGGGCATCCTTATCACGTTCATAATCTTAAGGGAAAAGCTAAGGCCTCTTTTCAGTTATACTCTGCAATGCAAAGCAACCCATCTCTCCATTTTCATGTGTTCCCAAACCTGAACACTATCAACATGTTTTTACCATCCATATGCGTTCTTTGATGACAGATCTGTTCATATTTTTGGCCCTTTAAAAAATTGGGTGTTTCCTTATTGTGCTTTGAGAGTTCTTCATATACTCTAGAGAGAAACTTTATCAGATATGTAATTTGAAAATATTTTTACAGTCTGTGGTTTGAGATTTAGTATTTACAACGTCTTATGATTATTAAACATTTAATTTTCATGAAGGCCAAATGGCTGAAAATGTGGGGTGTAATATATCAAATATTTGTCTAATGTAAGTTCACAAAGATTGTCTCTATATGTTATTCTAAAAGTTGAATATTTTAAGGTTTTACACTAAGACTTATGGCCAATTTTGAATTATTTTTATGGTGTGACATTCTCATCAAAATTTACTATTTTGCGTACGGATAGCCAATTACTTCTGCATCCTTTACTGAAAACACTATCCTTTCTCTTCTAATTTGCTTTCATACCTTTGTCAAGACTCAGGTCTATTTTTCTCTGCTCCCTATTCTATTCCTTTCATCAGTTTGTCTCTATTTATGCTCATATCACACTTTTTATTACTTTAGTTTATAAGAATCTTTTATTGTAGGTAATTTTTGTCCTTCAAATTTGTTTTTATTTTCCACGGGTGTTTTAGCTATTTTAAGATTGATTTTTTTAATTTGGTGGTTGGGATTTTGACTGTGTTTATTCTTTAGATCAAGTAGGGAAATGTGAACATCTAAGAGTAGTGAATACTCTAATTGGCAATGTTACTTTTAATGCTTTTGGGTAGTGCTTTCCCCTGGTTGGTGTGGTTTCCTAAAGTTCATGTGCTGATTACTACTCTTCTGCCTACTCAGGGTGGGCCTTCCCACAAGATCTGGAGTTACTGCCGTGTGCCTCTCCTCTTAGGTATTCTTCCTGCAAATTCTATTCACTTCCTTGAAACTCAGCAACATCTCCTCAGCTCAGAGACTGCCAGACTCAGCTTCAGTTTCCCCTACCTGAATTGCAGTCTGGAAACTCAAATAATTGAGAAAATCACAGAGTTCACCTTAGTTTTCTTGGCTTGGTAATCACTGTTCGTTATGGTGTGATATGCAGTGTTTGAAAACGATTATTTGATATTTTGTGTTCACATTTCATTTGCTAAATCTGTACACTATTTCTTGTTCCTAAATGTTATATTTGATTGAAACCAAGTACTAAACTTGAAATATAAAAATTTGAGTGTAGTAACTTTCCACACCTACACTTATAAGTGACTTTAAGTGCTCTCTGCGTGAATTTATTTATCTGTGAAATAACAACAGTAATAGATGCCTTGCTTCACTCCAGAATTTTTGGCAGATCAAATGAATGATGTTGTGAGACTGCTACTCAATAGTAACTCATTACACATTAAAAGGATGAGGATGGTGAGGAAGATGATGATGATAATGAGTTATACTTGAGTCATTCCGACAAGAGGGATAGCTAAGACGTTTGTCCACCAATCTAGACTTTTGCCTTTCTGCAACAATGGAGATACTAGCAACTAATCTATAACAAAATTAAATCCTTTCTTCAGTTTAATGAGAAGATTAGAGTTATATGTGTTTGAGGGATAAAATAACTTATTTGAAAATTAAGGAAAATGTGCCTAGAAAAATGCTGTTTATCAAAAAAAGAAAAAACCTAAAGTAAAACAAAATGAAACCAAAACCAGAATGAGTATTTTTGCTTCCCTGGTGAAAAAAAAGTCAAAGCTAAAAGAAAAATGAAAACAAAAATAAGTAGTCTGCTAAGTATAGTACAGAGAGGTTTTACCATCCATATGCGTTCTTTGATGACAGATCTGTTCATATTTTTGGCCCTTTATAAAATTGGGTGTTTCCTTATTGTGCTTTGAGAGTTCTTCATATACTCTAGAGAGAAACTTTATCAGATATGTAATTTGAAAATATTTTTCCAGTCTGTGGTAAACACCAGTCTCTGCTAAACACACAGAGATTGGAAATCATTCCATGATAGTTAATTCTCTTTAAAACTCCATCAGATAAGAATTATTATCTCCATTTTTAGAGAGAAATTGAGGATTTTATTAAGCAGCTTGCCGGAGGTCACAAACAATAATGTTGGGCAAAATATATTTTTCCCAGGTGTGTCTAGCTTTTGATATATGCCTTAAACCAGTAAATTACACTGTAATTTATCTTCCACTAAAGAGAGAGATACAAGTTGTGGAAAGAAAGATATTGTCATATAACTTTAAAATACCCATGGCTTTTAAGAAATCCTCACTCATTTTCCTCTTACTTGAATCAAAAGCAGCCCATATGTCAGAAAAAGGGTATTTCTTGTTTTCTTTAAAACACATCAGCAGCAGAAATTCATTTCTATGTATATTTATTTACCAAAACCTAACATAAAGGAGATATTTAATAAAATTAGATGTTAAAAAAGTAACAATATTTTATGTTGTCTAGGCTAATGATTGTTGTGAACTTGTCTGACTTAAATATCAGATAATAAGTAATTAACTATAGCTTAAATCTATTCTAAAATTTTTTCTGAATTATAACTAAATATTTGCTACATCAATAACTAATACGTTGTGATATAATATGAAACTTCATTTTTTTCTTGATATAAAAAAATTTTAACTTAAAAATGCCAAAATATTAAGTATTCACTACAAACCACTATATGAATATAATCTAACCATGGCCTGTGGAGTTAGGCAGAAATGTACTCAAATATTTTTTTCCCTCTTTACGTACGTATATTCTTGGGCTTTTACTTTAAATGTTCTGAACTGAGATTTAAAAAAATGTATATGTTGCTGTAGACTAAATGTTTCTCTCTCTCTGTCTCCATTTATATGTTGAAACCTTATCCCTAATGTGATGGTATTAGGAGGTGGGTGCTTTGGGAGGGAATTAGATCACAGTAGTAGGGCTCTAATAGATAAGTGTCCTTACAAAAGAGACCCCCAAAGATCCCTTGCCCCTTGCCTGTGATGACACAGGGAGAAGATGGTCATCTATGAACATGGGAGTGCGCCCTCACCAGACACCAAATCTGCCACCACCTGGACCTTGGACTTCCAGCTTCCAAAACTGTGACAGGTGTGTTTTTTATAAGCCATCCAGTCTATGGTATTTTGTAATAGCAGCCCAGACTGACTTGGGCATTTTCCTAACTGGTGGCCTTGTTTTGATAATCCTGAGACATGGAGAGTATTTACTAAAACTAAGTCCCCTTTCTTCTTTTTGTGAAAAAAAAAAAAAAAAAGTTGAAGAACAGGAAGTGTACAAACAGCATAAAAACTTTACAGAGCAGGACCATTGGGTGTCAACTTCTTCCTGATGATTATACCTTCCTGAACAGGTGAAGAATTTAGATACGATTGTTTTTCATAATGGCACCTAACTAGAGAAATGGAAAGATAAGGCAATAAATAATGAGAAAAATCAAGGTTCTTTGCTAAATACTTACTGGGAAATTCTTCTTCTTATAGTTTTTACACATCAAGATGATGATGATGATGATGATTTTTACAAATTATTAGCACTACTTATCATCGCTGCCTGGCAGACATGCCTTTTAAAGCAAAAAGAACATATGACTAAGGTTTTACAAAGTGCCAATTCTTTGCAAATATATGTAATATACATTAAAATAAGGTATTTACCCTGTAAGCAATAAAGGGAAATAATTTTATTAAATTTTCAACTTGCAACCCTCAACGCAGTAGACAAATACACATCCTCTAATTGTTTATTCTAAAAGAATGCAAATTTGTCATAATTTACAAATAGAAAGTGCCAATTTTCCTTGCACACAAATAAACCTCTATTTGTAACTACTTTCAGATAATTACACTTTCTAAAAACTTTAAGCCTGAAATGACTAACTGTGATCTTTCTGAAAATGTTTCTTGTTTCTCAGAAGTATCTTGTTTACGGATAAAATTTCTTATTAAAAATCTATTGGGAAACCTAAGATTTAAAAAAATTGATATGTGAGTTGAATTCTTAAGAACATTTTTATCTTGACTTGCAGTGTCAACTGTTTTGAAGTTGATGGGCACATTTTTTATTAGGGAATGGAAGCTAAGAGTTGAAAAATATTAAAGAACTATAGAAGCCATGTAATCTATTTTAGGGTTTTTACAAATTAAGAAAAAGTAGTCAGTAGGTGGTATTCAAGAAAAAGTCTATTATATCCACACATGCACTTGTACACAAAGATTCATAGCAACACTAGTTATAGTAGCCAAAATAATGAAAACTCAAATGTCCATCAACTGAGAAATAGAGAAACAGAATATGGTGCATTCATACAGTGGAATATCATTCAGAAATAAAAAGGAACAAATTCCTGCAATGTATAACAACATGGAGGAAGCACAAAAATTGTCATACATAAAAGAAGCCAGGCATATAACACCACATATCATATGACTCACATATATGAAACATCTTCAAAATGTCGATCAATAGAGACAGCAAGTATGTTAGTCACTACCTGAGACTAATGGTAGGAACATTGAAATGACAGTATTGCTACTACTGGTTGTAAAAACACAATAGGGTTTTTGTTTCATTTTGGATTTCATTGGCAGGACAGTTTATTGTTTGTTTATGTTATTTTCACCCAAACATATTTTCCCAAGTATGTTAGAAAAATAAGTTGAAGGTTCATAAAAACTTAGGTTTATGTTAACATTTTATTAATTCATTTTCTTTCTGGCAATATAAGAAAAGGGAAGAAGACACTGATCTGATGAATTAAGTATCAATTCATAAAATATTTTTAAACTATCATTCAAAATATTAAGTATTAAATATAAATAAAATGCCTAATGTCTGTGAGAACATTTCTTTATTATGCTTTAAGTTCTGGGGTTCACGTGCAAAACGTGCAGTTTGTTACATAGGTATACATGTGCCACGGTGGTTTGCTGCACCCATAAACCTGTCATCTACATTAGGTATTTCTCCTAATGCTATTCCTCCTCCAGACCCCCACCACTCAACAGGCCCCAGTGTGTAATGCACCCACTGTATCCGTGAGTTCTCATTGTTCAGCTCCCACTTAGGAGAACGTGCAGTGTTTGGTTTTCTGTTCTTGTGTTAATTTGCTGGGAATTATGGTTTCCAGCTTCATTCATGTCCCTGCAAAGGACATGAACTCATCCTTTTTATGGCTGCATAGTATTCCATGGTGTATATGTGCCACATTTTCTTTAATCTATCATTGATGGGCATTTGGATTGGTTCCAAGTCTTTGCTATTGTGAACAATACTGCAGTAAACATATATGTGCATGTGTCTTTATAGAATGATTTATAATCTTTTGGGTATATACCCAATAATGGGATTGCTGGGACAAATGATATTTCTAGTTCTAGATCTTTGAAGAATCATCACACTGTCTTCCACAATGGTTGAATTAATTTACACCCCCACCAACAGTGTGAAAGTGTTCCTATTTCTCCACATTCTCTCCAGCATCTGCTATTTCCTGGCATTTTAATGATCACCATTCTAACTGGCATGAGACAGTGTCTCATTGTGGTTTTGATTTGCATTTCTCTAATGACCAGTGATGAGCTTTTTTTCATATGTTTGTTGGCTGCATATATGTCTTTTGAGAAGTGTCTGTACATATCCTTCGCCCACTTTCTGATGAGGTTTTTTTCTTGTAAATTTGCTTATGTTCTTTGTAGATTCTGGATACTAGCCCTTTGTCAGATGGATAAATTGTAAAAGTTTTCTCCCATTCTTTAGGTTGCCTGTTTACTCTGATGATAGTTTCTTTTTCTGTGCAGAAGCTCTTTAGTTTAATTAGAACTCATTTGTCAATTTTAGCTTTTGTTGCCATTGCTTTTGGTGTTTTAGTCATGAAGTCTTTGCCCATGCTTAGGTCCTGAATGGTATTGCTTAGGTTTTCTTCTAGGCTTTTTATGGTTTTGGGTCTTACATTTAAGTCTTTAATCCATCTTGAGTTAATTTTTGCATAAGGTATAAAGAAGGGATCCAATTTCAGCTTTCTGCATATGGCTGGCCACTTTTCCCAACACCATTTATTAAATAGGGAATCCTTTCCCCATCACTTGTTTTTGTCAGGTTTGTTAAAGATCAGATGGTTGCAGATGTGTGGTGTTATTTCTGAGGCCTCTCTTCTGTTCCTTTGGTCTGTATCTCTGTTTTGGTACCGGTACTGTGCTGTTTTGGTTACTGTAGCCTTGTAGTATAGTTTGAAGTCAGGTAGCATGATGCCTCCAGCTGTTATTTTTGCTTAGGAGTATCTTGGCTATGCAGGCTCTTTTTTGGTTCCATATGAAATTTAAAGTAGTTTTTTCCAATTCTGTGAAGAAAGTCAGTGGTAGCTTGATGGGGATAGCCTTGAATCTATAAATTACTTTGGGCAGTATGGCCATTTTTATTATATTGATTCTTACTATCCATGAGCATGGACTGGTTTTCCATTTGTTTGTGTCCTCTGTTATTTCCTTTAGCAGTGGTTTGTAGTTCTTGTTGAAGAGGTCCTTCATATCCCTTTTAAGTTGGATTCTTAGGTATTTTATTCTCTTTGTAGCAATTGTGAATTGGAGCGAAGTCTCAGGATACAAAATCAACATGCAAAAATCACAAGCATTCCTATACACCAATAACAGAGCCAAATCGTGAGTGAACATTTCTTAAATTATATGTATGAGAACCTCTAAGATACTGAGTTTCAAACAAGAGTAGAGAATGCCTGACAAATCAATGCTAGCAACTAATGTGGAAAATAAATGGCCATACTCTAGAGTAATGTATCTGAAAAGGCTTTTTTTCCCGACAACAATCAAATTATATTAAGTGACTCTGAATCCTAAGTATTGTTTAACACTATGTTTAAAACTCAGTTATCTTATTATGTAAATATTATGTATCTTATTATGTAAATATGTTCATTTAAGAAAATAACCCCCACCCAGCTTCTCTTAGTGTGAACATCTTATAGTGATTTTATGCATACTGTGAAATTAGAATTAGACAAAGCTTGGTGGCATGTGCCTGTAGTCCCAGCTACTCAGGCGGCTGAGGTCAGAGTATCACTTGAGCCCCGGAGGCAGAGACTGTATTAGCTGAGACCTAGCCACTGTACTCGTGAAACAGAGAGGGAGAGAAAAGAAATTAGCATATGGTAAAATACTCATGACTAACTCTATAGGTTTTATCTGGATTTCACCAACGTTTTTACCAATGTACCTTTTTGAGTTTCAGTACCGAATCCAGCAGACCATGTTCCATTTAGCCATTTTGTCTTAGTCTCCTCAATGTAAGACAACTCCTAAGTCTTTGCTTGTTTCTTGCGACCTTTACTTTTCTAAATAGCCATTTAAATTAGACAATTCATGAACAAAAGTGTGCACAAGACCCTGGTGGAAAAAGCACCATGTGAAAAATAGTTGAAAGTTTGGTATAATAAACAT
Organism: Colobus angolensis palliatus; assembly: GCF_000951035.1. Lineage (NCBI taxonomy): Eukaryota > Metazoa > Chordata > Mammalia > Primates > Cercopithecidae > Colobus > Colobus angolensis. The sequence continues at coordinate 5,852,832 of NW_012114766.1, read as the reverse complement.
TTTACATCAATGATTATGAATTCTGGCTCTTCAATTCAGAATACAAATCATACCCTATTAGAAGGGTAAATATCAGACATTAATATAAAAGTAGAAAATATTTAGAGCATAGAGTAGCACCTTTAAAGGTATTTTGGATATACAGAGAGCTATCTAATGTTTCGTTGGGATTTGTCAATTATTCTAGTTTGTGTAGACACTCTACAAATGCATATTCATATAAGCAAATAGTGCCAATGAATACTTACAGTCAATATCAAGTATTGATACACTCTGGTGTCTAAATTATCTTTCCTGTAAGGTACACTTTATACACCCAAGAAACATTTTTTCTTACTTTCAGTCTGTTAGGGTTGCTATCTTAGAGTAATTGTAGGTATAATTTGAATAAGAATTCTAACTATAATCCTAGAAACCTTTGAGGTTTTTATGCAAACTGTATCTGCTACATTTGATGATGGAGGATTGAGGTCCTTGTACACTGGGTTGGTGATTCACAGTAAACAAATGTTTAATAAACTACCACCTACACTGCTGGTGAATGTGGCATTATCATCTAGTTCAATCTCTAATGAGTATTGGGAGAAAGGTATTTTCTTCATGTTTTTATTGCTGAGGAAACTAAGGTTCAGAGAATGAAGTAATTACTGAAGTCATATGGCTAACATGCAATTGAGTAAATAGACCCAATTTTGAAAACAAACCCAGTTCTCCTTTCACTGCACCACAGAATCTGTTTATTCTGCAAACCCTCTAACAAGGCACAAATATTTTTTTCCAGCTTATTTTTATTTCTTCCCCAGATCATAAATTGCCTCTTCTCTCAGGATCCATTCTTAGGTGTGTTGCATATATTTTCCGTGTTTAAGCAAGATAGAATTGCACCATGATGCTGAAATAAATGCCGTGAGTGTAGGTGCATTATTTTCTGTGAAACATTTTTTTTTTTCCTCAGTAATGACCAGAAAATGATACCAGTCTGATTCTCCTCCCTCCACCTTTTCCCCACATGTAGCTTGCTCTCTTCTGTCTGGGTTGAGCTCTTTCTCATCAGCACCTTCCTTCACTGATGCTGTTACTGCTTCCAAGATCTCCCTAAATCTGAGGACTGATCCTCCATTATCTCTCAGCTTTTCTTTTCTTTCCTTTTAAAGTTCCCAAAGCCGTGGTCTTTACCTGCATGTTTTCTGTATATATCTACATTTCTTATTCTTACTATCTTTTGTTTTTAGCTTTTCATTTCAGCTCTGGTTACTGTTTATTGCAATATGAATGAGTAGTGTTTTTCAGGCAAAGTTCATTAATATCATTGGAGATGAAGATAAAGATCATTTGATAATAAGAACAGGTGGCCATGGCTATATTACAGGAAAATGAAATGCAGGTACAAATACCTTTAAAATGGAATTTAAAGTGCAAGTATTTATTTGCTTTTAATATTTAACAAACATAGGAAGAGGATGAAGTTTTTCTAACGAGTGGAAAATATATATCAAAGAACAACTGTGTGTTCCACATGGAAAACAAAATAAGCAATTTACTAATATTGTATATTGAGTAGTTTTGCCTAAATAACATATAAGCAAATATAAAATTGACATGTAAAATGTGCTTGAAAGATAGTTATGCTGTAAAATACAGCTGTCTAATCCTAGCAATTTTCCATACTTAAGGATTTCTTAATGTAAACACTACTATATATCACATAATTATTATTTCATAGAGAAATATGGAGCCTGATGAGATCGTCTATGTAGGCTATAAATTAACTTTTAAAAGTTCATGTGCATTAATTGATTTCACAAGAGCCACAGTGAACTTTAAATCCTGTAAATTTACAAAAGAAAAATAAATTGTACCTCATAAAAATTAAAAAAAACTTTCGTTCTTCAAAAGACATATCAAGGAATTTAAAAAAAACCTACAGGGTAGGAGACATCATTTACAATTTATTGCATGTAACTAAAAGGGACTGTATCTAGAACATGTAAAGAACACTTGCAACTCAATAAAAAGGCAAATAACCCAATTTAAACATGGGTGGAGAATTTGAATAGACAATTTTTTTTTTTTTTTAATTTCCCTAGGTTACTGGGGAACAGGTAGTGTTTGGTTATATTAGTAAGTTCTTTAATGGTGATTTGTGAGATTGTGTACACATCACCCTATTAATAGTATACACCGCACCCCATTTGTAGTCTTATCCCTCACCTCCTTCCGAGTACCCAAAGTCCACTGTGTGATTCTTATACCTTTGCATCCTCATAGCTTAGCTCCCACTTATGAGTGAGAACATACAATGTTTGTGTTTCCATTCCTGAGTTACTTCACTTAGAATAATAGTTTCTGATCTCATCTAGGTCACTGTGAATGCCATAAATTCATTCCTTTTTATGGCTGAGTAGTACTCCATCATTCATATATATACATGTCATGTGCGTCCGTGCAAAGAGACCACCAAACGGGCTTTGTGTGAGCAATAAAGCTTTTTAATCACCTAGGTGCAGGCGGGCTGAGTCTGAAAAGACAGTCAGCGAAGAGAGACAAGGGTAGGGCTATCTTATAGGATTTGGGTAGGTAAAGGAAAATCACAGTCAAAGGGGGGTTGTTCTCTGGCGGGCAGGAGTAGGGGTCACAAGGTGCTCAGTGGGGGAGCTTTTTGAGCCAGGATGAGCCAGGAAAAGAAATTTCACAAGGTAATGTCATCACTTAAGGCAAAGACCAGCCATTTTTCACTTCTTTTGTGGTAGATTCACTTCTTTTTTGATTCTTCAGTTACTTCAGGCCATCTGGGTATATATATATATATGCAAGTCACAGGGGATGCAATGGCTTGGCTTAGGCTCAGAGGCCTGACAATACATATATTGTTTTTATTTGCTTTGTCGAAGATCAGTTATTTCTGGGTTATCTAGTCTGTTCCATTGGTCTCTGTGCCTATTTTTATACCAGTACCATGCTGTTTTGGTGACTATAACCTTATTGTATAGTTTCAAATCAGGTAATGTGATGCCTCCAGATATTTTATTTTTGCTTAGTATCACTTTGGCTCTATGTGCTCTTTTTGGTCCCATGTGAATTTTATAATTTTTTTTTTCTAATTCTGTGAAGAATGATGCTGGTATTTTGATTGTATATATATCACAGTTTCTTTATCCAGTTGTTGATTGATGGGCATTTGGGTTGGTTCCACGTTTTTGCAATTGCAAATTGTGCTGCATACATGTGCAAGTATCTTTTTCGTATAATGACTTCTTTTCCTCTGGGTAGATACCCAGTAGTGGGATTGCTGGATCAAATGATTGTTCTAGTTTTAGTTCTTTAAGGAATCTCTCCATAGTGGTTGTACTAGTTTACATTCCCACCAGCAGTGTAGAAGTGTTCCCTATTCACTGCATCCATGCCAACATCTACTATTTTTTTATTTTGGCCATTCTGGCAGGAGTAAGGTAGTATAGAATTGTGGTTTTAATTTGAATTTCCCTGATCATTAGTGATGTTGAACATTTTTCATGTTTGTCGGCCATATGTATATCTTCTTTTGAGAAGTGTCTATTCATGTCCTTAGCCCACTTTTTGATAGGATTTTTTTTCTTACTGATTAGAGTTTGCTGTAGATTCTGGATGTTTGTCCTTTGTCAGATGTATAGATTGTAAAGATTTTCTCCCATTCTGTGGGTTATCTATTTACTCTGCTGATTGTTTTGCTGTGCAAAAGCTCTTTAGTTTAATTAAATCCCAGTTACTTATCTTTGTTTTATTGCATTTGCTTTTGGATTCTTGGTCATGAAATCCTTGCCTAAGCCCATGACTTAGGCTTTTTCCAATATTATCTTCTAGAATTTTTGTAGTTTCAGGTCTTAGATTTTAGTCCTTAATCCATCTTGAGTTGATTTTTGTATAAGGTGAGAGACAAGGATCCAGTTTCACTCTTGCCTGTGGCTACCATTTGTTGAAGATCAGTTGGCTGTAAGTATTTGGGCTTATTTCTGGGTTCTCTATTCTGTTCCATTGGTCTATGTGCCTACTTTTATACCAGTACCATGCTGTTTTGGTGACTATAGCCCTATTGTATAGTTTCAAATCAGGTAATGTGATGCCTCCAGATATCTTCTTTTTGCTTAGTATCACTTTGGCTCTGTGTGCTCTTTTTGGTCCCACGTGAATTTTATAACTTTTTTTCTTCTAATTCTGTGAATATTGATTTTACTTATCCATGAGCATGGGATATGTTTTCATTTGTGTCATCTGTCTTTTCCTTCAGCAGTGTTTTGTAGAAGTTCAGTCAGGCTGGTGGGAAAAATTTTAAGATGGAGTTGTAGGATATAGACACAAATCTTCTTGGAAGGCAGGAAGGTTTTGCAAAAGTCTCAGGATAGGGTTATTGGTGAAAGCAGTCTAATCCTTACCTTGAGTAAATAAAGTGGGTACAAAGGAATGTAGAGTAGTTTATCTAAATAGCTTGTTTACTCATGTGGTCCTAAGACCAAGCTCTGATCATCTGTGGGTGCATAATTGCTCTCTACTCAGGGGGTCAGAAACCAGGTCAATTACCTTCTAGTTGTGTTTACTCAAGATCTTTGTCACTTAATCTGTACTGAATAAATGCAAGCTTTCGCTGGCTGATCAGGGCCACAGGTGCTACTCTTTACAGCACCTTCCTCAGTGTCTGAGGGGGCCCAGATCCTTAGCCGGACTGACAGGATACCTGTGTATGCTATTCATCTGTCACTGGGTCTGCAGGATGGACCCTGCAGCTGGTGCCCCATGTAGGTACACTGCAAATGGAGCAGGATGGATCCTTCAAAAATGTAGGTAAAAAGGACCGCGTGGTCAGTGAGTCATTGATGCTCAGTTGGGATTTCCAAGTTTTGAGGGGGGATTGTTTAGGCTAAAGTTTCATCATGGGACAACAGAAACAGTATATAAAAGTATTGAAACAGCTGCTTAAGGCTCGTGGAGCCTCAGTTTTGCAGGCTCACATAAGGGACCAAATGCAAACTGTTGTAACCCGTAATCCATGGGTCCCAAAAGAAGGTATGCTAAACATAAAGCTCTGGGAACAAGTGGGGAGAAATCTTAAACAACATTTTGCACAAGGGCAACGGATCCCAATAACAGCCCTAACACTATGGGCCTTATTTAGTGTGGCCCTGGCTGCATTATACACAGAAGAGCCTCAGAAGGGGAAGGAGGAAGAACTGTCACCAACTTTACCACATCCTTTCCCTGAGCCCCGCTATCACCAGGTCAAAATAATGAAGAGGAAACAGTTTTTGCCTGAGCCCCCTCCTCCAAAAGATACACTCCAGCTATAAGACCCTGTCTTAAGCAAGCAGCATTAAAAGGGGAGCTCTTAGCCTGCCCACTAATGCAAGATCAACAAGGCAATTGGGCATATAGACCCAGTCTTTTAACGCTTATAAAAAGATGGAAAAACAAAACAAAACATGAGAGGCAGGAGCCATGCCACCAAGTGAGCAGTAGGCAAAAAGGAATGCTTGGTAGCGGGAAAGCTTACAAACCTAGAGGCAGTGAGTGGTCCCCAGGAACTCGACCTGTGCAGTGGCAGTGGTGATGGGAAGGTACACTGGAGGTAGCCTTCTGGGGAGCGGCAGGAGGCACACGCAGGAAGGTCCACCTGGCCTGCAGCAGTCGCCTGGAGGAGTGGGGAAGGGAGCAGCACAGGTGAAAAGCAAAGCAGTGCAGACAAAAAGTGGCAGCGCTTAAGGCTTAAGCAAGCACAACATGGCGGCTGCCCCTGGACCTCCCCGCTCAGCTCTCCATCTCTGCAGGCGGCCCATGGCAAAATTTCATGTGTTCCTTGCATACAAGCAGCATCCCAGATTATAATTCTTTGCTAAGATTTAAGTAAAATTTAAAAATCTGAAAGACCTATTTCTGATAATGGCCACAGCTGTTACCTGTCTCCTACCCTTGATGTGGCTCTCTCAAAATCCAATTTTAAGTAAAGCAGTAATCTTTAAAGGTAGAGAAATTACAAATTCTACTAATAAGCTGCAAAATCTATTTTCTATTTTAAAGGGCAATACAGCCCTAGATTCTCCCAGACATTTAACCCCTGCAGCAAATAGAACAGGCTATCTCTCTAAGGCAACAAGATCGCATAGATACAGGTTACTCAATTCAACTGTTTGTTTCCCACCAAACACTCCCCTACGGTGTTAATAGATGACCTCAGGCCTATACTCAGTTTTAGGCTAAGAGGAAACAGTTTTTGCCTGAGCCCCCTCCTCCAAAAGATACACTCCAGCTATAAGACCCTGTCTTAAGCAAGCAGCATTAAAAGGTGAGCTCTTAGCCTGCCCACTAATGCAAGATCAACAAGGCAGGAGCAACAATAGCGGGGCTCAGGGAAAGGATGTGGTAAAGTTGGTGACAGTTCTTCCTCCTTCCCCTTCTTAGGCTCTTCTGTGTATAATGGAGCCAGGGCCACACTAAATAAGGCCCATAGTGTTAGGGCTGTTATTGGGACCCGGGACTAAAACACTCTCTCCCTACATCCAGTTACTTAGGAAAGTCATCCATTCAGGTCACAAACGATGCAGTCTATTGCTAGGTTATATCCTAATAGTATTAGGATTCCTTTAAGTAAAAAGCAATTTGAAGCAGTATTGCCAGTATCTATCGATTTGCAAAAAAGCACTCTCTGATTACATGGGACAATAGAACATGTCCTCCCTGCTGATAAACTCCCTTTCTTATCTTGTACTCCTGTAATCTTGCCTACAAAAATAGTTCACTCCCCCATACCTAATGCTTTAACACTGGTTACTGATGGTTCGGGTAAACATGGAAAAGTGGCAGTCTGATCACTTGATCTGGGTTTACTAGCACTCAGAGAGCTGAGATTAGGGCCCTGATATTGGCATTGGAAACGTTCCAGTCAGCGCATCAATATTGTGAGTGACTCTGCTTACTCCATTTGTTTGTTGCAGAATCTGACACAGCCCTAATGAAGTCCACTCCGGAGCCTGCCCTGTGTGCTCTTTTTCTCTGACTTCAGCAATTGCTAGATCAACATACACATCCTATTTTTATTACACACATTTGAGCCCACAGTTCACTGCCTGGCCCATTGGCTTATGGCAGTAATCAAGCAGACCCACAGGTTATGACATCACTGCTTGATCAAGCCATTGAATCATATCAGTTCTTCCACCAAAAGCTGGAGAAACTTGTCTAAACAATTTCAGCTCACCCAGAGACTAGCTAAACAAATTATCCTGCAATGCCCAGATTGCCAGCGCACAGGCACGTCCCCCTCCTTCAACAGGTGTTAACCCTAGAGGATTAGAACCTAAACAGTTATGGTAAATAGATGTTACACACATTCCTGAAATATGTATCCATTGATACCAACATTCATCTAATTACTGCACACACCCTTCCTGGAAAGTCCACTCGATATGTCATTAAACATCTTTTAACTTTTGCATTTATGGGATGGCCCACAACAATTAAAACTGATAATGGTCCAGCTTATGCCAGCTCACAATTTCAACAATTCTGTCGTACATGAAACATCTAACATTCCACTGGCATCCCATATAACCCCCAAGGACAAGTCATAGTAAAACGTGTCCACTCCACCGTTTTAAAAAAAAAAATGCTCAAAAAAGGGAGAGTATGGGTAAAGGTCCTGCAACATTACTGGCACAAGCCTTATTTACCCGTAATTTTCTAAATTTAGATGAATTTCAATCAGCTGTAGAAAAGCACTTTGTTAAAACCTCTCAAGACATAAAACCTGCAGTTTTATGGAAAAATGTAAACAATCATGTATGGTGTGGTCCAAATGAATTAACATGGGGAAGAGGGCATGCTTGTGTCCACACCCCCTCAGGTCCTCTTTGATTCCAGCAGGACGCATCAACCCATACCATGGCCTGGCTAGGACCCAACCCAGTACCAGAAATGAAGGCACTGACCCTACAGGACCTGCAGCCCCAGACGATGTGGCTTCCATGGATGACATAAGCTCTGGATGTTACCTAGGGGATGCTGAAGAAGACAACTCAGGAGGCTGAACGAATGCTGCTCCAGACACAGACACGATTCACTCCAGATAATTTGCTCCTTGCTATGCTTTCTGTTGTACATTGCAACTGATGTAGGATATCGACCCTTTTTATGCTTTTGCTTCGTCTGCAACCTGTAGCTGCTATACTCCATTGGGCTCATATCTTATATTTGCTTTTCTTTAGCCCTGTCACCTGGGCAGACACCCCCTGCCCAGCCTTTAATAATGTGACTCCTTGGCTAGAAGGGATAGATTTGCCTGCAGTGGGGTCCCTCAGTCATGGCACACATTTGACTAAGGTGCCAGATAACACTACATGATCATCCCACTGTGTAAGCTATAAAGGTTCTAATCCTTATTGTGTACCTGCCCAAACACAATTAAGGCTACATTATAGCTATTGTAGCAAAAAAAAAAAAAAAAAAAAAGGCCTTAAAAGTCTTAGCTGCAGGTAGCCTCAAACAAGGTAATGCAATCAATGCTGCTTTCCCAAACATTCCTTCCTGTGCTAAAGAACAAAGCTGGGAAAGTAATGGCTTTAGCTGGGAGGTCCAGTTAGGCAATTATAACATCTTACACTGGAGCACCTGCAGCCATTTGCAGCGCAAACTTACTGATGTCCTCATCCATCATGTCAGCAATCCCAGTTTCATAGCCTCATCATATTCCCCTATGATTTGGGCTGAAGTGGGGATGAGACACCCTAGACCGCAAGTAAAGTCCATGCCAGCCCAAGACACTTCATGGTACCTGGGACATCTTAGCACAGGACATAATCACACTATTCGGTGCCTACTTTGCACTACCCATCCATATGTTTTCCTTATGGGAACTGATATTTCCATTACACCTCAAAACTCTGTGACCCGGGTGCAGGGACAGGCTTGGTTTCCCTCATGTATCACTAATTACAGCCAGTGTCATGGTATTAAGGAGACAATCTGAGGCATTCTTACCAGTCAATTTGATACGTGATTGGCAAGGTTCCTCTGCCCTTGCCTTCTTGGAACATGCCGTATCCCAGGTCAGACCCAAAAGATTCATAGGTGCACTTATAGCCTTTATAATCTTAGCCAGAGTCATCCTAGCAACTACTAGTGTGGCTATACCATTTATTACTGAATCAGTACAAACAGCTGCTTTTGAAGATAATTTAGCCAGAAATGTGTCTAATGAACTTCTCTTACAGCCGGGTATAGATCAAAAGATTCTTACATGTCTGCAAGCCCTCGAGGCTGGCTTGGAATATGTGGGGGAGTGATAGGATGCACTGGCATTCCAATAGCAACTAAACAGTAACGGGGAGCATAAACATATCTGTGTCACTTCTCTTCCATGGAATCAATACATAATTGGGATGAGGTGAAACAGCACCTCTGGGAAACCTTTCATGACAATTTAACAGCAGATGTGAAGCAACTTAAAACTAAAATTTCAGAATCCCTTCCCACTATAGATCTATACACCCAACAAACAGCCATATGGAAGGGTGTGCAAGATCATCTTTCCTGGTTATACCTCCATTCCTGGGTGCCACTCTTTGACTGGAAAAGAATGTTGCTAATTATACACGATTGTCTTATGTTATTTGCTAATTCTAGGATGCAAAGTTGGAATAAGAGCCATGACCACACTGCCCGACAGACCTGTTGCTGCACACATCTGTATGCTTCAGTCAACAGAACCCAAGGCAAAAAAACAGAAAAGGGGCAGATGTGGGAGTTCAGTCAGGCTGGTGGGAAAAATTTTAAGATGGAGTTGTAGGTACAAAGCAATGTAGAGTAGTTATCTAAATAGCTTCTTTACTTAGGTGGTCCTAAGGCCAAGCTTTGATCAATTGCGGTTGCATAATCGCTTTCTACTGGGAGTTGGGGGGTAATTGGCAACTAGGTCAATTACCCTCTAGTGGTGTTTACTGAAGACCTTTAATCTGTACTGAATAAATGTGAGCTTCACTGGCTGATCAGGGCCGCGGGTGCTACTCTTTACAGTACCTTCCTTAGTGTCTGTGAGGGGCCTAGACCCTTACTCAGACTGACAGAATGTCAGTGTACATTATTCATCCGTTGTTGGTCAGGGTCTCTGGGACGGACCCCTGCAGTGTTTTGTAGTTCTCCTTTTAAAGGTCTTTCACCTCCTTGGTTAGGTATATTCCAAATTTTTGTTTCCCAGCTATTTTAAAGGGGTTGAGTTCTTGCTTTTATTCTTGGCTTGGTCACTGTTGGCATGTAGAAGAGCTACTGATTTCTGTACATCTCCCATTTCATTTATTATTGAGTTTATTTGGATTTTCTTTCCTGTCTTGGTTTGTCTTGATAATGGTCTATAAATTTTATTTATCTTTTGAAAACCATTTTTTTGTTTCATTTACCTCATGTTATTCTTTGTTTTATTTAGTTGCACTCTGATCTTGGTTATTTCCTTTCTTCTGCTGGGTTTGGTTTGTTCTTGTTTCTCTAGTTCCTTGAAGTGTGACCTTAGATTGTCTGTCTGTGCTCTTTCAGACTTTCTATGTAGGTGTTTAGGGCTGTGAACCTTCCTCTTAGAGCTCTGTATCTTGAAACAAATCCCAGAAACATATCAAAACATAATCTCTTTAAATTATAAATCTCACAGGACCTATAAAACAAAAATACAAACAAAAAAAGGTATACGGGCAACAAATAGCCCAATGAATGGAATGGTACCTCTCATCTCAATGCTAACATTGAATGTAAATGGCCTAGATGCCCCACTTAGAAGAGAATTTCAGAATGGATATGAATTCACCAATCAACTATCTGCTGCCTTCAAGAGACTCACCTAAAACATAAGAACTCACATAAACTCAAGGTAAAGGGGTGGAAAAAAACATTTCATGCAAATGGACACCAAAAGCGAGCAGGAGTGGGTATTCTTATGTCAGACAAAACAAACTTTAAAGCACAGCAGTTAAAAAAGACGGAGACATTATATAATAAAAGGTCTTATCCAACAGGAAAATAACACAATCCTAAACATATATCCACCTAACCCTGGAGCTTCCAAATTTATAAAACAATTACTAATAGTCCTAACAAATCAGATAGACAGCAATATAATAGTGGGGGACTTCAATACTCCACCGACAGGACTAGACAAGTCTGTTTGTTCCAAGGTATAGTTTAAATCCACTGTTCCTTTATTGACTTCGTCTTGATGACCTAACAGATATATACAGAACATTCTATGCAACAACAGCAGAATTTACATTCTATTCAACAGCACACGGAATTTTTTCCAAGATAGATGATATGGTAGGCCACAAAATGAGCCTCGTAATTTAAATTTTCTTAAATTTATTATCAAGCATTCTCTCAGGCCACAGTGAAATAAACCTGGAAATCAAAAGGAACCTTCAAAATCATGCAAATATATGAAAATTAACCTGCTGCTGAATGATCATTGGGTCAAAAATGAAATCAAGGTGGAAATTAAAAAATTCTTTGAACTCAATGACACAACCTATCAAAACCTCTGGGATGAATAGACATTTCTTTAAAAACATACACAAGTTGCCAATAAGCACATGCAAAGTTGTATGTCATAGGCATTAGACAAACGCAAAATAACCAAAACCATAATGAGACAGCCCTTAACATGGACTAGCATGGCTAGAAGCAGAAGTCAGATCATAAGTGTTGCCAAAGAGATGGAGACAGAACCCACACACACTGCTGGTGGGAACACAATCTACCAGTTCCTCAAAGGTTAAACATAGAGCTACTATGTGACCCAGCAAGGCCAATCTTATGTCTATAACCAAGACCAATAAAAACATAAGTCTACACAAAACTTATGTGCCAATGTTCACAGCAACATTATTTATACTAGCCAAATGGTAGAAACACCTTACATTCTCATCAGCTGTCAAATAGATAAAGAAAATGTATTATGTCCGAATGATGGAACATTAATTCCACCATAAAAAGGAATGAAATACTGGTACATGCTACAATATGGAAGAACCTTGAAAACAGGTGAGAGAAGCTAGTCACACACACACACAAACTCACATAGTCGAATGATTCTGTACACACGAAACGTCTATGGAGAGAAAAATAGGTTTGTAGTTGTGTAGGGCTGGGAGGACCAGGGATTGGGTAAATAGCTAAAAGGCATTGAATTTCTTTCTGAGGTGATAAAATGTTCTAAAATTGACTGTGGAGATGGATGCAAATAGCTGTGACTACACTTAAAACAACTGCATTGTATATTTTAAATGAGTGAGTTGTATAGTATGTGAATATTACCCTAATAAAGCTGTTAAAATTTGAATTCAGAAAATTTTAAAAGTCCATGATCAAATTTCAGTATTTACTATAATATGAGGATCTCACAAATTCATTTCAATAGATATTATCACTAACTTTATTAGAATCTGTTCAATTGGTCTACCTAATAAAAGTAACAATAATAGCTAATACTACCTGAGCTCTTCTGTGGCAGGCACCATTCTAAGATTTTGCATGTAATAACTATTTTAATCTAAACAATTCCCTGGAAAAGTGGGTTCTGTTCATTATGAAAATTTAAAGCATGTGCATGCTAATATAGAAAGAGGTTAAAAAACACATGTTTCACGATTTTTAACTGGTAGAGCATCAGGACAATAACAAAAGTTATAATCTGTCTTTTGTTTATTTTGCAGAAGTTTGGTCTCAGTAAGGATTTTTAATTATTTTCCTCTTTGAAGAAATTATTGAGAGGGGTGCTTCTCCAAGACATATCAGAAAGCTGGAAAGGAGTAAGTTACAGGCTTGAGGACCTAAGGGTTCTGTGGCAGAATACTAGTAGAAGGAATCTACAAGATTTGGTGAAAGAAAATTTAAGGATGACAAGTTCAGCAGACCTAGAGCACAGCTGGTCCAAATTGAAATTGAATTATACAAGATTCTAGGAATAGAATGACTTCAGAACATTAAACTGAGAGAAAATACAAGCATTTGAAAAAATCAAGGGCAGTTACTTTTCAAGCAAACATGTTAAGATAAATTAGATACATAGAAAACACACACAAATGCATGCACAGCCACAGAAGAAGAGAATTATATACTACTCAAACAATAAAACTTGTAAAATAAATGAAATAAAGTATGGCATATTGTATGATTTGGCTGTGAATGTTTACATAATCAAAATAGTAAAAATAGTGAATTGTTTGCACAAAAATTATTGGTAAATATTAAAAGGATGGGATTAAGAGAAATGTGTGTGGCTGAGGGGAAAAGTTCTAAGGAAGATGAACCCATCGTTCCCACTGTGGAAAGTCAATTAATGATACCTTGTACACTAGTTGTTATTGAAAAATCAATCACAGTATAATCATGTTCTAAAAATATAAATACATACATGGTATACATACATACCAGCTGACATAGTTAAAAGGGGATGCCTTTGAAATTCAGGTGGGGACTACTGGGAAAATCTATATTATTTTTGTAAGTATCTGACTCATTTACATTTATTTTTATGTTTGATGAAAACTAAAATCTTGAAAAAATGAATTTGGAGGAGTACTACAAGAAATATGTACTCAGAGTTGGAGACGCTACATTTTCATCGAGAATTTTCTCTATGCTTATCTATTTGTTTTAATAAAATTTTACAGATAAATTTGAGGCCCATCTCTCCTCTCCATTCAAAGGTGATTATTATCAGAAGGGTGGTATGCTCCTTACCTTCTATAATTTTATAGTTTAATGTATGTTCTGTTCATGGACAAAGATTGGTATTTTGTAGGTTTTATATTTTTACATAAACGTGACACATTGCTTCAAATGTGAAAGAAAAATCTTCTGAAAGATATTAGCATATCACAGAATTTGAAATCATATTCAGAAGTTTTACACCAAAGTTAAACTGTGATTTTACCATAGTTGATATTTAATTTCATGCATTTTACTTACAGTGAGACCCACCTGTTTTTATTTTATATCTATTGATATTTATGTTATACAATACAAATTTCTTGCTGACATGTCTCAAGCTCAGAGCAGCTTAGCTGCCAGGAGAGTTTCAATAACAGGAAGCAGTAACAAACCAACTTCAAGAAATAATACAGGTGAAATATCCAACAAAGGTATGAAAAATCTGCTTTCTGGAGTCATTTAATGGATAGGCAAATAGCTCTAAGTGCCTCAGTAGGATCTGAGTTAGTGCCAAGAGTTATTTGATGTCCATAATGACAATAGTTTCACTAAAAATAAAATGAGTGAAGTTCCATATACTCGAGGAAGATAGGAGACAGCACAACAATGTTTAAAAAAGATTGAGATTTTAAAGTTAATGTTTCCAATATAAATCTTCAGAGTAATTTTTCCAAGGATGTCAGAAAAACAAAAGGTTTCTGTGATTAGCAAGAGTTTTAGAAGAGAAAGTTTCCAATGACAAATGTAGTATATATAGATAAGAGAAGACAAGATGTAGAACATGTAAAAAATCTTGCAAAAGTAGGAAATATGAATCTTCCATGAACATTCTTCAAGTAACATAAGGCAGGTCAAACTTATGAGATAACACGATAAATAAGAATTGTTTCTTGGAAAACAAAAAGCAATTAGATTCATGAAACACTTATTATAAATGACTGCAAATAAAACACAATTCATGTAGGAAAATACAGAGCTAGCTCAAAGTTAGCCTTAGACTTCTTCCTTGCATTTTATCAGTGTTGACGTTTACTCTGTGTCTCCACGTAAAGCTATAGCGTGTGATTTGCCCAACAGGCTGGATGGGGCTTCCTTTTATTGTTGTGGATCCTAATATTTATTCTGTGCTAGAACTGTTTGAGAATCTAAAAGAAGATAGAAAATTCTGACTCAGTAAAAAACACTCACTAAATTATATGTATAATTATATATGTTATGTAATTCTCTATAAAATGTTTTATTATATAGAGAATTATCTAATCATGATAGAGAATTGTCTCTACATATTATATATAATAGAATTCTATATTTAATATACATAATTCTCTAAATTATATACATAATTCTCTTGAGAATTTTATAATTTTCTGTATGACTTTATGTATTTATAAATATATAGAATTCTATAAATATATATAATTTATATATATGTGATAATTTTATATATATATAACTTATAGAGATAAATTTTGATTTTTCCTTTTAAAAATCTTACATGAAAATAATTTTTAAATGCTTATTTGGTTAAGGGTATTGAGCTGTCTGGCCTTTCTTCCAATGTTCACACATTTTTTGACAAAAAAACAAGAATTCTCTGTATATACGTGTGTGTGTATTCTGTATGTGTGTGTATATGTATATACACACATACATACATACAGAATTCTACATACATAATTTAGTGAGAGCGGTCTCTCTCTGTCTCTCAGGAAAGTCAAGAAAGATCAAGGACTCAGAAAAGCCCCTTCTATTGATACCAGGACATTTTATTTCAGTTTCTAATAGTTGAAGTAAAATATTTCCATGATTTGAAAAGAATATGCTTTTATTGGAAAATGTCTGTTTAACTCAGTGGTCATCTTTTGTCGGAGCAGTTGAGAAAGCACAGAGCCAGTGTGTTACACAGTCACACAGATGAGTGACCTATGACCACCAATGGGATCTATTTATAGTGTCTTTGAGTTCCAAAGCCTTTGTACCTCTGGTCGTCACTTATGTTAAATTGTTGGGGTTTTAAAAAGTATTTTTTAAGTAAGTAGTACCTCTCTGGGCTGAGAGGGGAGATGGTTTGAATAAACAATGTAGATCCATCTTACAAGAGAAAAATGTCAGTTTGTATACTTATGAGACTCTTCATCCCATTTTATCCCAAGCTTACAAAGAGAACATTGGATTCTCTTGAAAATTTTCCAATTAATTTCTTTGTGCAGTTGAGCCTTTTTCATTTGTAATTGAAATAAGACAGGGAGGTGGGAATATTGAAAGAAAAGGGAAGAAGAGAGAAGGTAAGAGTTAAAGATAAGCAAGACATCAAAATGCATTATGTAACATTTATGCAGTAAAAGACTCCACCTCCAGTGACTCCCAGAATAACATACCATCATACAGAGACAGCTACACATACTCTGTTAAAAGTATTGTGAATGATATTATCCCTTTTTATAATTATTTGGAGTGACACACATAGGTAAATCATTACATAGACATTGATATTCAAACAACTTAACGATGTACAAAATAAGTGCTATCATTTCTATATTAGTGAGTTACACAGGATTTCTTCTTCACTTATCTGCACTTTTCACTTATCTCAATTTTTTCCTTTTAATAATAAATGGAACAAAACTTGTGAACATTCTAAGAGAAACCAGATAGCTCAATAACCGTAACTGAATAAGCATTCTAAAAATTCTTTTCTTATAAAATTTTAAAAAGGAAAATAATGCTCATGTTTAGCCTCTCTGAACTAAGTTCAACTTCAGTCAACTGGTTTGAAAAATATATACATATAAATACTATTCTGAGGACATTTAAAGACATTTCTAAGGATATACAGATACATAAAAAATCGATATGCCTAAATGTTATTTGATGAAGATATCACATTTTTTAAGGTAATGTATATTGTTGAGAGGTAGTACAGTTCTGAATAAAATACAATTTCCATAATACAAGTGAAATGTGTATGGTATCTTCCTAGGACTTGAAAGTTAAAACTTACTATTGACTTTGAATTATAGAAGTCATACGTTTCTTTTAAAGAAGAATATACTGAAGTGAAAGACAGATTTCTTTGGGTTTTTTTTTTTTTTTTAGAACATTACAAGCAACTGAAAAAAATGTGTTATAATGAAAATCAATATTCTATATTCTAGTGTAACCCATGCATCTCATATACACTATGCATTTGAAAATGTAGATTTGTGACATTCATAACAATTGCTCCTTTCTCAAATGAAAAGAGTATTAACTATAGAAGGCATAAACTTCTAACATAAAAAGTGAAACTAGTATTTTACTTCTTAATATTCAGAAAATGGCACGTAAATCATGGCTCTAGCTTCAGAGCTAAAGACATCCGTCCCTGTCTGCATTTTGCATCTCTTACTGAGGCTTTTCTACTCTTCTAATATCAAATCCATTAGAATGTTAAAATAAATCTTAGAATGTTAAAATAAATCTAATGTATTAATCCTAATAAAAATCATAACACAAAGACTGGGTTTTTGCTTGTTTCTGCTAAAATATGTGGTGTACATATTGATCTGGTTCACTTATGGTTTTATGGGAAAACAGCAGATATTCCAGTGGATTCAGAGATTATTTTTGAACATTGCACATTTGTTACTTTTCATTTGCAACCAACAAATTCATACAGTTTGTTATTATAGAGTAACAAAGTATATCATCTCATGTTACTAATACGGTGCTAACACTATAGAAGGTAAAAACTTAAGAAAATAATTTTAAAATTCCTTATAAAATATATATTATTAAATAAATATCAGAAGGACTGAGTCAAACTAAGCCAAACTGGTCTCTTAATACTACAGCTTATCAGAACTTTAATGTGTCATTGACATGAAGACCATGAATTTCTAAAAGGAGCCTGTTGTGTACAATGTTCCCATAACATCTATGACCACAGTTACCTTTTGGTCAATAGGATTTACAAGACTCTCATTCTGCTCTGAAGCCAAGTGTTTAACAAAGCAATTGTTTCTTACTCATCTCTAAATCCTCAGATTTCATCAAATTCTTAATATCTAGTAAGCACTCACTAAATTCAGGTGAATAAATGAATGAATCACATCTATATTGCCCCATAAAGTAGAACGACTACATGTTACATGCCTTTGAGTCACCATATTAAATGACTTCAAGAGACCGATGACAATCATCCAAAAGGATGTAATTCTTTTCTTCCAAATAAAATAATCACTTTCGTAACCTTTTGGGATGCAGAGACCATGAAGTTAAATAGGAGGTTGGATTTCAGAAGTGTTTATTTGATGGTTACAAATGACTGGTCAGACATATAAAGCAGCTAAGGTATTAAATTCAAACAATTTTCTAAGTTTATGCATAGAAGATACTTCCATAAGTTTTTCTATTGCAGAAAATGTGCTCATTTTATCTAATATAATATGATAATAAGGTTTCTAGACTGTCACAGAATTATCTATGATAATCTGTTTATACAGTAAATTCTTATTAAAATATGAATTAAGTGAAGCTTATTATTTGTTTACTTGAGGGCTTGTTGATTCTTTCCCAAATAGGTGCCAATAAACACTGCCAGAAAAGAATCAGATATGTGTGGACTATCCTAATAAAATCCATTCATTTGTTTATATATTATTCATTCACTGTTCTCTTTCCTAACAGCTATTATTTATCAGACCCTATCCTAGGTACTAGGGTGACAGAGATGAATAAGCCCAAGTCTCTGCCAAGAAGAAGCTCACAGATGTCAAATTATGCTGGAAAACAGGGGCCAAGATCTTAAAGAGCTGTGTTTGCCTTGATAGAACTTTGAAAGGTGAGGGAAAGGTAATAAAAACTTTTGACTAGAGGAGTTTGACTTGAATATATTTGAAGGTGATAAAAGGCTGATTTAAAACCATATAAAAATAAAGCAGTGGATTGATGAGACTAGGAAGGAGTTAATAAGACTGAGATTATATGTATCTATGAGAAATATTTGCCAATATTAGGGTTTCTTCTGAGTTTCTTGAAAAACTAGATAAGTAGTTGTTGCAAGAAGTAAGGATCATAGAAGACTTGAAGTAATTATAAAGTCACAGAAATTATCTTTTGTTAAAAAACACGTTTGTCAAATTAAATTTAGTGGAACTTATGTGAGCAGAGAACAATGCATAAAATCAGTAGCCCCCAGAATCAGTGGAGGTTCAGAGAGCTCCACCCATAGCCAATTTTTATAGGCTGAAGACAGAAGCAAAGTAGAGAAATCACCTGACTGACTAGAGCTAGATGTGTCTTGTTTGGGCATGATGTGAGTTGGCTGTCTTTGATTGGCTGAAACATGGCTACTTGGCTGAAATTTGCTATGAGGTTTTGGTTTATAAACTAAGTTACATTGCAGCTTGCTACTTATAAACTCAAGGTAAGAGACAACCTCAGCCTAAGTTGATTATTGCCTCAGGCATATGAAGTTTATGAGACAATTCTAGACAAGAAAGAAATTCTAGACAAGAAAAGAATTAAGCATGTGGAGGTTAAAGCCACCCCCCCCAATACACACACAAAGATGAGAGTCTCCCAAAAAGGTGAGTGACAAGTACAGAAACTTAGGGAATAATAGCATTTTAGATTAGCATAGTGAAAATATGATTTCAGTACTCAATACATAATTTATTTTAGATGATATTTGAAGTTTAGTATAAGATGCAGTACTAAGGATAATTAGCATAATTGTTTTAATCAGTGATGACATAGAAATAAAGTCACAAGGAGTCTTATTAGGCTAAACATTGTTTTTCAAACTTATCTATCTGTATAGAAATTCTGAGTTAAGGAGGACTAATAATTGGCAGAGTTGTGTGTGATGCTAGGGAAACTATCAAACATGTTTATAAAGTTGAGTATTCTTTATATTAATTTGCAAAACATTTCCATTGAACACATTTGATATCACAGGTCTCATTTCAGGCAGTAAAGATACCTCAATGAACAAACAACTTCATATTCCACATGGACGAAGGCACAGATAACCAAGTACTTCAATATAATATGTGACATATAACATTTATCATATACATGACTTACATAAAATAGTGCATCACATGCCATGCAGTAATAAATGCTATAAAAAATTAAGATAATAAATA